>NC_064564.1:113749051-114052488 GCF_937001465.1 Orcinus orca | reverse complement strand
GGCCCACCAAATGTCCTTCCCTGTGCCCTAACTGCTCAGTCCCTGGGCATCACTTTGAACCTTCAAACATCCTATTATGAGCCCATTTTACAGGCATGAAAATGAAGCTTCATAGAGGTTAGGTCATTTGCCTAAAGTCACACAGCTAGTGAGGAATGGAGGTCTCTGGCCCGTTGGAGCCCAGAGCCTGTGCAAAGGCCCTGAGGTGGGACCCCCGCACAAGATGCACTAAAAGAACAGTAAGGAGACCAGCAGGCTGGGCCCGGAAAGGAAGCCGAAGAGGCCCTTCTCAGCCCCATCCAAATCCTACTTTCTCAAGCAAAAGGCTCTGGCCTCCACGGGATGTGGCTTCCTGCTCAGTGAAGCAAGGCTCCATCCATCCTGGCCTTGGTTTCCTGTTTGGAGTGGAGAGGCCCAGAGAGATGCTTCTGGAGTCAGGAGAAGTAGCAGCGGCGAATTGTTACTTTTTTTTAAAGACCCAGAAAGTGAGAGAAGTCGGTGAGGGCGGAGGGGGGACGCAGCGATGAGGCCAGGCCTTTTCTCCGGCCTGCTCCACCTGGGACCCCCATCTTCCAGGGCAACGCAGGGTGGTCAGGCCTTTGGGGGCTGTTGGAACCGGTTCTCACGCTCCCGTAGGGGGCTAGGCGGCTGGGCCACGTCGCGCCTGACGCCAGACGGCGGGCACCCGGCGATCCCCGAGCGCCCTGCCCGCGGGCGGGGTAAGCGTCCGCCGGGAGCGCGCGGACAGGCGCGCGCACCCCCCCCCCCACGCACACGTGCTCACGGAGCTGGCGGAGGAGCGGAAAGGAAGCAAGAAGTGAAAGTGAGCAACCTCTAGTGAAAGAAATAGACATGCACAGACATCTCGGGAATTGATGCCGGTGGCGGCGAGCTGGGCGCACGCACGCGGCGCGTTCCCGGCAGCTGGGCGCGTGCTTGGCGGCCCCGCGGAGGAATCGCCACTCTGGACCAGGCGGTCGCTGGGGTCGCTCGCGTCCCCGAGGCCCAGCGGCGGCCAGGCTCCCTCCCCTTTCCCTGGTTCGGGCCGCCTCCGCCTCTTCTCGCCCCGGCCTGCACAGTGCTGGGCAGGCACCCAGCGGTGCTCGGATGCGTGCCCGCCGAGCCCCGCGGCCCCGGGCGCTGGCCAAGTCCTGCTGCTAGGCCCGGGCTTTAGCCCAGAGCCCGAAGGACCCTTACTTAGCGTTTGAGCCCTTTCGCCCTCTCCCCTTCCCCACCGTCTGCACGGACTGCCCTTCCCGGTGGCTCCCTGGAACGCCAAAGACCCTGCAGTGGTCGTTGCTCAGGTGGCCTTGGCTAAGAGCCAGTCTCCCGTCTCCCAGAGAGAGAACCTCCAAGTGACAGCGTCCTGGGAGGCCAAGGGCCACTTGACTGGTGAGAACAGCTCCCAGACAGCGGCCCTGGGGCCTCGGAAGACCCCTCCCCCAGCCTTCCCTTCCAGAACCAGCTTTTCCAGCTCGGCAGCCGAGTCAGGTTTCTGGCGAGTGTGGATTTGTTTTCCACCCCTGGGGCTTGGGTGGGAAGAGCGAAAACAGGGAAGCTGGTTGCCCACGTAGTGTTCTGCCATTGCCGCACCCCTCCTGCAGAGGCGCCCCAGGGACCCTCACAGCTGAAACAAACTCAGAAACCAGGCCCCGTCTCAACAAAAAAGGCACAGAGGCTGGGGTGCTCATCGAGTCGGGCCTTTTGGACAGACATCAGGTAGAAGCTGTGAATAGCATTGCAAGGGCTGCAAAGTCTGGAGCTCTTGGTGGGCAGTAAATAGCACCAGTGTTTCTGAAGACACAGAGAAGGGCGTGGCTTCTTCCCAGGGGTGAGCAAATTGGTGGCAGAGTTGGATGACCCATCCCAGACCTTGTCTCCACTGGGTAAGGTTCCGGGGTCCTGCAGGGTGTCCCCTTCTGAGCTAGGATGCTGAAAGAAAACACTTGTCCCAGACCTCCCAGTGCTCATAGCCTAATGGGAGCCAGAGAAGTAAACGATCAAACTACGGTGTGCTGAGAGCTCCGAAGAGGCCTGAGGCCTCTGAAAAGACTGAAAAGTTGCGGGAGAGCAGGGCAGGCTCAGGAGGCTGCGGACCCCAGAGGCCTCGCATTCCCAGGCTCTGCAGACTGCCAGGTTGCAGAGAGCTGGAGACACCATGAAAATGGAGATGAGGATCCCTCAAGAGACTCGGGGCTGCCTTTCACTCTAAAGCTGGAGAAACTGAGGCCTGAGAGGTAGGGCAGGCTGCCCCGGGTCACCCAGCTGGCTAGACTTTGGGCTACACCCTGGCGCATAGTAAGTGCTAAATAAATGGAACTATGAGGTTTGGATCCCAGGAGCCAGGCCCCGCCCTCTCTCCCTTCCTACAAATCCTTGTTGAGTACCTTCCAGGTGGTGATTAAGACACAATAGCTTGATAAATGCACGTTTTAAGATAATGTTAGCTGTTGATAAGTGGTGTGATGGTGCGTGACTGGGGGTACTGAGGAGGGGGCCTCTGAGCTGAAGGATGAGCGGGGGGCCAGCCCTAAGACCATGTGGAGACCCGGTACACCAGATAGAGGGAATGGCAAATGCAAAGGCCCTGAGGCAGGAACATGTGTAAGAAGAGCAGAAAGACAGTTGTGTGGCTGGAGCACAGGGAAGGAGGGGTATGCAGGCCACGAAGAGGAGCTGGGGTTTGATTTCAAGTACATACCTCACGTGTGATTGGCGTGGAGCCAGCCGGAAGAGCCGCTGTGGGAGAACCCACGCGCCCTGACCGCAGCGGGCCAGGGAAGCAGCTCTGGGAGGAGGACTTGGGCTGCGCGTCTGCTCTTCATTCCCCTGATTCCTTCCACCGCAGCATGTTCTGGGAGCCCGTGGCCAGGAGGGCGGGATGTAGTCATCCGCCCCAGGCAGGGCGCTGCTTTGGCTTCCCTTCCCCGCGTCCTCTAGATCCCCCTGGTTTGCAGCCACCAGGGGAAGGTCGTCACCACCATCACCGTCAGAAGCATCGTGGTGGGAAACATTTGTCGAACGCGCACTATAGACCAGGTCCTGGGCCGTGCCTTTTATGCGTGTCTGTGAGCTTGGTGTCCACTTTACAGATGCGAAGGCGAAAGAGGCAAAAGCCTCCAGCCGAGATTACACGTTTGTTGTGTTCCCGGGAACATCTGGGCCTTGAGTGGTGGAATGGGCTGGAATGTTAGCGCTGAAGCCCCGCTGGAGCTAGAGGCTTTGCTGGGACTGGGATTGGAGGCTGCAGAAAGCGAAAAGCGGCAAGGTCGGCTGCAGGTCATGGAGAGAGAACAAATGTGAGAGAAGGATCATGATGTTCCTCCAACCCTGAGCAAGAAGTAGCATAAACAGACACAGGTGTAAACACACACCTGCACACACTGGCATATAGAAACGCGTGGACCCCAGTACATGCACACACATGCGTGACACACACACGCAAGCACTGGGTGCCTGTGCACACGTGCACGCACCCATGCCCGCGCACATACTTGTGCACGTGTCCGTGAACGCACCGTACCCACACGTGAGCACACCTCAGCGCACGTGCACGCGGACACAAACCCAATCCATGCTCACAGAACTCCATCATAGACCATCTGCATACTTCTTTTCTTAGCAATTATCATGGTTCATTCATTCATGCAACAAGCATATGTTGAGCCATTTTCGGTGCCTGGTCAGGGGGTGGGCACAGCACAGCCAGCCAAGAGGACCCACAGCTTCAGCCTGACTTTCTCTGAGCTCACAGTCTAGGCTGGGAGAAGACAGACGGGAAACAGTGGACTGAAATCTTCAAGGATGTTTGTCACCGGGGCCCTGGAGGAGAAGCTCAGGGAGCTGTGGGGCTGGGGGTTGGTCCATGGGGACTTCTGAGAGGAGGTGTGTTTGCATGAGTGAGGGGACCAGGCTCTGGTCAAGTGACAAGTCAGGAGACGGTTTGACCGGAAGGAAGAGGCTAGCGTGGTGGGTGGGAGAAGCTCGGACAGGCCAGAAGAGCATGGGGGAGGTGTCTGCTGACCCATACTGGCCAGGTCTGGCCCAAGAGTGCCCATAGACCGACTCCCTCCCCTCACTGGGAGCCCCGAAGGGCGGGGCCAAGGCGGGTGTCTCCTGTCTGTGCCCCCACTCCCAGCACCCAGCACAGGTGAGTGCTGGTGCCTTACACGGGAGTCTGGTTCACAGTCTGGGAGCTGCCACAAGTGATACGCTCTCTCTCCCCTCCCCCTCCCCCCCTGTCTCGCCTTTTCTCACCACACACAGCCCTCAGTTTCTCTACCTGGGCAGTGGGTGGCTACCAGCACCTTCCTCACTGAGCCGTGAGGGTGAGTTGATGGGAGCCTGCCAGAGGGGGCTTGGGCTGCTCCCCATTTCTTTAGGCAAAGATCAGCGCTGGCAGCTGGCAGGGGGCAAAACCACGCCCCACCCTATCCCAGACCCTACTGTACCCCCATCTCATACACACACACACACACACACACACACACACACACACACACACACAAAACTGCGCCGCATACAGCCCCACACCCCATTACACATCTCACACATCCCCCCGCCACCACGCCTACACTACACGCGCGCGCACACACGGCGCGCTCACGGGGCCACTGGGGAAGCCCAGCCAGGCTCACTCTCCCCTCACCAGCCAACCTCCCCCTTGAGTCCCGGGCAGGGCAGTGACAGACAGCCCGCAGACCACCGCGACACACCACCTGACCGGGGCTGCAGGGCTCTACTCATTGATCCAGAGATGCTCTTTCCTTTTCCTCAGGCGCTTCTCTGAAGGATGGAAAAATCGATGCCCACGGAAGAGCGGGTGCAGGGAAGGTGTGGACAGCAGCGGAGGGGAGAAGACCAAGGGCGGGGGGGGAGTCAGGAGCCTGGGGTCCCTCCGCTGCGGCACTGGCTGTTCCCCATCTCCCAGAGCAAAGTCAGAGGTCAGTGTGGTCAGCACAGGCCCGGTGGTGTGGTTTTGGTTTTCATTATTTTGTTCTGATTACCAAAGCTGTGCGTGTTCGTGTAGAAAATCAAAATCACCAAATCCATCCCCCGAGGTAACCTCCCCGTTAACGTGCATAGTAAATCCTTCCAGCCTTTTTTCTCTGCAAGTTGAATGCACTTTTTATTTTTGCAAAAGTAGGACGTGCTCAACTGCTGTTTTTCATCCGACACTCTGCAGCCAGGATCCTTCTGTGCCGTTACCTGGTGATCTGCTGGCTGCACCATGAGTCATCTTGTTGTGTGGTGGACATGTGCACAGTACAGGGCTTGGGGTCAGGAATTGACCCCTTGCTTACGTCACGTCGGGCAGGTGGCCTCCACCCTCTGACCTTGCCGTCCTCCTCTGTGTGGTGGGGCTACTGCTGACTGCCTTACAGCCTTGTGGTGAGAATTACATGAGGCAAGAGACAGAAAGTACTCCTTCCTTGCGGAACACATCAAAAATATTCCACCCACTTCAGGTATTATTATTTTTTATCCTTATGGTTACATGGCAAAACCATCATTTACTTAGCCAAACCTCTGTCATTGAACATTTAGGCTGTTTATTCAAATTCCCTTAACGAAGAAGACTTTAGTGAATATCCTTGCCGAGAAGTCTTTAACAAATGCTCAATTATTAATTTTGAGTGATTTCTAGGAGAAAAGTTTCCATGTTAGGAAAGGTATGCACGTTTTAGGACCAGTCTGTCTGCATACTCACACATTGCCCTCCTGAAAATGTTCTGATGACACGGTGTGAGTGTCCTAGGACTGCCGTGACAAATTATCACAAATTTGGTGGCTTAAAATAAAGAAATTTATTCCCTCACAGTTCAGGAGGCTAGAAGTCCAAAATCAGGGTGTCAGGTTTGGTTTGGTTTTGTCTTTTTTGGGTTTTTTTTGGGGGGGGGTGCCCTCACCACGTGGCTTGTGGGATCTTAGTTCCCCAACTAGGGATCGAAGCCACACCCTTGGCAGTGAAAGTGTGGAGTCCTAACCACTGGACCGCCAGGGGATTTCCTCTCTTAGCTTCTGTCAGTTGACTCGTAGCCCCCTCACCCCAGTCTCTGCCTCTGTGGTCATATCACCTCTTCCTCTGTCTATTTTTTCCCCATATGCCTCTTACAAGGACATTGTCCTATAATCCAGGATGATCTCTTCATCTCAAGATCCTTAATTATATCAGCAAAGACCCTTTTTTTCAAATGAGGTAACATTCATGGGTTGTGGGGTTAGGACATGCTCATGGCTTCAGGGGGCTACCACTGAACCCACACACACTCCTACCAAGGAAAGAGCATTGTGTAAAATTCCTTTTTCCCCTCACCACACAGGATATTCTAATCTTTTTGAAATGTTTGGCCAAGTTGATAAGGTAAAAAGGATCTCTTGCTTCAAAGTGCATTCTGTTCTGTTCTTTTCTTTTACTATCAGTGAAGAGAAACATATTTTCATCTGCTCGCTGGTCATTTGTTTTTCTTATTTTGCAATTCTTATTTCACATGCTTGTTGGTCATTTTTCTTATTGTTTTACTGATTCATGTCCTTTGCTCAATTCCTTATTAGGTATTAATTGTCTTCTTCTGCGTGTGTGAGAGCTCTTTGTAGATTAGGGATATTGAACCTTTATTATATCTTGTAAATATCTTCCTAATTGGTCACTTGCTTTGGGGGTTTTCTCATAGTTCTTCAATGTACATAACTTTTACATTTTTTTGTAGTCAAAGCTTCGAGAGCATTTTACCATCAGGCTTTTCCCACTGACATTATTTTCATCTAGCGCTTTTATAGTTTCACTTTTATATTTAATTTTGTGTTATCTCTGCAATTTATTTTAGTGATGGTGTATGTTAAGGTGTATTGCTTTCCCCCCCATTATTGAACAGTTGTCTTAATACCACTTAATAAATAGTTCATATTTTCCCTATTGATTTTAAATGATACCTTTATAATATATTCAATTTGACTTCTGGTTCCAGTGACCTAGCAGACTGAGCTAATGGTGACACTCCCCTCACTCCTTATGCTAAGGAACATCAACAAAACTTAGCACAGCAACAGAAATAATTAATCTTGAAAAAAAGAATGGGAAACTCCTAGGTCCTGGAAGTTGGGAGGGGAAAACCAGAGCCAGGAACTATTCCATAACATACAACCCCCAAAAGGGGCAAGATCCTCAGTGAAGAGGTGCTGACAGATAAAAAATAGAAACAACAGGAGGAAATGATCTACCACAAGGGAGAATTAGCACAGTGTGAAACTGAGATCATAGCACAGTCTGAAAGAGACTATAAACCAAGTGTGCGTTAAATTATTAAAAGAAAAAAAGGCACCATAAGCAAATAAAAAGATACCTTAAAAAAGAGGCAGATTTGAAGGAAAACAAAGATCTAAGAATGAAAAACAGCCACTGAAACTAAAATTTCAATGGGTGTGTTAAATAGCAGATTAGACACAGCTGAACAAATGTTCATGAACTTAAAGATAGAACTGAGAAAATTACTCAGAATGCAGCCTACAAAGATAAAAAGATAGAAAGACCAAAAATAGAAGCAAACAGGATAGAGTGAGGAGGTCTGACATATGTCTTAGAGGAGACCTAGAAGAAGGGAGATTATGAGGAGAATGGAGGAGAGATCGTATTCAACATGATAATGTCTGAGAATATTCCAATAGTGATGAAAGACACAACTCCTCAGATTTAAGAGGTGTATTAATTCCAAGAAGGATAAATAACAGTCAGTCTACACCTAGATATAGATACTAAATATGTAATACTAAAGACAAAGAAAATTACTTAAAGCAACCAGAAGGAAAAACTGTGCTCTCAGCACTTTGCACACTAGCTCTTTAAGTCTTCAAAATAACACTCTTAAACCTTTTAAGAATGGAAAATTGAGGCACAGAAAGTTTAGCTAATCTTTATTACTTCATGTTACTTTAGTAATTCTTGTTACAATAATGGCCCCTGAAGAATCACACTTCCCCTTGACAGTACCCTTTTGTGATGTGACTTTGCTCCTCCTGCCTTCAAGAGGACACACTTGTCACAAGGGAGAATCTTAGTCTATTTCCCCACCCTTGAGCCTGGTCTGGCCTTGAGACTTGCTTTGACTGGTAGAATGCAGCCAAGATGATGTTGTGTTATTTCCAAAACCAGACCTTAAGGAGCCTTGTAGCTTCTAGTTTTGCTGTCTTAGATCACTTCTGCCCTCTTGTCAAGAAACCCAGTGTAGAATACTGGTGGAAGAGAATTGAGATGACCTACCTGACAGCCAGCACCAACTGTCAGGCTTTTGACTGAGGCCATCTGAACCCTTTACCCCATTCAAACCCCAGATGAGAACAGCCACATGAGTGACTCTAGGGGAGATTAGCAGAAGAACTTCCCAACTGATCCCAGCCCAAATAGCAGAATTGTGAGCAGTAGATACTTGGGCACAAAATTACACAATTATTAATGGCAGGGCCAGGATGTGGACCTAGGCAGCCAAGAACTCCAGGTCATATGCTTTGACCACAATCCCACACAGCCTGCAAAGAAACAACAAAAAACATCAACAACAATAAAGGCCAAAAGAAAATACAGTAATAATATATCCAAGATGATGAAAGAAAATATTTGTCAACTGAAAATGTCTTTCAGCTAAACTACCTTTAAAGAGTGAAAGCAAAATAAAGACATTTTGGACAAAGACTGAGAAACTTTACCACTCACAGAGCTTTGCTGAAAGAACTAATAAAGGATTATCTAAGGAGGAAGGAGATCAAACCCTGTATCAGGTATGTGATGAGCAATGAGCAAATATATTAAAATGTAGGTAAAATCTAAATAAGAGTTGGCTGTAAAAATTAATAATAATAACAACAAATGTAGGCTCAAAACAAGATGGAACCAAAATACTAGGAAATCATACATGGTGATTGGAAGCTATAATTGGAGTTAAATCACTATAAGACTTTGTACTATCTAGGAGGAGGGTGGAGAATTTTGATTTAGATTATACTAAGTCAATTATGCCTGATAAAAATTTAAAGATAACGTCTAAAATGCAGAAATGGAATGTATAACTTTTATACTGACAGAGTGAAAACGGAAGTGAAGAAAATGCAGTCAGTCCAATAGAGAGCAAAAAAGAGGAGGGAGGGAAGAAAGCTACTGATTTTTTGTATGTTTATTTTATAACTGACTACTTTCATAGAACTCTTCTAATATCTAATACTTTTTCACTTGCTTCCTTTGTGCTTTCAAGTAGACAATTATCCACAAATAATAATTTTGTCTTCTTTTTAGTGGTTGTCCTTTTGTATATGTTTCTTGTCTTATTGCATTGTCTAGAACTTTCAGAGCCATGTAAAATTATAGAGGCATTATTAAGCATCCTTGCCTTATTCTGGACATGGCTCAGAATGCTTCCAGTATTTTACCATTAAATATGATATTGGCGTTTGGCTTGAGATAGATATTCTTTGTCATTGAATTAGTCAGGATAAGTAGATTATGCTGCAGTAACAAATAATGTCAAAATATCATGGCTTCCGAGAAGTTTATTTCTTGTTCATATTAAGTTAGCTGTGGGTTCAGACAGTTCTCTAGGACAGCTGTGACTGGTTCAGCTTTGCACCTCCACATCACCAAATGCTCCTGTCTTACTGAAGCAAGGGATATGGAATAGGAGAGTCTTGTACCAGCAATTAAGTGCTTCTACCCAGAAGTGGCACACAGTAGCTCACATGGCCCTGCTTAACCCCAGTGGAAAGTGCAATCCCAGCCTAGAAGGAGGACTGGAAAGATTGGCAAACATTGCAGATGTCACCAGAACCATGTTAAGGAAACATCTCTTCATTGCTAAGTTTAGGCTTGGGACCCTGAAAGACCCTAATAGTCAACTTGAAAAGTCAATTGGCATTGGCCATCTGATCAGTAGCAGAGGATGCTAGTGTAAAGAAAAAGGTGAAATCATGCATTCATAGGCCCTGATGGCTACTGTCTCCAATGGAGCTCAGCTATACATGTCTCCCTCTTTAATTCCATGAGGGCTCTGAATCTTTGTAAGGAATCTTCCCCTTTTCTGAGCTCATTTGAGCAGATTTCTGTTTCTTCTGCCACAAAGAGTCCCAACCAGGATAATTTGCTGGTGCTTTATTTAGGATTTTTGTCATATTCTTAAGCAGGACTGGTCTATAGTTTTGTGCTATCTGCCAACTCTTTGTTTTAAGGTTATGCTACTTTTTTTTTTTTTTTGCAGTACGCGGGCCTCTCACTGTTGTGGCCTCTCCCGTTGCGGAGCACAGGCTCCGGACGCGCAGGCCCAGTGGCCATGGCTCATGGGCCTAGCCGCTCCGCGGCATGTGGGATCTTCCCGGACTGGAGCACGAACCCGTGTCCCCTGCATAGGCAGGTAGACTCCCAACCACTGCGCCACCAGGGAAGCCCCTATGCTACATTTTTAAGATAGCTGGGGAAGTTCTCTATCTTTCCTGTATCCTGAAACAGAATGTTTGAAATATTTGAATATTTGCCAGTAAAAGTGTCAGCGCCAACACTTCTCTAGGAAGTAGCTCTTTACCTACCTTTTCAATTTACTCTGTAGTAATAGATTTTTTTTGGTTTTCTTCTACTTGTTGGATTGGTTTTAGTAATATGTATTTTCCTACAAAAATATCTGCTATTCATATTTGCAAATTTATTATCATAAGGTTTTACTTAATATAATTAATTTAAAAAATATTTGTTCCTATTGTGCGTTCATTTCTCTCTGCTTACTATCATTGGATCTGCTAGAAGTTTTCCTAATTTATTAGACTGCCCAAAAAAACAAGTCATCGATTTATCTTTTATTTCTATTTTTCTCTTCTCTAATTTCTTAAATTCTGGTTTTTATCTTTTTTGCCTTCCGCCCTTTCTTATTTAAAAAATTCACATCAGTGAGCTATGAATTTTCCTCCCTGTTACATTTTAACCACCTTCCCATGTGTTCAGATATGTGGTATTCGCAGCATTATTATTTTAAAATAGCTTGTCATGTAGGTTTTATTTAGAGTTATTTACAAAAATGGTTATTAGTTTTCAAAAGGTTGGCTTTTTAATTTAAATTTTTGTTAATAATTCCTAGCTTAATTGCATTGTGGTCAAAGAATGAGGCTTTCGGGGACTTCCCTGGTGGCGCAGTGGTTAAGAATCTGCCTGCCAGTGCAGGGGACACGGGTGGGTTCAAGCCCTGGTCCGGGAAGATCCCACATGCCGCGGAGCAACTAAGTCTATGCGCCACAGCTACTGAGCCTGCGCTCTAGAGCCCGCGAGCCACAACTACTGAGCCCATGTGCCGCAACTGCTGAAGCCTGCGCACCTAGAGCCCGTGCTCCGCAACAAGAGAAGCCACCGCAATGAGAAGACCGCGCACGGGCAACGAAGAGTAGTCCCTGCTCACCGCAACCAGAGAAAGCCCGTGCGCAGCACCGAAGACCCAACACAGCCAAAAATAAATAAACAAAATAAATAAATTAATTAATTAAAAAAAAAGAATGGGGCTTTCACTATATGTGTTTTGGGGATTATATTGAATTTTTCTTTATGGCCTAATATATGATCGATTTTCATAAATGTTTGATGGGTTCTGGCAAAGAAATGAGTATCTTTTGTTTGTCGGGTACAAAGTTCAATTATTAAATCAACCTTAATAATTATATTTTTCCAGTCCTATACAAACATGGGAGGGGGAGAACATTATGTAAATATGTCAAAGACAGAAGTATGTTAAGTCTCCTCCAGTGTTTTTTGTTGTTGTTGTTGTTGTTACCTTTCTATGTATCTAAGTTATCACTTCCTCTGGTCAGGTCTAATGCAATGTAGGACATAAAAGATTGTGACAATCAGATCTTTATTGTGACTTGTACTCTTCATCAATTCAGAGGACCTCTGTCCTAGCTCCTGCTTTTTGCCTGTGATTCTTGGTCTGATATGAATATTACTACCCTTGCTTTCCTTTGACTTGAACTTGTCTCATGTAGCTTTGCGCAATCTTTTAACTGTTTCATGTCCTTTGGTTTTAAGTGTATTTCTTACAAGCACCGTATAGTTAGATTTCCATCTTAGTTTTTGTTTTATCCAATCTGAGAGTCTTTGGTATTTTACTAGGAAAACATCATGCATTTACATTCATTGTTAACATTGACCCTGCACATCTCACTTCTATGGAAAAGCTGGTCTCTGCCTTTTTCTCTTCATCCTCTCAGCTACTTCCTTTTGTTCCTGCATTTTGTTTTATGGACTTTGACTTTTTGCTTTAGTCTTTTGCAGACTTTGGTTAGTAGCTATTTCATTTCTAATTGTACTCGAAGTTATCTTACATTGATAAAAGTCTTTCATTTGTAGCTGCCTGATCATTCAAGGAGAAACAGTACATCCTGAATCCCTCTTATTTAAGAGGTCTCTCAGGTCCCTTTTGATCCACATTGATGTGACTTACAGCTCTAGATTCAGATGGTCAGATTATTATTTTTCCATTCTATGATTTGTCATTTAAGAACAATTTTTGACACTTGTCTTTAGTCTGGAAGTGATACTGACAATAAATCTTTAGACTTGCTGCTTTTTAGCTGGTTTCAGACTTCTTAAGACACAGGGGTTATCATTCTTAGACTCCCAGCTGATGGGAGCATATCTTTCGGTAACAAGTGCTCAGTATTTCCCCCAAACCTCATAAACATGGCTGCCTCATCACTTAGCATGTCACAATCTAAACCAGCCTGGGTTTGTTCTTTTATAAGTAACTCACTTTCCTTCCTGCAGGCATATACAAGTTGTCATTATTTGTATAAATCACATTGTTTTCCAGAATGTCTCAGTAGAGGCCTCTTTTTTTTTCCCCCAGAATGCAGTGAACCTTTGCAATCTGCATATTCAGATCTTTTTGTCTGGTTTTAAGGCACAGGTGAGTTTTCCTCATTATATTCTAAGTTATCTCTTATTCTAGCCTTTTTTTTTCAAGAATCCCAGTTATGCGTTTGCTGTCTGCTAATCCTCACGACTTTCTCATGCTTTGTTTTCATCTCTCGATTTCTGCCACACTTTTTAGAAAATGTCTCAAGGTTGGCCTCTCCCCATCACTGATTGCATTCTCTGCATTTCAATTTCCGCTTTTCACTGTCTCTAGTATGGACTTGAACTCTGCTACTATGTTTTTTCTCTCCTTGCGATCTTTCCTAACCCCATCTGTCTTAGTTTCCTAGGGCAGCTATATGAAACAACGGCAACTGGGGGGTTTAACACAACAGAAGTGTGTTCCCTCACAGTTCTGGAGGCCAGAAGTCTGCAATCCAGGTGTTGGCAGGGTTGGTTCCTTCTGGAGGCTCTGAGGGTGAGTCTGTTCCATGCCCCTCTCCTGGCTTATGGCATTTCTTGGCTTGTAGCTATATCACTCCAATCTCTGCCGCTACCTTCGCACGGCCTCCTCCTGTTTCTCTCCTGTCTGTGTTTCTTTGTTAATGTGGACACTTATCATTGGATTTAGGGCCCACCCAGTTCATCCAGGATGCTCTCATCTTGAGATTCTTAATTATATCTGCAAAGACCCTTTTCCCAAGTAAGGTTACATTCGCAATTACCAAGGGGTAGGACTTGGACAGGTCTTTTTGGAGACCACAGTTCAAGGCACTACACAGTCCACGTCCACGTCCCTTTTTTTATAGCCTCATGCTGCCTTTTCCCATCAGTCGGGGTTGCCCTGTGCTTTCCCGCTCCTGTTTTGCAGAGCACGTCTTTCCGTTAAGGTTGCCACACCGTTTCCTGACGTCTTCTGGTTCCTTTAGGAAACTGCTGTGAGCCGCCTGCTCTCGTGTTGCAGAATGCTGATCCCTTTCCATGCTCAGCAGTGTTCTTTCACAGTCCTTTGTGGTCGATGCTTTTGCCTCCGTATTGTCCCTCAGACACAGAAACATTAACCCACACTCCAGGATTTTAAGTAGACAGGATGTGTAGATTGCCTCTGGTCCTGTCCTCTTATTACTTGTTTGGTGGCTCCATCCCATTCTCAGGGTTTGGTCTGGGCAACAGGATCAAGTGGGCTTTGCTCAATCCATGTCCCAGTTTCCAGCAGGTTCTGCCAATTGCAGCCCAGCTGAACGAAGGTGGCATCCGCTCTGGTCCAGCTAAATGGTTCTTGGATTTTCTGAACAGATAAAATAAGCAAAAGTCCCAGCATGCACTGCTACTGGGGAGTTTCCTAGTGTTCTCCTCACCCCCACTCCCCCTACAATGATCACCTTTGCTTCCCAGAATCCCATGCACCATGAAAGCCCCCTGCTTGCCCACTTTCTCTCAATGACTAGGGGACATTACTCCAATAGCATCTGTGGGAGAGGGACAGCTATCCAGTTTTCAGAGTGGCACAGATTCCGGGTCTCTGACTGGGGGCAAATGATGGAGGAGGTTCTGAGCCCCTTCCTGCCTTTGTCCCCAGTCTCTCTCCAACACCGGCCCCCCACACCCACTATTGTCATCAGCATGGGTTCCTCCCAGATTCTGACATGGGGTTGGCAGCTGTTCCCCACAATGCGTAAGGTTTCATATTTCTCCCTACGTTCATGGGTATTTAGTGGAAAACTAAGAATGGCTCTATCAGGGTTTCTAGTTACATGTCATCTTATATAGAAGTCCACAGGTTTTTAGTGCTTTTTTTTTTTTAAAGCTCAGACTCACTCATTCATGCACATTTATTTGTTCAAAAAAAGTAGTGTGTTCACGGCTTGGCTTCCTAGTGGATGTCAGGATAACTCAGCTAATAATACAGGAGAGTTCTGCAAAGATGGAGGAATAGGGAAAAGGCCCAGGCCCCCGCCTCTTCCTTCCTCCGCTCTGCAAACCTGACTTCTCCATCTTGAAGACCGTGTTCTTGTGCTCCCAAATTAGCAGTCTGTGAAATCAGGCACATTTATTGAGAACTTTCTTTTGCTCCAGGCAAAAGTAAGGGGAAAGGAAGTAGCCTAGGGGAGAGGAAGATAAAATCGTTAGGATTCCTGCCCTCATGGTACACAGCTTCCACTTCCCTGCTGTAGAGCACGGTGCCTGTTTTCATCATGGTTTGTGATGATTATTTGAATAATCACCTCACTAGACTCCTGTCAGACTGGCAGCCCCGTGAGTGCAGGAACAGTGTCTGTATCCTTGTTTGTTAGCACAGCTGGGACTGGGTAGGGCCGCCTGAAGGACAGGCCATCTGAGCTGGGCTCTGAAGGGTGGATAGGAGTTCTGTGTAGATAAGGATGGTGGGAGCAAGAGAGAGGGGCGAAGTCTCTCTCTCTGGGGTCTCCTCAGCCCAAACCTGACCCTCCTTCTTGGCCTAGTTCTCACTGTGGTTTCTGCTGCGACAGGGAGAAAGTTCCCCTCTGGATCTCCTTAGAGGCTGAACAGCCCCATGTCTGGGCAGTGCTCAGAGAAGGATGAGGTCTGCAGGAATTGATGGCCAGGTTGCCTAGGCCTAAGAGCTCAGCTGGGGAGAATGGACAGAGGCCCATGTTTGCCTCCTCTGGGCTCCCTTCCTTTATCTTTTCAAAGCAGATATAAGTGGTGCCCGTCCCACCGTGGCAGCCGCGGGTTGTGATTACTTTCCAACAGGCACGTTCATGGCTGGGTCTCCTGGATGGGACCCAAAAGCCATTTGCCCGGGAGGCAGAATCTGAGTCAGGTCCAGCTGGGTCTTCCCATCTTTTATTTGCCCAATCCTATTAATAATTAACGATACAGTAATGAGAATTGCTTTTAATAGAATCCGCTGCCATCATGGCATTCTGTTCCCCGCCAAGGGTTTCCCCCAAAAGGATTCACGGTCACATGGCTGTGCCTCCTGCCACCTCACTGGAAGGTCCCCTGCCGTCGTCCTTCCCTCCTCTCTTCTGGGCCTGAGCCCCCTCCCTGCTGACCTGGAAGCCCCACTTTCTCCTCTACCATTTCCTGTCCCCTCCCTGAAGCCCCACCCACCAGCCCCTCCAGGTTCCCGCTGTGGCGTGAGGCCGCCCCATCCACCCAGCGAGGCCTCGTCTGTCACCAGGGCAAACTGGTCCCACTGGGCAGGGACACGGACGCCCCCGGAAGCAGCTGTGTGCCCAGCCTGGGGCAGGCGTGAGACCCACACTGTGTGTACAGAGGCTGACACTGGACCCAAACTCACTTCCAGCAAAGGTCAGTAGGATGGGTGTGGAGGAAAGGAAACCTGGCCAGGACGGCTTAAGTCCTGGCTTGGCCAGGTTTATGTTTATGGGACCGTGGCGAGTGTTGTCACCCCTGCCTCCAGCCTCAGTTTATTCACCTGCAGAATGGGGATGAAGATGGTCCCCACCCCACCAGAATGTTCTGGGGAGAAGGGGAACGCAGCAGATTTCAGGGGAAGCTCCTTAATACTCACTCCCAGAAAATACCCACGGCGTGCCCAGGGTTTAGCTATCGTGATGCTATTCTCTGTGGCCTTATTTATGATATCACCGCTTGGAAACCACCTCCGTGTTCAATAATAGGGGATTGGCTCAAATAAGTGTGAGCGTACCAACACGGTGGGCACTCAGCTGCTGTTGGAAAGGGGGCTTTGGGCCTGCTTCTGTGCCTAAGAGTCTCCTGGGACTCCTGGCGCCATGCAGTTCTGGGGGCCCGGGGCTGAGATCCTGCACTTCTTGTTTGTTTGTTTGTTTGCCCTGCAGCACAGCTTGCAGGATCTCAGTTACCTGACCAGGGATTGCACCTGGGCAGTGAAAGCCTGGAATCCTAACCACGAGGCCACCAAGGAACTACCCCCACCCCTGCCCCCAAGATCCTGCACTTCTAACAGCTGCTGCTTGGGGAGCACTCTCTGGGTACCAGCGGATAGAGGCCTTGGGTGACGGAGAAGTTTGAGTTCTGCTGGTGAAAGGAAGAACCAGGTTGCAAGCCAGAATGTTCTGTGATCCCCTTGCTGGGCTCAAAGCAGAGCTCATGCTGCATACCCAGTACGAAGTCTGGAGGCTAGAGGCTCAGGCACTCAAAGTGCTACGGATGGGTGATGAATTATAGATCATTTCAATTTTTCTCTTTGGTTTATCTTAATTTCAAAATTATCCACAGTTAACGTGTATTACTTTCGTAAATGGAGAAAAATGTAATTTTCTTTAGAAAAAGAACAAATGTTCTCTGCCTTTCCCTACAACACAAGTCAGGGTGATAGTCAGCGTGGAAAGATGGGAACGCTGCAGAGACGAGGATCAGTGTGGATTCCAGCCTCGCTCCAGAGCCTGTGTGCCGGGCTGTGGGCTGGCCTGAGCCAGCCACGAGGCTCTGGTGCTCAGCACGTCCCTATGCCAGGCTAAGCCCTCTGCACCCAGCGTCCCCGTCTCCCATACCCCCAGGAGGGGACCAGCACAAGGCACTGGTACCGGCTCCACTTCGCAGCTGAGGGAGCCAGCTGGGAAGTGAAGGACCCATCCAGGGTCCCCCAGCTCCCTGGGGGGTGGGGTGGGGAGGGGCCTGCCAGGAGGAAGCCCCTTCCTCCTTGAAGGTCTTCTTTTGGCCACTAGTCAGGGCAGCCTCACCGGAAAAACAGGTGATGAAGAGCTTTTAAAATTAGCTGGAGTTTTTATGTCCTGGGGGAGGCAATGGGGAGCCATTGAGTGTTCTAAGTGAAGACGAAACGATTCAAGTTGTGAGCAGCTTGGAGCAGAGAGCTGTGGTGACAGGAGACCCAGACCCAGGCCAGGAGGTGATTACAACAGGCTGGGCTGGATAATACAGAACAAGGACAATATTAGTTAACATTTACTCAACTCCTATGATGTCCAAGGACACGATAAACACTCTTCACTTAATCTTTCCAACAGCCTTAGGACGGTGCTGTGGTTCTCCCCATTCTGCAGATGAAGAACTGAGGCTCAGTGCCTCGAGGAGGTGCAGGTGGGATGAGGACGCAGGTCGTGTGACTTCAAAGTGGGTACCCTTAGCACAATGCTACCCCACAAAGAGAACAGAGGGAAAGGAAGATGGGTCCCAGGGAAGGAGTGGGGCGTGAGGATGGAGCTGGAGTGGGATGGGGTGGGATGGAGCCATCCTTTGACCATCACTAGTGACCCCATCTCCCAGGCAGGCCTTGAGCCAAGCTAGAGGATTAGAGATAAATGAGACGCAGCCCCTCCTGGACAGTCTAGTGGAGGTGAGAGACGAGTAGACAGACCGTGGCACAGGAGGGCCAGGGGCACCTCCCCGGAGGAGAGAAAGCCCCCGCTGAGTCCTAAAGAGTGAACAGCTGATCCGATGACACAGGAGAGAATTCCAGTCCTCCGAACAGCATGTGCAAGGGCACAGAGGCCAGAAGATAGCTGGTCTGGCTGGAGCAGAGGTGGGGGGCGGGGAGGCTGCAGGTCCCCAGAGCCTTCAAAGCCAAGGGAAGGAGCCGATTGGGGACATTTGCGTTACTGGGTCATCGTGGGCTGGGGTGACACTTCACCAGAACTGCAGGGCCCTTTGTGGAGTGTGGATCACTGGGGGCCGTCCTGCAGGGGGTCCTGGAAGAGGCTGGTGTGGTGTTCCAGGTGGGAGACGGAGGAGCAGTAGAGGGGGGCACGGTGGCTGGGAGGGGGCGCAGATGTGCAATGCCCTAGGGAGGCAGAGTGGCTGCACACTGTGGGAGGCGTGAGGAGGAGAGGAAGCAGGATGGCTGGGTGCCACCCGTGGGCAGTGGTTCCCAGAGAGGGGGCGTTGAAGTTTGGGGGACTCACTCGCTCTGTGGGCAGCAGAGAGGGGCAGGTGTAGAGGACTGTTCTCCAGGGTGCCCTGGATGTCCCACACCCTAGCTGTGGTCCTCCCATGGGGCTGCTGGGAAATGCTGGTCCCTGTTGCTGTGGCTGCGGGCCTCCACTACAGGGCTCTGGCTGGAATCTCTGATGGGGTAGAAGGCGCCAGCCCAAATGATGCTGGAGCTGCCTTGAGCTGAGGTAGGGGCGGCATCTCATCAAATCCTCCCTCCAGCCTCTCTCAGCAGGAACATACTTGGGGTAATTTGCAGAGGGGGGAAACTGAGGGCTGGTATCCTGTGCTCAAGGACACACATCTGGAGGGTGATGGGATCCATCGGAGAGGCTCTGAGACTGTCCCTGGGCACTTTGCTTGTCCAGGCCAGAGGAGGGGGTGGGAGTGCATTGTGACCCCTGCTCTCTGGGAGCTAGCCCTCCCCTGCCAGCCTCTGCCCAGGGACATCAAGTAGTGGGGCGTGGTATCCTGGAGCCTTTGCGGGAGCTGGCCCTGGAACAGGAGAGTGAGGGGGAAGCAGCCTGCAGAGAGGAGAGGGGAGACAACCCGAGCTGCAGCCTTCCTTAACAGCGCTCCCCTGCTTCCTGGGAAGCAGACAGCCCACTCTGCACAGTGTCACACAGGCAATGTACCCAGCAGATGCAGCCAGAAACTGGCACTGCCCACTGGCCCGGCTCAGCCAGCAGCCAGGGCCACAGAGGCTGAGACCTTTGGGCTGGGAGCGCTTGGGTCTCCATCTCTTAATTTCATGGCTGTTACCCAGTTAATTCTCACTGAACCTTGTGGGGTGGGTACTATTACCATCCCCATTTTACAGACGAGGACACTGAGGCCCAGAGAGAATGACATGAGCTGGAGCCTGAAACTTGCAAGGTGCAGGGCCTGCCTTCCCAGTACACACCAGTGAAGCCCAGCTCCTTGAGTGGAGTCCTCACACACAGCTGGTGAGGGGGCCTTCATCACCCCACGTGAGTAGCTGGAAACTGAGGCTCAGCCTGGGTGGAGACTGGGGCAAGGTCACACAATCAGGCTGCAAGGCCCCTTCCCCTGCCCCATGCCACCCATCGGCCTCCCTGCCAACCCCCACAGAGGGGAGTGCCAGGAGGTCCACGGGAGGAAGCCCCTTTCTCAGGGCCAGAAGGGAAGAAGAAGAGACAGGGGCGGGTGATCCAAGGTTCTGATCACCTGAGCTGCTGAGACCTGGCTCAGCTTGCCCAGGGAGGTGGCCCTGGCCAGCAGACCCAGGCAGCTCGCCACACACCCAGATGCCCCAGGATGCCCCAGGAGAGTAGGAGTAGTCAGAGCCAGAGCCAGCTTCATCTCATCACATCCATGCATAGTACTGTGGAAGCCAGACCTGGAGGTTCTAGAGCAATGTTCTGGGAGCTCAAAGGAGCCTCAGTCCCCCAGCCTCCCAGGCCAGGTACCCCCGCCCCAAGATGGGATCCCCCTGGCAGGCAAACCAAAATCATTTGGGAAATTCTACAAGCTCTGTCCCTGTGTTGGAAACAAACCATCCACGTCAGCCCATGAAGGCACTGAGAAGTCCCACAAGGAAGAACCCTACTCAATTGTGCTTAATCCAGCCTTGCCCACAATTTACTGAGCCATGAACTCCACTTTTTCCATGAAATATATATTAGCATCTGTGGCACATTAAACATGGCCACAGATTCTTTGGCACTCCCGTCATCGAGAGGCGGGGTCTATTCTCCCTTCCCTTCAGCCTGGGTGGGCCACGCGACCGCTTTGACCAGTGAGGACGGCAGAAGCGACACTGGAACAGTTCCAGAACTGGCCTGGCAGCTTCACCTCTTGCCTCTTGGAGCCTTGAGTCTTGACACAAGAAATCCAGTCTAGGTTGCTGGAAAGGGCATAGGATGCAGCAGCAAGATGAGGCCATCCTGGGCACCCAGCCCAGCGGAGCCTTCAGATGACTCCGGCCTCAGCTGCTATCTGCCTACAACTGCATGAGAGACTCCAAGCAAGAACCTGCCCAGCTAAGCCCCATCAACTCCAGCATCACCAGGAAGACTAATAAACTAATGCTTGAAACCACTGCACTGGGGGTGGTTTATCACACAGCAGTGGGTAACTGGAACAGCGCCCTACAGACCCCCTCAGGTGATGACCTCCACCCCATCCTCCTTGTCCATCACACCATGCCAGACCCCTCAGTCCTTGCACCACGCCTTTGTTCAGGGCACGCCCTCTGCCTCCTTTTCTATTTGGGAAGATCTTTCTAGACGGAGCTCTTAGGAAGCCTCCACTTTGAAGACTTTTCTAACAACCATCAAGGCAGCTGCAGCAACCCAAGGCTGGCATCTGCCTGGGCTCGCACTTGCCAGCCGTATGAACTGGGACAGGTTTGGGCCTCAGTTTCTTCAACTGTAAAATGGGGATAATAATGGTAATTACCGCATGAGGCTGTTGTGTAGATTTAACAAGGCAGCAGGGGTAAAGCCTATGGTAGGTGCTGTATAAATGTGGCCATTACTAGCTGCTCAGTTCCTCCGTTGGCATATGGCCCAACACTGGGAGAGGGGCGTTTGCACTCTGGCTGCCCGGGACCAGGCATTCACTCTCCGCAGGGCAGGTCTCCTGTAGCTCACCCAAGCACGGCCTCGTGAAGCTGCTGGTGCTCAAGGGAGGTTTGGTGGAGGATGAAAGGCTCAGACTCCTCGACCTGTCCTCCTTGGAGGATCCTTGGAGATTAGGGAGCACAGCTCCCTTATTTTTACTGAGGCCCAGAGAGATAGTGGGCCTGACCCAAGGTCACACAGCTGGTTCTGGAACTGGACCCCAGGCCTCAGCATGCCATCCCATGCCTTGTCTGACACGGTGGTCCCCAAGTCTCAGGCACTGGCCTCTTTGACTCCTCTAGTCCCTCTTGTGTCCTCCCTGCCCCTGGAGCCTCCTGAGGTGCAAGTTACCCCACAGCCTGATTGCTGGCTCCATGGTGAGACCCACTGGCTGCGGAGGGCACAGCCTGACCGAGGGTCCTCCTCACCCTCCCTTTTCTCTGTTCTCTCCATAGATGCGATCAGCCAGGGAATGTGAACTGGGCACCCATAACGTGCCGGGCAGAGATGCAAGCTGTCCTGCCAACCACAGACGGCCGTGGGGAAACCCCAAACCTGTATTCGCGGAAAGATGTGGGGATGCTATCAACTACCCCGGCCTGCAAGTGCAGCAATGTGTGAGAGCCTGACACGTGGCCCAAATCCCAGCCGCTCCTCTCACTAGCTGGGGGATCTTGGGTGTGTTACTGCTCCGAGCCTCACCTTCCCCATCTGTAAACTGGGGGAATAAGAACCCTTCCACCAGGGATGAGCTCCATTTTGGAGAGCGAGGGGCCATGTTGGGCATCTAGACCAACGTCCCTCCTTCAAGATCTGACAGCCCCTCCCACCACCTCTCCGCCCTTTCTTCCTGTCAGTTCCTAGGTGGGTTCCGGTTCTAAACCCACTTGGGGTGTCCTGGGGCTCAAGGAGGATAGAGTCTAGAACCTTTGGGGAGGATCATAGGGTCCTAGAGAAATCCTTCCTGCAGAGGAAAGGTGGCTGGCATGGGCAGGGCAGGCCTCGGGCTAGGGTCCCACAGGCCTCAGACACCAATGCCAGTCCGTGTGGGAGCCATAGGATTCTCTCTCCCAGGGTTTGTGGGGATGAGTTTGTGTGTTTGTTTCACAGAGAGGGGTGTGTGTGTGTGTGTATGTGTGTGTGTGCACGTGTGTGGTGTCTGCCCAGTGCGGGGAGCTGGGGACAGGGAGGGGGTGGTCCTGCAGCTGCCTTCAGTCCCAGGAGAGCTCCACAAGCCAGGCCTGTCCCTGCCTCTGGGGCAACCCCAGGACCCTGATTTGAGAGCATTGCTACTGCCCATTGCTGCAGCCGGATTAGAGCTGAGAGCTTCAAACAGAGCCCTCCTGACAACAGGCCTGGAGGCCAGGCTTAAAGGGGCCGCTGAAATTATAAACAGCCACCTTCCCAGTGACTCCCCAGTCCTTCCGGGGCGGGGGGGGGTGGGGGGAATGTTCCACCAGCCCCTTCACCATCTTCCAGTCCAGCCGCCAGCCAGCTTCAGGGAGGGTGGGTGGGGCAAGGAGGAGCTGGCGCCTGTCAGAAGGGTTGTGCTCAAAACAAAAACAAACAAGAGTTCCTATAGTAAAGGACACACTGGTTTGAAGTTGCAGGGAGCAGGGAGCGTCTGCCAAGAGACCCAGCTGGTGACCCTGAGGATGCTGCCTGAGGATTCCTCCGTTATTAAGGAATATGCTCCCTCTCCCCAGCTCTTTTGCGCTTCTGTGTCAGGCTCAGAAATGGCTTAAGGGGAGGGGCTGGCATTCAACTCCGGGGTCTAGGCAACCATGCCATCCATCTGGCCTCGCTGGAATTCAGTTTCCCCACTCCTGGAGGAGAAGAGACAGGCAGGGAGGAGAGACAGAGGGAGCAGGCAGTGCAAACCGAGGACCCGTTCTGGGTCAGGCACCGAGGCAAGTGCTGTGAAGGGTCGGATCACCTCTGAGCCTAGGTCCCAGCTCACAAAAAGCGAGTCCGCGGAAGTCAGTTTTGTTGAGCTAGTTAAATGGCTGGTAACCCCGCCCCCAGGTCCCTTCCATGCCCACCAGGCACTTCACCTCTCAGGGCCTCCCTTTTCCATCTGTGAATTAAAGGATAGACAAGGGCAACGATGACCGGCATTGGAGCGTCTGCCCTGCTGGCAGGGGCTGCTGTGGCCCCGTTGCACAGGTGGGAGACCGAGGCCGGCCAGGTGTGCAGGGACTTACAGCCCTCGGGACCACACTGCCAGGACAAAGCCCAGGAGGGATTAGAACTCAACTCCGTCTCATTCCACACCCGAGCTCTTTAAACTCTCCCTTTGTGCGTGCCTGTAACTGATTGCCCCACCAACTGATTAACTGATTGACTGATTACCTGCCACGGCCCCTCCTCCTGACGGGCCTTCCAGGGAGTCCCCTCCGACCCCCACTGCCCAGCTCACGTTCCTCCGACCACGCACCCCAGGTGCGCCCCCAACAAGCAGTGTGGAAGGGGGCGGGGCCTGGGCGGGGCTCCCGCGGCTTCCCGCCCCCGCCCGCCAGCCGCCGGCTTCTTAATCTGCAGCCCTTGTGGCTCTGCCTGTCGCCCGCCGGTTGTCAGGGAAACGACCTCTCCCCTCTGAACCTTCAAAGGGCTCCTCCCACTCCTGCGGGCGGGAGCTGGGGTCCTTGGATGAGAGACTGGGGAGACAGAGACGGGGGAGGGATACCCAGAGATGGAGAGACAGGGAGACAGAGGCAGAGACGCACCCTGGCAGGGAGAGACACAGGCCGCAGAGAGAATGGAGGTGGAGAAAAAAGAGACAGTGACAAGAAAACGCACCCCCGCCCCTGCCACAGCAACAGAGGCTGAGAGATGGAGAGAGACAGTCACAGCCCTGTACAGAGACAGGGAGAGAGATCTTGGGAGAGGCAGGGTCAGCATAGAGATGGGGGGTGGGGGGCGGTGGACGGGGCCCCCCAAAGAGAAAAGACTAGGGCCAGCCAGGGGGAGAGAGTCGGGAGGGGGCGAACTTGTGAAAATAAATATTTATAAAATAAGAGTTTCTAAATTCTTTTTGCATTTCCGTAGTAAATTATTCATCTGTGTATCTCCCTCTCTCCTAACTGCTTAGGGAGCTGTCAAGGGGGGTGTGGCTTTCTGTGTCCCCCCCCCCCCGCCCCGCCCCGCCCCGTCTTCCTCCCCCACCCTCTTCCTCCCCCCTCCCCCACCTCTCTCCGTCTATCCCCTTCCCCCCTCCCTAATCCTCTCCTTCCTGCCCCTTCCTTCCCTCCTCCTCCCTCTTCTCCCCACTCCGTTTCCTATCCCCTCTAACCCCTCTCCCGTCTCCCGCCTCCCCTCCTCCCCACTTCCCTCCTCCCGCTTCCCGTCTCCCCCTCCCCTTCCTGCTCCGGTTGGAGCAGAGCACCGGAGGCTGGCGGGGAGGGGCCGCCGCCCGGAGGTGACCGGCTGCCACGCTCTCGCGTTTCCTCCCCGCCTTAAATAAGAATAATCGTCTAAGTCAGCGGGGCTGGGATTAAAAAAACACTCGTCGCTGGCAGTCTGGCACCCCCAACCGGGACCACGGAAATCTTCCTCCAGAGGACTGGGGACGCTGGAGTTGGGGGGAAGGTGGAAGCTGGGCCAGGAGGGGGCTGCCGTCCCAGGAGGGCCCCGGCTGGAGCCAGAGGCCACACTGCTTCCAGGGGACCTTGCTGAGCCTCAGTTTTCTGCTCTGTGGGATGGGGCCAAAGACTAACTTCCTGTTCTCTAGGGCCACACCAGCTCTCAAATCTGTTTGTGAGTCTAGAAGTTTTCAAGGCCCCTCTGATCAATCCCCACAGCTGATCAGGCAAAAAGGAGGAACAGGGGAATGAGTCTTCAGGGTATGATGTGAGTTCCTAAAGCCAGGCAAGAGTAGGGAAAAGCCCGCCCAGCACCCAGGCACAGTGGGCCACACCACTCTCAGTCTGTGGCCTGGAGCACAGGCTCCGTTTCCTCACCTGCAAACTGAGCCGTGATGCCTCCCTCCCCTTGACAGAGGACAAGGGCCCTCCCCCTGCGACCTGCTGCCCACGTCAGCGGCTAAGTGGCAGTTGTCCTGTGCCCAGCCATCCCCCTCCCCGCCCAGCCTCCAGGTCACCTGCTCTAAACAGCAACAGGAAAGAGGGCCGGAACCTCTTCGCTCCCAGCAAGGAACAGTCAGCACCAGAGAAACCAAGGTAGGTGGCGGATCAGAGCCTTCCCTGCTACCGACACCAGCCTAGAAGTCAGGAGCAAACCTTTGGGAATCTTCAGAGATCTGCATCCTTTTCCTCCGTGTGATGCTGCAGGTGGAAGGCGGCCTTCCCTTTCTGGGCCAGGAGGCCCGGGTGTCAGGTCCTGAGTTTGATTCGTGACCCTGCTGTTTGACCTTAGCCTTTGACCTTTCCCTCTGGGGCAAAGAGTTCCAAGGTTCCTTCCAGCCCCTGCCTGTTTAGGATTCTGTTTTCTTTTTTTGCTGTACGCGGGCCTCTCACTGTTGTGGCCTCTCCCGTTGCGGAGCACAGGCTCCGGACGCGCAGGCTCAGCGGCCATGGCTCACGGGCCCAGCCGCTCCGCGGCATGTGGGATCTTCCAGGACCGGGGCACGAACCCGTGTCCCCTGCATCGGCAGGCGGACTCTCCACCATTGCGCCACCAGGGAAGCCCTGTTTAGGATTCTTATTACT
This sequence comes from Orcinus orca, assembly GCF_937001465.1. Classification (NCBI taxonomy): domain Eukaryota; kingdom Metazoa; phylum Chordata; class Mammalia; order Artiodactyla; family Delphinidae; genus Orcinus; species Orcinus orca. The sequence continues at coordinate 114,026,485 of NC_064564.1, read as the reverse complement.
GCTGTTGACAGTGATGAGCGCCACTGGTCCATGACTCACTAGGTGCCAGGAGCAGTGCTCGGAGCCTCAAAGCTCCTTTCAGCCTCCCCCCACCCTTCTCATCTAGGGCCCAGTGACTACTGCCCCATTTTACAGATGAGAACGCTGAAGCTCAGAGCGGGGACTTGCCTCAGATCACGAGGCTGGACAGCGGCTGCCGGGTGCTCTCGCTTTGGCGACACAGAAGGGTGTCCTCACCCAGCTCCCTGTGCTGCCCACAGGGACATCTTAGGTCAGGTCAGTGCTGCCCGGAGGGAAGGTGGCCCTTAGGATCAGAGTTGTCCAGCCTGCCCCAGCCTAGTGACCTCAGGCCCGACAGGACCTTCAGAAACACCGGTCTCTGATCTGAAGACTTCTCTTCGTCTTTTCCATAAGCACAGTGAGAAATGCATTGGGAAAATGACCCCCCTCTGGATAATTATCCCACATCCTGTGACCGGTGACACATTTGCTGGCCTAAAACAGTGGCTTTCAAGCCTCTGATAGACCCTAAGGGGCATTGGGAAAAGGGGGCAAAGAGAGCCAGGGTGGGCTCCTGCTTCACTCAGTATGGATCACTTGCGCAGGATCTGTCTTGAGAAGGAACAAGGCCCAAGGTTGAGGTGGGAAGGTGCATGTGAAGAACCAGTTTGAAACCCACTGTTGTAAATAGTGAGGAGCCGTCTGGGATGGAGAATTGCAGCTTCCTGAAGCCCCCACTTACGTAACTTGGCTCTCCCCCGGCTGCCACCCCAAGGGTGAGCAGACAAACAAAACTGCAGCTAAAGAGGCTTCTCCCAGGACTCTCTGGCCCAGAATCCTTTATGAGGTCACTGCATTCAGTCACTCAGACAGGCCCACCCAGTGGGTGCCGTCATACCCGCAGTGTGAACGCGCAAACTGGGGCTCAGAGACCTTCAGTAATTTGCCCAAGGTCACACAGCCAGCACAAGGCTCAACTAGGACACTCGGGCTTCTGACACTGACTGCCCTGCCCTGAAGAAGCAGCACGGTCACCCAGCGCGTGTCATTGGCTCCTGCCCCCGTCCTGCTCCAGTCAGTGTCAAGCCATCCCCAGGGGTTTCTTTGGGCCCCGGGAGGAATCACAGATTCTCAGGAACAGATCTGAGGAGCTGTTCAAATATATTCAGGAGAGAAAACAGCCACGGCCCCGGACAGAGCTGGTCCTGCTGTGGGCACTGCCATGCCCTCCACCTACCCACCCCTCAGCCAGGGCGCCTCTATCCCCGCTGCAGGTGACAGCCATGTTTGCCACTCCCCGAGGGAGTTGTCCCTAAAGTTCCAGAGCCCTTGTGCCTCCCAGAGGCCCCAAAGCAGGGCTGCGAGTCTTCCAGGAGCCTGTTTTCCATACATCCCTCACGTCTGTATTGGACCAGGTTCTGGGGCTGCCACCACGCTGCCCCCAATCAGGCCAGGCCCTGGTTAGTCCTGAGCGGCATTCCCTTCTTCCCTAGAGATGGAGGTCCCCTCGGGAGGGAGGTGAGACAGAAACAGCCTGGGGTTGGCCTACCTTCCACCTTGCCAGAGAGACCCCAACAGGTAGAACCCCCTGGGCCCAAGGTGGGGCCTGCTCTGAGCTTAGGAAGAGTCAGTGTTGCCGATGGTGGGTGGGGGATGGGAGACAGAACAACAGAGCAGAGGGTCAAACACACTTTTCCACCAGCTGAAGGCACAACTGGGCAAATTGGGGCGGGTCTCAGCCTCTGGGTGTCTGGGAAGCGAAGGAATGAAATCCCGGCTCCCGTGTGTGGAGTGAATGGAACTCTCCTTGCAGGTGGGGAAGTCGTCAGCCCCTGCCCAGTTGGTACCAAACCCTGTGGGATCTGCTCCCTGGAGCTGGACAGGCCGCTTCCAAACTGGAAGCAGAGGGGGGAGGGGAGGCCCAGGCATGGCTGTGGATGAAGGATGGGGGAACTGGGAGGGGAGGGGAAACTAATACCGACTTTCAGTCCCACTCCAGTGATTCATACACCCCACCTTTAGCGAGAAAGTTAGAGATTTTCATCATCATTATCATTAAAGGGGGTGGTTAGAAACGCTTAGAATCTATGAAAGAGGGAGATCGTTCGTGTGCACACGTTAACCATAGTTAGTCATCTCTGGATCTCTGGGTGAGGGGTATTGATGACTTTTCCCTTCTTGTTTGTCGCTTTCGGTGTTGCTTGAATTTATTTATATATTTTACAAGAAGGGTGTTTTGTTTTTTTCCAGAAACAACAGTGATGTTACCCCAAAAGAGAAAAAAAATTTTAAAGTCAACAAGACTAAACTCTGTAAATACCAAGACACTCTTCCAAAAAGATGCAGCAGATATGAAAACAACGAAGGGAAAACGTCAGAGGCTCATTGTTCCGCAACCTGAGGAACCAAAGAACCAGACCTGGTGAGTCCCGAAGAAGAGAAGACGAGTTTCAGAAACTCGCGGAAAGAAAGCTCTTGGGGGAACACGAGTGCCTTTGAGAGGAGCCAGTAAGGAGCGGATCCATGAGGTCTCCAGCAAAGAGCTGGAACCCAAGAGGACTCGGCTCAGGCTGGGACTGTGACTCAGAGGCCGCTCTCTGGGCACCACGGGCAGTGTTTGCTCTCTGTAAGATGGGCATGGCAAGAGCGCCAGTATTAGGACTGGCGTCGCAGAGCCGAGATGGGAAGGGCATCCCCTCTTCCTGCCTCCCTCCCCATCCCCCACCCACCATCGGCAACACTGACTCTTCCTAAGCTCAGAGCAGGCCCCACCTTGGGGCCGGTGGTGGTGGGGGGTTCTACCTGTCGGGGGCTCTCTGGCAAGATGGAAGGTAGGCCAACCCCAGGTGGCCGTCCTCTTTGGAAACGCCCTGGGATGGAAAACTCAGCTCCGTTAGCAACTGTTCTTAAAAGCCCCTCCTGACCCTGGAGGCAGCACCTGCCACCAAAGAGCTGTCAGATGGTCCCATGCACCTGCCCTTTGACCAACAGATTCCATTTTTAGGAATTTAGACCACAGAAAGCCTCACACGGGAGACAAAGGGAAAATGCACAGGAAATTCACTGCATCACTGTTTATAACAGGAGAACTTTGGAAAGCGCCTAGACACCCATCCAGGGGGACTGATTACATAATGGGAAGGCACTGCCCAGTGGAGAGCAAAGAGCTGTAACAAACACCTGCCTGCTCCTTCAAGGAGTGAAAAGAGTAATAGGCCTTCGTCGGTATTTCAGGAAGGACACCTGGTTCACACCTTGCTTGTCAACGTAGCTGTGGTTGCCCTGGGAAGGGAGCTGGGGGCTTGGGTAGGAGGGAGAATAATTCTACCCTTAAACCCTTTTCTCTGATTCACTTCACCGTGAGCACGTACTCCCTAGGAAAGCCATCCACTGGCCTTCCTCCCACTAGAATGCTGAGTAGAAACTTTTGGTGCTCACCCACCCTCAGTTCTCCTCTCCTTCTCAGGACCCATCACCCTTGCCGCGGGGTCATGAGACCAGTGCTGGCCAGTGGATTGTGGGAAGAAGTGATGTGTTGTTCTGTTCCCTGTCTCAGTGACCCAGAGACGGAGGTGACACAGGACAGAGGCAGCGTGGACCCCTGAGCTTTCACACGGAGGACAGTTGCCCTGGAGAATCACCTGGACTCACAGCAGACTTTTGTTGTGTTGAGACGGTTCAATATGGGGCTTATTTGTTACTGCAGAACAACCTAGCCTTGCTAACTGATACACATTTGGAAAACCACGTTCTTGTTCAAGGGGTACCAGAGAGCTTGGACAGGTCCCTTGACTCCACCAGGCCTCAGTTTCCCCATGTGTGTGGTGAGGCGAGGGGGCTTTTCTCCTCTTACTAGGGCCTGTGCTGCTAATGTACCCAAACCCTAAAGGCCTGAGGAGTATCTGCCAATACTAAGGGCTGCTGATGTGGAGTGCTTGCTGGACACTGGCCGCTGGCTGGGCCACCTTGGGGATATCACGGAATCCTCACAGTGGCCCCAGGAGGGAGGCACTATCATTATCCCCATTTCCCCAGCAGGAAACTGAGGCTCAAGAAGGTAAGGTCACTGGCCCGGAAGCCCCAGCGTGTGTGATTCTTAACTGCTCTAACGACAACTGCCACCTGGTATTTTACTTTCTCTCTTATAAACACAACTTAAAAGAAAGCCCACTGTTGACAACTTGGGAGAGCTTAGAATAAGGATTTTTTTTTTTAAATTCACGACCTTAACCATTTTTTTTTTTAACATCTTTATTGGGGTATAATTGCTTTACAATGGTGTGTTCGTTTCTGCTGTATAACAAAGTGAATCAGTTATACATATACATATGTTCCCATATCTCTTCCCTCTTGCGTCACCTTAACCATTTTTAAGTGTACGGTTCAGTGGCATTAAGTCCATTCACATTCTTGTGCAACCCCCACCACCATCCATCTCCAGAACTCTTTCTTTTTGGCCACACCTTGCAGCATGCAGGATCTTACTTCCCCCACCAGGGATCGAACCCTGTCCCCTGAAGTGGAAGCGTGGAGTCTTAACCACTGGACCACCCAGAAGACCCAGAAGGGAAGACCCAGAAGACCCAGAAGGGAAGACCCAGAACCCTTTTTATCCTGCAAAACTTTGTACCTATTAAACACGAACTCCTTATTTACCCCTCCCCCCAGGCCTTGGCACCCACCGTTCTCTATGAATTTACCCATTCTAGATACCTAATATACGTGCAATCATACAATATTTGTCCTTTAGTGTCTGGCTTATTTCAGTTAGCATAATGTCCTCCAGGTTCATCCAAATTGAAGCATGTGTCAGAATGTCCTTCCTTTTTAAGGCTGAATGACATTCCATTATATGTATGTACCACATTTTGTTTATCCATTCGTCTGTTGATGGACACTTGGGTTGTTCCCGCCTTTTGGCTACTGTGGATAACGCTGCAGGGAACGTGGGTGTACATGTATCTGTTGGAGACCCTGCTTCCAATTCTTTGAGGTATATATCCCAAAGTGGAATTGCTAGATCATATGGTAATTCTATTTTTAATTTTTTGAGGACCCACCATACTGTTTTCCACGGCGGCTGGACCATTTTACATTCCCACCAAGAGTGTACAAGCTTCCAATTTCTCTACATCCTCACCAACACTTATTTTCTGAGTTTTGGTAGTAGCCATCCTCACAGGTCTTAGGTGGTATCTTATTGTGGTTTTGATTTGCACTTCCTGATGGTCACTGAGGGAATGGGATTTTTTTTAATGCCACTGGTGCGGTCCCCTGGACCTGCTTCCAGAGGAGGAAGCAGGGGGCCGGGGTGCTGCTCCAGTCCTGGGGACATCGTAGCCACATCTCAAAGTCCTCGAACCCCAAACAGGTGCGTGGTGCCGTGCTCCTGGGGCACAGTGTGACTGTGTGCCCTGATGACCTGTGCCCACCCCAGCTGGGGTCCCAACTTCTCCAGAACCTCAGCCTCTGACGTTGCAACCCCCTACTTCCCCTACTGGGCCTGAGCAGGAACTGAGCTCGGCCTTTCCAGCCCCACCTGATCCTGTGACCTAGAGTCCCCACCCAGGCCGGGGACACAGAGCACAGAGGAGGCAGCATTACAGGGAGGTGAGGGGGGGAGAGGGGGTGGTCATCTGCATGTCCCTTGTCCTTCCACGTCTAGTCTAGTGCAGCTTTGTGTGTGGGACAAGGTCAGGGACTTTGGAGCCAGACAGACTCAGTCTGAGTTCCATCTCTGCCGTGTGCCAGCCGTGTGACCTTGGATAAGCCGCTTCCCTTCCCAGCCCTCACTTTTCTCATCTGTAAAATGGCTGAAATGGTGCTTGGCACAGAGTAAGCACTGACTAACCACTTCCCTTAATGACCAGCATTATCATCATCCTCACTGTCATCCACATCCAGAGGTACGATCGGGTCCCACCTGTGTCAAACAGTCCATGGCTCCCTATTGCCGGCAGGAGAAAATCCACCATGCCCTCACGGACTGGTGGGCACTGCCTGGACTGGTCCCTGCTGACATCTCTAAACTCCTCTTCCCCTCACTCATCACAATGCAGTCACCTGGGCTGCCTCCTGTCCCTCAAACACCCAGCACTCCTTTCTGCCACTGGCCCTTTGCACATGCTTTTCCTCCTGCCTGAAATGTGCTTTCTTCACTCCACTCCACGCCCATCCCTCCCACGGTTAACTCCTAAAGGCTCTGTCTCACTTCAAACATTACCTCTTCCAAGAAGCCTTCCTGGACATCCCCACCCCTTGTCCACATGGGAACCCTTGGCCTTCACAGCTCTGTACCCACCCCCCACCCCTGCATAGTGCTTCACAGTACTGAAATGTGAAATTATTTGAGGAATGTCAGCCTCCCCAAGTGAGCTCTGTGAGGCCAGAATCGCTCCCCATTATCGTGCAAGCACCAAGGACAGGGTTGACCCAGGGGCCCCCCAAATGTTCATCAAATCGAATTATTAATTTCCAGAATCTCCTTGACTTGGGAAACTCAGATTCTTTTCAGCAAAGACAATCCATTACCTACATAACGAAATAGGCTTTAACGTTCATACCTTTGTAAGACTTTTCCACTCATTACACGAACAAATCTGGGAAAACCCTCAGCTTCATCCTGTGCCCTAATTTTTCAGCTCATGGTCACTGAACTCAGAGCAGCTGCCCACAGTTCCTGCTGTGCCTCCTCGCAGCCCAGCCTCCGGCCACCCCTTCCTCAGAACACGCAGGAGGCTGCGGGCTGCTCCAAGTGTCACCCCTTGCCTGGGGATAAATGCCAACCATGAGTAATGGCGGGTTGCTGAGGGAGATGCAGACGCACATTCAGCACAGTGAGCAAGATCAGCGAAAGCCAGTGTGGCCCCTTGCCCGGGGTTAGGGCCTGACTCAGCCGGTCCACACACAGCAGCCCCCCAACCAGTTGGGGAGTGAAGGTGCGGACCCCCAGGGGAACGCGGGGCAGGACGCCCGGTAAGACGTGTTGCCAAAGCCGGTGCATTCGTTGGTTCCTGCATCTTCTCCCTTGTCTATTTCAACAGCCCAGCGACTACTGTCTACTCCAACTGGTTTGGGGGAGGCCCTAGTGAGGCCCAGGGCTCACCCTTTCCCCAGGCCATGGGATGCTCTACAGGACGCTTCAGAGGGCCCCAGGGGAGGTGGTATTCAGAGAGGGGCAGCGCTGAGGTCCATTCAAATGGTTCTCCATGAAAGAACTTTCTTGATGCGGTGATGCAAATAGGCTACAGGCAACAATCACCGTTAGTACCACTGGTGCTGTGATTGCGGTTGGGGCAGCTCAGGGAAGATGACACCTTGAGGCCTGGAAGAAGGGCGGACTGTCCCAAAATATAGACGAGTTGGGGGAGGACTTGGGACGTGGGGTCAGCGTCTGGTTGGGATCCACAGACACGGAGGGTGAGCCTCAGGGTGAATGAGACCGGTTGAGAGGGAGGGTCTGAGCCTGGAAAAAGGAGCCTGGCCTGCGTGGGGGTCCTAGGTTCCCCCAGGGCTCACGTTCCTGTGGGATAGATGATATAGACAAAATGAAACAAACAAGCAACTAGATGGGATGTGGGAGGTGGCAAGGGCAAGGGGCGGAAGTGGGTGGTTAGGGAGGACTCCTGGGGGGGAGAGGGTGGGCCCTGGGGATATCTGGGGGGAAACTCCAGGAGAGAGGGCCCAAGAGACTCCAGGGTACCGTGAACCTGAGAGAGTGGAAAAGAGTGGGGGCGGGGTGGGGGAAGGAGAGGGAAGTAGGGGAGGGGTGGGAGAGGGAGAAGGGGTGGGGGGGGTGTCACACTCACCCACATACACACAGGGAGAGCTTCTCCAGACAGCTGTTCGTGCCGCTTGTTTCCTTCCCAGAATTCCCAGGCTAACCCATCAGGCAACAGGCTACACCCCATCCCCCAATAATCAAAGACCTTCTCATCTATGCAGAGCTTTAGCGGGGCTCAGCCTTTGTGGATCCTCACAGCTGCCTGTGGGGTGTCCTAACCCCCATTCTGCAGCTGAAACAGCCGAGGCTTTCGCTGGAAAGGGGAGCAGATCTGGGACGAGGCTCGGGGAGGCAAGAGGCCTGGAAACCCTCAGGGAAATTCACACTCCAGCTGCTTGCCAGCCCAAGGACAAGCGTTCTCAGCTACTGTCACATCAACACACACACATGCACACTGACACGCAGGTGTGTACCCGGACACACTCACAATCCCACCCTCACACTGTCATGTGCACACACTGGCAAACAGATAAACACTCACAATGACACACAAGCATAGCCCAACACACCACCACACAGCACAAACACACACACACACACACACACACACACACACACACACACACACGCGACTGCGTGTCTAGTTGGTCTGAGCTCTCTGCTCCAGAATGGCTCTCTCTCTAGGCTGGAGCCTCCTCAGGGAAATGTTTCCATCTTCATATGATCCTCCAGACTGTCCCCCAGCTGCCGGGTCGCCTAAAATCCTGAGAAATAAGGAAAGATTCCTTTAAAACGCACACTTCAAATTTTAGGCTGAAACAGTATTTTGGAAGTTTGGAGCTCAGTGTTCAGGCTCAGTCGGACGTGGGCTTGTGTTACCAGGCAGGTGGGGACAGGTAGGATGCTGAGGGCCCTTGAGGGGGGCTAGGGTTGCAGAGCAGGGGGTGTTGGGGGGTGGTTAGTCTGGGCAGATTCCATACCTGCCCCATCCCCCATGGCTGGGAGCAAACTCCACAGAGCAAGAGCTGGCCGAGGGCTGGGGGGGGGGGTGTCAAGGATACCGCTCTGGGAGTCCCACCCCACCTCCCACTCACTCTGCGACCCTCCCCAAAGGACTTGGCTCCCGTGAGCCTCAGTTTCCCCATCTGTACAATGGGTGCGATCCACCTCTTAGGGCTAGTGTGAGAGTTAAATGACATCCATCATACTTACAAAGTTATAAGCCCTGGAAGCCCAAGAAAAGAAAGTGGGGCGGGGGATGGGAAAAACTCGAGGCAGTGGCCTCTCGGGCGTAACCGGGCTGAAAATAACCAGCATTTTCCTTTTCTCTGCGGCTGAAGCAGCGCTTCCCATAGGACCGCGCCTGCTTATCAGGAGCAAAGCCGCTCTCTCTGCCAGAAGGTGACTGTGGGGGCTTGGCTCCCCACTCCAGCCTCCAGCCCGACTCCCACGGAGGAGAACACTGAGCTCCCCCCTCCCAGTTCAGGTTTCTACCCCCCCCCCCAAACCCCTCAAGCAATATTGCATATATTTAAATCTCTGCTGTTTCCAGGTTTGAGCCGCGTCCCCCGACCCCGCCCCGGAAAAACGGAGAAAGAAATTACAAAAGCCCGTCATTTGTCTCCGTCCCCGCACCCCATCTATCAGGGCCGCCGAGCCCGTCGCCTCGAATGATGCGCGCGCCCGGACGGCGCTTTAATGGGGCGCCGCGTGTGACTGTGCAGCCGCGGCGCAGCCGGCCGGCATTTGCATACATATTAAACGTAGCAGTAAAAAATGCAGACATGCAAACCATTTGGATGGGCTCCTCTTGCGAGCCTGCCAGGAAATCAATCTTCTGGTTTCTTAAAGGAAACCTGCTCGGGAGGAGATGGCGAAGCCTCGCAGCCCACTGGCCCTGGGAGGGGGGTGGCCGGCATCTGTCCGCGGAACCCAGTCGGCTCTGGGGGTCCTTCCCGGCCACAGCCTCGGTGGACTCGCGTACAGAGAGCCAGGGGACCAGGGGACTGGAAGGCATCATCAGTCCCTCTGGGAGTGTGTCCTGGCTGGACGGGCTGTGTGCCCTGGAGTAAGAGGCTTGGCCCCTCTGAGCTCTGCTCACCCAGTGGTAGTGCTAACTTAGCACAGCGCCTCCCCCATCCCCAGTGGGTGCTGGAGCTTCTTCTCTCACTTGGTGGCTCTGGGGCTTAATGACTGACCCAAGGTGGCCCATCTCTGTGAAGAGCCCGGATCCCAAGCCAGGTGTGGAAGAGATCAGCTAAGAGCACAGGTTCTGGAGGGCAGAGGCCTGAGTGCCAAGTCAGGCTCTGCTCCTTACAAGCTGTGTGACCTTGAGCAAGTGCATCAACCTCTCTGTTTCCTGAATAAAAGGGGGATCAATATTCTTCCTTCCTAGGCGTGTCGCTGGAATAAAGTAGGTGTCATTGTCTGGCTCACTGTAAGGACTTAGCTGCAGAGCAGCGTGTAAGAGGGTTCTTGGTATTACTGGTGTTTTTTGGGGGGTTAAAATTCCTCGCTATGGCTTGGCACGCCACTCCTCCTGCAAGCCTCTTTACCTCTAAACCCTATAAACGTGGTGTTTGATTCTCACAGGAATTTCTAGCTCACGTGGATCACCTACCCCGCCCTCTGGAGATGTGGGTCCCCGGAGATCCACTGCTGATGCTAGCCAGATGTGGCCAAGGTGGCACCTCTGAGGGCTCTGACACCACCATCCCCTGGCAGCTTAGGCAAAGCCCAGGGCCCTGTTGGGGCACACCTGAGCCAGCCCCAAACAGACTGAACATCTGTGGGACCAGGAAAGGCAAGTGGCCCAGAGTCTCCACAGAACCAGCGTGGTTCTGCTGCTCCGCCCACCCTCTCTCTGAATTCCACTTTACAGATGAGGAAACTGAGGCTCAGAGGTACGCAGCCACAAAGCTTGAAGGTGGTGGAAGCGGGATACGAATTGGGCCTGAATGACTGCAGAGGCCACTTGTAAATACTGTCCACAGAAGAAGCTCATTCTGCAGTGTCAGGGAATGCTGCTTGCCCCCAAAGAAGCTGTGTGCTTGTGAAGAAAGAAATCAGTTTTGTGCCTGGACTCAACACGCTATTCAGAATTCACGAAGGTTCTTCCTTGAAAGGAACTAGAAGGAAGGAGGAGGGGGGCTTTTGAGAACCAGCTTGGCTTTCATCCACTTCCTCCACACTCCCGGAGGGAAGGAATGGAGGTGACCGGTGTCCCCAGGACAGGCTGGGCAGTGCATGGTGCTGGGGAAGTGATGCGGGGCGGGGGGCGGGTGCACCCAGCCCAGAGAGAGCCACCATCCTCTCTGAGACCCTAGCCCTGAGTGAAGAGCCAGGCCAGGGCCGGGGGGTCTTTGCCTTCGGCTGGGAGGGGGTCCCTGGGATTCAGAGCTGCCCATCTGAGGGGCAAAGTGCCCTCCATGCTGTGTCAAGGTGCAGCCGGTGTCATGGGAACCAGAATGTCTGAATCCAGGGTGTGGCCCAGTTCGGTGGTGGCGTCTCCCTGAGGGACCTTGGGCAAAAGCCCTACGCTCTCTGGGCCAAGGTGGCTGAGCTGACTGCACTCCTTCTCTCTCTCCTTGGAAGCCCCTCCCTTTCACCCCGGCCTCCAGGCTCTCTGGGCCTCTGTCCCTCCACCTCTCACTGCAGGCCCTAGAGTACAGGCCGTGGCCCCTGCCCGGCAGGCAGCGGGAAGAGGTAGCTGGCAGGGCGGGAAGAGGGAGGAGAGGCAGGAGTTACAGGAACCGGCTGGGCCTGGGCGATTGCTCAACTGGGGAGCCTGGCCGGCTGGCCTCCCCAGGCCCCCACTTCCACCAGCCGCCCTCCCTCCTAGCTCTGCATTGCAAACATTCCTCACCAACCTCGGTTGCTGCAGCCCCGGAAGGGGGAACTGCCACAGACCCAGCACGGGGCCGCCAGAAACACTTAACCCCTTCCTTCCTTCCAGGCAGAGCCTGCAGGCCAGAGGATGGGGCTGGGCCTGGGTTCCCAGACTGTGTGACCCGGTCAGGCGCATTGATGGCAGCCCTGGCTGGCCCCAGGTTAGCAACCTGGATCAACAGGCTGCATGTCGGCTCGTACAGTTGCCAATCAAGGATTCACTCAGCAGGCATTTCCAGAGCTCTCCCTGGGTGCCCAGCACTGGGCCTGGCACAGGCAGGGAAATCCAAAAGCGGGGCGCTCAGAGAGCCCACATTCTAGTGGGTGGGGGAGGGGTGCGGATCAGATAAACAGGCATTTTTTTAGCTCACTACAATGAGGAGTGCTACAAAGGAGAAGGACGGGGTGAGCCTGAGTGTGAACTAAAGTCGCTCGATTAGGCAGGGAGGGCTTCCTGGAGGAAGTGACACTTAGCAAGCAACAAGAAGAGGAGAGGCAGAGTGTGTCAGGCAGAGTATGTGAGGCTCTAGAGAGGAGAGAGAGGTTTCACGGTCCAGTCTGTGTATCTGGAGGAGGGGGGGAGGGTAGAGAGCCCCCAGGTGGGAGAGCTTGGCCTCTTGAGCTTGGACTGTCTTGAGGGCAGTGAGAAGCCATGGAAGGGTTTTACCTGGGGAAAGACATGGTCAGGTTCAGCCTCAGGCACTAAGATTCCCATAACGAAGAAAGGGAGCTAGCTAACTAAGGTTTCAGGTACAAATCAAATACACACAAAGACCAGGAGACCTGAAACTCACCGAAGTGCTACCAACAGGAGACATTTCAAATGGCAGCCTGGCACCTGGTCCTCCTGGGGCCCAGGGTGCACTCTGAGCCCTGCCATCCCCAGGCCGGCCAGAGGCAGCAGGCTCAGGGGCTGCTCCTCCCGGGATGGGATCCACCCCTCCCCCCGCCCAGACACCCGTCTGCAGACAGCTGGAGCTCGATAAATGAAGCAATTAGAGTGTTGAAGTTGGAAGGGGCCGAGAGACCCTTCAGGCCCACAGTCTCCTCACTTCAGATGAAGAAACTGAGACCCAGGGGCAGCAAGGGCTGGCCCCCCGCTTCCACTGAGGGCAGATGTGCACCTGGGCTGGCTACCGTGGAGAGGCTCGGGCACAGGGGGGGCGGGCGAGGGGCAGGCATCTGAGGTGCCCACAGTACACGTCCAGAGAGGAGGCCAGCACACCCAGCCTGCTTGTGACCTTGGCACCCCAAGACCTCTGTGGACCCCCCAATCAAAGCCCCTTCCTCTCCCCACCTTTCACAGGACCTCAAAGAGGCCGAACGGAAACAGAGATTCCAATCCAGAAAACCAGGAACCATTTGGAAATGGGCAGTCACTAAACCCAGCTGGTGGAGGCCGTCTATTCCTCTGTTCCCTCAGAGCTTGAAGGAACGAGCCAGGGGACAAAGTAAGTTGGTGGGAAACTTCTTGAATGCATTGTTTTCGCTGTAGACATGTTTCCTTTTGTTTTTTTCTTTTTCTTCTTCTTTTTAAATGAAGTGCTGCTTAGAACACCAACATACCAAAGAGATGAAAATAGAGCTCCCCTGATTGGAGAAGAAGGGGGCGGACTGGGACCCGCCCCATGCACACCCACGTGGGCTCTGTGTCCCCTTGGGCAACCCCAGGCTCCTCGGAACCCACTGAGGGCCAGCAGGTAAGCCCAACCCGAGATTTAGGGCCAGGGAGGTGGAGACACTTGTCCAGAGTCACACAGCCCTGAGGGTCAGGCCAGCCTGACCCCAAAACCCTCCGTCAAGCCAGGCCCAGGCTGTGGGATCAGGAACTAGCGCCTACATTGTGTTTTCTGAGAGTCTCTGTGCCTGGTCTGTTTGTCGGGACAGCAAATTTAGCCAGACCTCCCCAAATCCTGCTCAGCGAGTCGAGACTTCTGCGGGGAAAACATGCCCAGGACGCTGCCTCTGTTGAAATCATGCTGGGACAGGACAGGAAAGGGCTGGGCTGGCTCCAGGCCCACACATGCCCCCAGCAGAAGCAGGAGCTGAGCTCCTTCCAGCCCCCTGGGGTGGCCCATACCGGGGGCCCCTGCAGCAGCGACTGTCTGTTTTGGGGCTCGGGGTCCACTCTCGGTCACAGAGCAAAGATCTTTCCAGGCAATGGCACTGCTACAAAGGTTCTTTGAACCTGGGGTGCCACCACCTTGGTGACCCGCCATCAGCTTTGCCAGGATAGAGCATTCCAGCACCTTCTGAAGCCTCATCACAACCAGGAGAGTTGGCCATTATTACCCCATTTTACAGGAAACAGGACCATGAAGTCACTTGCTTGGGTCACAGAGCTAATGACGGACATGGCAGGCCTGGGATGCAAGTGTCTTGAGCGCCTAGGTGTCTACTGCTTACCACTAGGCCACCACCGGAGATGTGACCCCTTCTCCTAGCATGAGGCTGGGGCGAAACCAAAGAATTCCTGGCTCACCCTGACTCTTCACACACTGTTAACGCACACGAAATAAATATTTTATCTCACCTATTTATTAGGTATTTATTTATTCATTTTTGGGGCCGCACCACGTGGCATGTGGGATCTTAGCTCCCCGATCAGGGATCGAACCCACGCCCCTTACAGTGAGGGTGTGGAGTCTTAAGCACTGGACCGCCAGGGAAGTCCCTATGATGTGTTTCTCTCTGGCATTTCTCCATCCTGAGTTTACACCCCACTCCAGTCTTCTCCACGTGGGTTCACACGGGTCTTGGATTTTGTCTCTGCATTTTCAGGGGGCAAAGCTGCTTGTGTCCCTGTAGCCATCATTGCCCCCCCCAAAATCTCATTTTATACATTTCATAAAAATGAGTGGCATAACTTGGAGATATTGTGGAACTTGCTGCTTGGGGACAAGGACTGCGTGTCTCCACGATGCTGTTGAGGCACTGGGCGTAGGGTAAGCGCTCAACGAACGGGCCTGGATGATTATTATTGCTGCTGTTCATGGGGTGTTGGCGTGGCTGATAAAGTCCTGGTCTCCTCCTCCTAGCAGGGTCACTTCTCAAAATTACTAATTGGCACTAAATGGTAAGAAACCAGCTGTGAGAATGAGGCAAGTTATCTGTCCTTGTGCTGGAGAGATGTTTACCATGGCAGTTGGCCTGCAAGATGGTCTCCAAATGATTTCGACCTCCTTCAGCCCTTCCCACAATGAATAGGACTGCCCTGTGGGACCAATAGGACGGTGTGGAAAGGATCACATGTGCATCCCAAGGCCAGGTCATGAGAGGTTTCGGTCTTGCTCTCTTGCATTCATCTGGGGGAAGCCAGCTGCCATGTTGTGAGGAAGCTCCAGCATCTCTGTGGAGGAGTCTGTGGGGCAAGGAACCAAGGCCTCCTGCCAACAGCCAGCACCGCACTGCCAGCCAGTGAGTGTGCCACCACGGTGGTGACCCTCTGGCCCCAGTCAAGCTGTCAGGTGACGGTGGCCCCAGCTGACACCTGGACTGCAACTTCAGGGAAGACCACAAGCCAGTTACGCCAGTTCTGAATCCCTGACCCACAGACACTTGGAGAAAATAAATGCCTGTTGTTTTCACCCACTAGGTTCGGGGTGATTTGTTATGCAGCAGTAGATAACTAATACAGAAACAGAGAGACCTTTTAGTTACGAGGGCCCTTCACTGACTGGGTTCCCGAAGCGTGTTCCTTGTAATACTGACCCCAGGCTATACTCTGAAAACCACAGTCTGCCCAGTATTGGCAGATTGTGGACTTTCGTCTCTTATTCGAGATGCCCAGTGCACGTCGGCATATTCAAGCAGACCCCTCTGGGCGAGGAAGCTGTTTCTCGGGAGTCTTTGTGGCACTCTGGCATCACCGTTTCAGAGCTCCTTTGGGAAGCACAGCCAGACTGCCATGGCATCAGGCTCCTATAGCACGTGAGACAATTGTGTCCAACATAAGAACAAAACCACTCTCAGCCTGATATTCAGAGGGTGGCTGACAGTGTCATATACAAAGACAAGAGGGCCAAGTCTCTCTGAGCTCTTCTTTCAGCCGAAGGGCTGGTTTGCCCTGGGTCCCCTCTGGTCCCACCAGTGATACAATCAGTGGTATTTATTGGTCAGGGTTCTGAGCCAGTTCGGCCGTGGACCTCAGTGCATTTGGGGACCACTGGGGATTCAGGTTTTGGTTCCTGACCTCTGTAGCTCCAGCTCTCATCAGCTCCAAAGCCCACTGACACTCAGGCCACGCTGTGGCCTTGAACTCCCCGCCCCTCGTGTTTGCCACGTCTTCAACAACAAGGCCTCAGAGCTGGATACTTCTCAGTGGGAATGCAACCGTGGTCTTAAAACACGCACCACTAGAAAACAGCATTTGATACAGAAAAAAATCATTTTACAGGCAACTTTTTAAGAGCGAATCCACCCCCTTCAGCGAAGGAAGGCTGTGCTCAGAAAACCACAGTCTTTCAAACCCCTGGGGCTGCATGGGGGGTGGGAACGCTAGCAGGCAGAGGCCTTTTCTTCTGTTGAAAACATAATTCTACCCTCATGTTGCTTCATCTTTCCCTGCATGGACATCCTGGGGGCTCTCAGGCCTTTCTGGAACCATCGCTTCCAGACACCAAGTGGCCTTCCCTCCTCCCTGGGCCGGAGGCCCCAGTGGGGGCACCTTGTTACTCAAGAGTGTGGCCCTGGCTACCTCAGCACCTGCCTCCCCTGGGAGCCCTGCCCAGGCCTGCTCCATCAGAGTCTGCACTGGAACAAGATTCCCAGGTGATTCCAGGCACATTAAAGATGGGGCGCGCTCGGCTGCTCCCCAGAGCTGCCGCCCCCAAGTGCCTGCAGCCTGCCTGCTAACGGGCCACACTTCCTCACCCACCTTCCAGGCTCCCAGCACAGACAGCTTCTCCGAAGCTGCATTTCCCGAGCCCCGTTTCCACGTGCACTTCGCCCGCCCCTGCATCCCTCTTGCATCACGGAAATCCAGCGAGAGGATCACACACGACGGGGTGGGAAGTCAGGACACCTAAACAAGAGGTAATGGCGACAGTAAAGACACCCAGCCCTTACAGAGGGAAGCAAGAGGACCCAGGCTTTCAGACAGCTGGTAAATGGCAGAGTCAGGATGACCTCACAGCCACCAAGCTCTCCCCGGACACCCCGCGGCAGGAGGACTTCCTGGACGGGGAAATGGGAGAGGCTGCAGGGATCGTCAGAGAGTCGCACCCTCATCCCAACTGGCTTAGCCCAGTGGTTCCCAATCTGGGGTGCCCTGGGGGAGCCCTCCAAGGAGTTCTGGCCACGGGGGTGGTGGAGGGAGAGACCCCATGCTCCTTACAGCCTCCTGAAATCCCTGATGGTCACTGCACCTTGACGGAGGGCCCGGCCACCACAGGCTCCAAACGACATCACCTTTCTTTGCTTCGGATGGGATTACGTCAACCCACGGTGCTCCTTCAGACTCTCCGATGGGAGCTGCACGGCATCGTGGACGCCCTTGATAGACCCACACTGAGAAAGCTGCTATTACTTACACAGAGGCAGTTTTCTTGCTGGGCCAACATGGGCCTGGGGGCAAATGAGAGCAGGAGGAAGTTTTCTGGCGGGGATGGAGAGAGGAATCAGCTTCTGTTTTCTTTCAAGTGGATCGAGCGCTGGAGGCAGCCCCAGCGGGCAGGGCTGGGCCACCTGGTCTCACAGGTCTTCACGAGATGCTCTCGTGCCATGCTCTCCACGGAAGCAGACCATGACGTGTGGGCTCCTGTTCGCAGGAAGCCAGCCGCTGACAACCTTGAATTTCTTGTGGAGACCGGCAACAAGACCTCCCGGTGGGCCTCGCGTGCGACTTCCGCTCCGCTCTGCACCTTTCTTCCCATCTCGGCTTGTCCGAGCTCACGTCTGGGGCTGGGATGGTGTTTCCCTCGCTCCTTCGAGGCAGACCCTTCCCCTCCATCCCTCCCACCTCCACCCCACACCCACAGGAGGTGTTAGGCTTTGGAGGTTCTGGTCGGGAACATTCAGAGGTTAACCGCCGGGGCTCTGAGGTCCAGTGGATACAGGGGGCTTGCGATCAACGGACAACTTCAGCTCACGCCCCTGCCACGCGCTTCCTCCGTCTGGAGACACCTTGTCAGCGTGGGGACCCCAGGTTCTTGACCACTGGAAGGTGTCCTTCCACGAGGGACTTGAAGTCACCTTTGGACTCGGGATTCGGGGGGAGGGGCACAGCCACTTCTTAAAAAAAGGATCCCTTGTGTCTGAGTGGCAGGAGCCGGAGACCCCAGTCCAGAGGCCCCGCGGCCATGGACTAGAACAGCACAGTGAAGGGTAAGCCAGCTGGCTTTCAAATACAGCTCGAGCGGAGGTATTAAAAAAAAAACATGTACCATCCATCTGTACAGCGAAGGGCCTAGAACTCTGATGTGGACGCACCAACCAGCCTCAGGTGCCCCCGTTACACCACGTTTCACTGGTTTTTCAATGTGTCCCCCGCTCCTAGGAGAGGTAGCTCCCCCAGGGCACGGGCGCCCCTGGTTCGTCTTTGTGCCCTGAAAGCTCACTTAGGGCCCTGCAGTCAGGGCTCACAGGTCTGTTCATCAGTAGAACAGAGCGTCCAGGTCCAATGCCAGACTCATCCGCTTCTCAGCGTGGAACGTAAAGCCAGTCACGTCTCCTCTCTGTGCCTGTTTCCTCCCCTGGGAAATGGCGATCCCGGTCCCTCGAACCTTGTGGGGTTGCTGTGAGGACGGCCTGAGCAGGTGAACACACGCATCACAGGCCACACCCACGAGTGGGGTACCCCTATCCAGCCCCAGCTCCGATGCAAGGCTGGGCACGTGGCAGGTGCCCAGGTACGGTCTGGTGTTCAGGTTTTTTTAAAATTAACATTTCTTAAAGTACAGGGATAAAAATTGTCTATTATTTGTGGAAAGTGTGATTTTTTTTTAAAAAGAGAAAACTTGATCTCTTTCTTCCCACCTGCAGCCAGCATTCAAGACAGATACTCCCCATGCCTGTCCCCCTTTTACGAACACGTCAAGGCTCAGAGAGGTCAAATGAGGTTCCCAAGGTCACTCAGTGACAGAGTCAAGTTCTTAACCATGAGCGTCTTGGGTTTATTACCGCTGGCCTCCATGAGACCCTTGGTTAGACTCCCCCAGAACCAAGGGCCCCATCCCAGAGAGAAGCAGCAATGATCAAGTGCACATATGAATTAACCGGGCCAGTAACCACATAATAAGGTCATCTCTACTTCAAAGATTTCTCCGAGTGGGAACCAGTGTGATGGGGAAGGAAATTTTGAATGAGGTCACACCAAAAACACCAGGCAACTCTGGAAGAGTACAACTTCCCCAAGCCTGAGCTAACTCTGGCCAACTTCCATCTGATCCCCTGGTAAGCAGGCAGGAGGTGGGGAGGGGGCAGATTCAGATTAGAAGTCTCTTGGGCTTTAGGACCAGGCCTGAGAACGGTGGGCAGGGGGTAAGGGTGGGGGGATTCATGCTCTCTGGCTGTCTTGAGGCAGGTCTCCGAGAGGGCCTTTCAAGCTTCTGTATGAGTTGGTGATTAGAAACTGGTCTCTCGAGCCACAGAAACCTGGGATTCCCTCTTAGCAAGCTGTGTGACCTCTCTGACCCTCAGTCTCTTCATCTGAAATGTGTCCGGCAAAGCTTTATTGTCCAGCTGCTCCTTGAGGAGCTGATGCTGGGTGCCGGGGACTCAGCGATGAATGGGAGAGACAAGATTGGGGCCTTCACCAAGCTCCCCTGCCTAGCAGGGGAGACTGAGCGTGGAGACAAACACGTTTAGATATCAGCTATGAGGAAATAACCCGAGGATGAGAATAATCTCTATCTCAAGCTGGTGGTGAGGATGCAGAGTGTGTATCCAAGCCACGGTTGAGCCCAGCATTCAGCACGTGGTGAGCGCTCACCCGTGAAAACTGCTCTAGTTGCTGCTGTGGTGATGATTATTACCGTAACCTGAATAAAACTGGACTGCCTTGGGGCCCAGTCTCATCACCATGTCACGTTCAAAAGCAGTACCAGTCTGACACCCCCAAATCATCGAAAAGCAGTTTAAATCTTCCCGATCTCTCAGAGACACCAAAGGGGATTTCCTTTGCACACCACACACAAAAGCATTCTCAAGACTCTCTGTGACAATTTGCCCAGAAGGTCTCAGGGCAGCTGCTCCAGAAACATCGCCCCTCCCTGCACCTCCCTTTCATCCTTCCCAGAGAGGCAGGGGCTGCTGGGCCTGGCCTTGGGAGAAGGGGACTGGGTGCATCCAGGCTCTGCTCTCACTAGCCGTGTTGCTCAACTACTCAGTTTCCTCATCTGCAAAACGTGAGTAACAATAGCAGTGCCTCCAATGAGTTATTGGGGGGAGTCGATGGGATAATGGCTGGAAGGTGTCTAAGATGGGCAGGCACAGCTGGGCTACCCCAGTGTGAACTCATGGTTTCCTTCTACTGCCTCCCCCACCTGCCCTTTGCCTCTCACCCCAGTTAGGAGCTCTGGGCAGGGTCTCCTGTAGTCAGTCTGGGCTCTCTAGGTCCTAGCACCCAGTGGCGGCTCCACCGGCCGCCCTGCTGAGTACAGGGAAAGGGCCAGTGCCACGCAGGTACCTGGGACCTGCTGATCACTGAGGAAAGATGGTTCCCCACCAACAGAGGCCACTGCTTGCCCGAAGCCTGGGCAGTGTGGCCCAAGACCTCCTCCTGCATCAGAGGTCTGGTGTCTCTCTTCCCAAGGGGCTCTGGACCAGGCCCTCGTCAGGCATGTGGTTCCTGCCCCCAGAGGGCTCACAGACCTGTGTGGGAGGCAGATAATCGGGGCCTGAGCTTGAGGTGAGACACCCAGGGCAGCAGGAGGAGAGGACCTGCTGGGGCAATCAGGGAGGGCTTCCCAGAGGAGGAGACACTGAAGGGAAGGCCACACCTATAGGCAAAAGCCTGGAAGGGAGAAAGTGGTGGTTCTAGAAGATACAAGAAGTTCCTTCCCACCTGCCCCGACAGGTACAGTTTGCTGAGCTCCGTCACCTACGCCATCTCACTTGGCACCTCCCTACTCCACCCCAGAGGACACAGGGCAGGAGCTCTTACTCCCAATTTACAGATGGGGAGACCAGTGCCAAGAAAGAAAGAGACAATTCCTGGCTAAGACTAGAGCCCGTATCTCCTGACTCCTGGCTCGGGTGAGAGAATCAAGATGCAAGACGGGGCCCAAAGCACCCCTGGCATCTGCCTATTATCATCACCCCTATTTTACAGATGAAGAAACTGAGGCTTAGTGAGACCACAACATCCCTCCAGTCCTGCTGTTTCTGTCTATCTCTGGGGACCTAGGACAAGCCTGAGGTACCCAGATGCCCTCCCCAGGTGGGGCAGGAAACAGCCGGGAGCACGGGTGACTCGCCGGGGTGGAGGAAGGAGGGGAGCCGGGGTGGGTTTCTCAAATGAACACTAGGCTGGGAAAAGCGGAAGAATGTAGGTGGGGATAGGGGTGGACCTCAGCAGGAGGCCAGTCTGGGCGGGGCCCAGAGCCCTAGGCAGCCCCCTCACTCACGCCACGGTGAGACCCTGACTTCCCGTAAGACACCACCCCCCCGCTGGGCGGGGAGAAGGACCAATGCCTCCTGGCCGCCCAATCAAACGCACTCCCGGTCTGATGGGGGAGGTGGCCAGGGAGAAGGGCTCCCAGGGCCTTCCAGGATGAGCCCCCCGGGACCTGCCCAGGACTCAGCCGCCCACCGCCCACCCCCACCCTCATTAGCACCGACGCCCGGCGTCCTCCCCTCGGCTTTCGGGTGGCTCCAGAATTTAAAGGTTAAATCCTAACCTCGTCTCAGCAGTTTCTCCCGGCTTTGCCTACCCAGCGCCAGTTGCTGGTAATTATATGCATCTCCGAGCAGCCAATCAGCTGTCAGACTGACAGATACTGATCTTTTCGTTTTATTTTTAGCTCTGTGCTTCCCCCTCTAGTTGCAAAAAAAAATTCTGTTTGTTCTGTGTGCTGCTTGGCTCCCAGCTCTGCGACCGGCTCTCATCTCCGCCAGCCAGGTCTCGGAGCAGGAAGCCGGAGGGGCTGGAACCTCCTGCCCCTCCAGAAAGGGTGGGGGACACAGTGCACCCGCTGCCCCCCAGCTGCAGACCCTGAGCTGCGATGGCGAAGGGAAGAGGCTGGTGCCGCCCGGAGGCGCCTTTGGAGGCCAAGGGGGCAGGAGAGGAGCTGTACTTGGCACGGGAGGGGAGCAAGTCCTCACCTGTGGGCTGGAGGCTGGGGGAGAGATAGAGAGACAGCCGAGAAACAGAGACACGCAGAGGCTGAGCTAAAGCTAGACTGCGAACAAGAAAGAGAAGGGAGTGGAAGGGAAAAGACAAGCTCTCGCCCCCTGGAAATATTCTCCCCCCAGAAATGAAGGGGGCCAGCGAGCGCTGGAGTGGCAGTCAGGAGGGGGCTTCCCAGCCAGGCCTGCAGGCCTCAGGCCTGGGACATGGCGGCCCCTCCCAGGCCTGTGTGCCTCCCCTACCCTGCGAAGGGCAAGTGAAGGGCTCTTCGGAATCCTTTCCTGGGGAACGTTCTGGAAGGTTCTGGGACCTCCCTGGAGGCACCAGGAGGCAGGCAGGTGTGGGGCCTGGCTGGCAGGAGGCCCCTGTTCACACAAGGTCTTTGGAAGGAGAGGCGGAATCTGAGGACCAGGCCAGCTTCTAGGTCCCAGAGAGTCTCCCAGTCAAGGACCCTGGTCCAGGAGAGGGGTCAGCAAATGATGGTGATGCTTCCTTCCATCATCACGGCTCTCTACAGTTTGCAGAGCCTCTCCCCTCGCCCCTGAGGGCCTCCGTTTCTTCCCCAGAGCCTCAGGAGCAGGGATCACCTCTATTCTGACTGGCCCTGGGGGAGAGGGCTGCAGTGTCGCTTAATGGTCTGGAATTGGGGGCACAGTGGACTGGAATTCAAGCCCCTGCCCTGCTGTTCAAGCTCTGTGAGGCCTAGTGGAACACCCCAAGCTCTCTGGGTCCCAGGGTCCCCATCTGGAAGGTGGGCTCCATGCCACCCCCTCCTCAGAAAGCTGTCCGGGGAACGGAGTCACCCTGCATGGACGCTCCTATCGCCCCGGCATCCACGGGGCCCCGCCCACTTGTAAGCGGTTATTATTAGCGTCACTGTTTTGCGGCTGGGGAAACTGAGGTTCATGTGACTTGTACTTGGCAGAACTGGGACCAGAACCTCCCTCTTCTTGGCTTCCTTCTCTCTGACACCACAGATGGCGCGCTGAGAAAAAAGAGAGAGGAGAGCAGGGAGAAGGGAATTAGGAGACAGAGCAAGGTGGAGAGAGGCAGCGGCACAGTGATCAATTACTTGGGCTGTAAATTTCTGCTGTTTTGCAAAGTGAGCACACAACCTTGGAGAGGCGTCGCTCCCCAGTCTGCTGGGGAGAAACCAGACAGCCAAGCCCACAGCAGACACTCGGATGGTGGGAGCCAGAGAAGGAGAAGGGAGAGCTCTAGAGTGGGGTCAGAGTGGCTGGCGGCGTGGGCGGAGGGCAAGGACCCCTGGAAAGGAACGGAGCAGGGCGAGCTTGGGAGCTGCGCGGAGCCCCCTTGGGAGGGGACTTGCCTTCCTCTTCTCTTCCCAGCAGCTTCCTCTCCCACTGTTGGGAGTGGGAAAGGCAGTCCTGGGGAGCCCTATCTGCCACAACACCCCTGCCTGGCCAGACCCTGTCTGGTGCCTCCACAGCTGCTCCTGGGGGCTGCTGGGATGGGGACCCAACTTCCTCACCTGTAAAATGGGAATAATGACAGCGTTCATCCCCAGGAGTTGATCTGATGCGTCAGAAGAATCTAGGATATAAATGGTCTAGTTTGGAGACTGGCACATACACAGCAAGTAGAGTTAATGTTGTTGTTGTTATTATTATTATTATGAAGTTAAGCAATGGCTAAAGGGTTTGTAAAGGGCTAAAGGTAGTTTGGAGACCAATTGAATTATTTTAAAAGTAAGGGTCAGGGGACTTCCCTGGTGGCGCAGTGGAGAAGAATCCGCCTGCCAATGCAGGGGACACGGGTTTGAGCCCTGGTCTGGGAAGATCCCACATGCCGCGGAGCGACTAAGCCTGTGCATCACAACTACTGAGCCCGCGAGCCACAACTAGTGAGCCCGCGCCTAGAGCCCGTGCTCCACGACAAGAGAAATCAACACAAGGCGAAGCCCACACACCGCAGCGAAGTGTAACCCCCGCTCCCCCCAAACTAGAGAAAGCCCGCACGCAGCAATGAAGACCCAAAGCAGCCAAAAAAAAAAAAAAAAGTAGGGGTCACGCCTCCCTCTGAGGCACAGTGGTGAAAAGGGTGACCCACAGTGGGGAATATCATGACCTTGACCTGTCTCCTTCTCCCAGCACGTAGGCGCGGGGGCCAGGGACCAGGGTGCAATATGTGCTTAGGAAATGGGGCCAGAAGGAGGCAGCCCAGGTCCAGACTCCTGGCCTCCACCTTCCTGGAACCTCGCTACAGCCCATTTAGGGAATGAGCCATAGGTAGAGTCCAGCGTCTCCCTCTGGTATCCAGGTGCTCCAGGAAAATGGGATTCCAGCGACAGCCCTCTCGGGGCTTTCCACACGGTGCAATTGCAAAGACCACAGCATTTCAGAAGCACCCTCTCTGCGTGCTCATGTTCTCTTAGGCACGAGGAAATTCAGCAGGAAACCATCCCCAGGCCCTGCCCTCAAGGAGCTGTGTGGGAGAGAAACAAATAGATACAGCTGACCCTGGTCTTTGGAGCCCAGACAACAGCCAAAGTAATGAGAGGCCACGGGATGTGACAGGAAGATCGCAGACTATAGATATCGCGAAATGAGGAAAGCCAGGTAGAGGAGCCTGAGGGCAAGGGGTGAGGCCAAGATTGGTGGTAAACATGAGTCCTGGAGAAAGTACCTTGAGTTCAGGTGGGTGCCAGGCACAGGGCCCACCGTGCAGCCTCTGCAGCCTTGGGGATCCCAGGCTGAAGGTAATGGAGGAGCTTTGCTACTTGAAAGGAAACCTGAGATGGATTCCTCTAAAACGAAGAGCAGCTCCCCTGGATGGAGATAATACAAATGCTGTATTAGTCAGGATGGGCTAAGGGATGTAACAAACCACCCCCAAATAAAAGTTTCTTATTCACATCACAATCTACTACGGGCTGGTAGAGGGGAGAGGTGGAGGCCTTCCTCCATATGCAGTAACTCAGGGGCCCAGGCTCCCTCATCTTGTGGTTCATCAGCTTCTAGGGACTTTTGCTCCTCTACAATCATCTTGTGGGAGGGTAGAGAAAGAGTGGAGGATGGCATAGAAGGAATTTTATGGACCAGGCTAAAAGGGGTGGTGGGGGCACATCACTTCAGCTCACATTCCATTGGCCAGAGCTCAGTCACGTGGCCACACCTAACCTCAAGGGAGGCTGGGAAATGTAGTCTTGCTACATGCCCAAGAGGAAAATAATGAAGCAGGGTTTGGTGAAAACAGCAGTCTCTACCACAAATGCTGTTCGCTTTAGGGGGTGAGCTGACGCTCACAAGGCACCCGGTGTCGGGCCCGGCCGCTGACTTGTGTGCTGAAGCTGGTTCTTTGTCTTAGAAACCCAGGGGCTGCTCGCCTGAGGGTTAGGACGGGCATCTGACGCCTGTGCCTAGTTCTCCTGAAATGGTACGTTAAAGTGTGTGTGTGTGTGTGTGTGTGTGTGTGTGTGTGTGTGCACCGCGTGCATGTGAGAGAGAGAGGGAGGGAGAGAGAGAGAGATGGATGGAGAGAGATTTTTTGGTCTAAGGGGAGCATCCAAAGCTTTCACCAGATTCTCAAAAAAATGAGCATAATGGGGCTTCCCTGGTGGCGCAGTGGTTGAGGGTCCGCCTGCCGATGCAGGGGACGCGGGTTCGTGCCCCGGTCCGGGAGGATCCCGCATGCCGCGGAGCGGCTGGGCCCGTGAGCCATGGCCGCTGAGCCTGCGCATCCGGAGCCTGTGCTCCGCGACGGGGGAGGCCACGGCAGTGAGAGGCCCGCGTACTGCAAAAAAAAAAAAAAAATGAGCATAATGGCTTAAAGAGAGGTGGACCACTCTCCTATTAAAGCGACCGCTTAGCTGTGCAACGCTGACCTATTTTGGGGACTTAGCAAGGCCTTGGTACCGAGTACATTGATCCTTATGGCCCCACAGTAGGCGGTAGAACCAGGGATTCCGCAGCTTCCGTCTTCCCTCCCCCACTAAACACGCCCCGGAGATCCCAGGGTCAAGGCAGAGAAGCCCTCAGCTGATCCATGACAGTGGACATGTCAATTCCAGTCGGCTGCAATGGCCGAAGCAGCCATGGGGGTCATAGATGTCAGCATGGGAGGCCAGCTGAGATGCACCTGTGGAGAAACTGAGGCCAGAAAGGGGCCATCCTGCCCAGGGTCACACAGAGATTCAGGCAGAGCCAGGATTAACGTTCAGATTCAGTCAGATTTCTGTGGTTGTAAGCAACAGAAATGGGCTCTGTTTGCCTTGATCAGTAAGAGGCTTTATCACCAGACTGAGGGGGAGTTCAGAATGGAAGGAGCACAGGAGAAGCAGACAGGCCCCAGTGAGGATGCAACCGGAGCATCTCGGAGAGCAAGGGAGACTCAGTGACACCCTTGGGGCTGGCCATCATGACAAGGAATGAGTGCCCCATCCTCGGGGAAGGAGGGCTGTTGACCCAGCCGGGGCTACAGGCCCATCCCTTGGCACGGAAGGACGGAGCATCTGGCCTGGCAGCCCCCTCCCCAGGCTGCACACATGGGGGGAATTCCCCGTGAGGCAACTGGGGGACTTTTGCCAGAAAGAGGCGGGCCGTGGATGCTGGGCGGCCAAAACAGCAGATGTCCGCTCTGGCCTCTTGCTCCGGGGTTGTGCAATCAAAACAAAACAACCACGGGGCTGGTTTCCTGCAGCCCAGAGCTGCAGCCTCATCAGAGAATCCAGCCCAGAGCGTGACCTGGGGGCCCGGAAAACTGAGGCGCTTGGCAGACTGCTGTTCTGGGCTCTGACAGCTCCCCCAAACGAGCGGCAGCTCCTTGAGGGTGGCTCCGCACCAGGCTGGGCTCCCACAGGGGTTGCCCAGGCTGGTTGAGGGAGATTTCACAAGCAAGGGAGGCATGGCTGGAGGAGGAGCCAGGCTGAGCGCTGAGGGTCCAGGTGAATTCATTGCAGCAGGACTGGGAGCCCTGCCGACCTCACCCGGCCACTGGTGGGGACCACCTGAGAGTGGGTGCTCAAGCTGGAAGGAGCTAGAAACCATTGACAGAGGAGGAATGACGTGATTCTTGGTGTCAACTTGGTGAAGCTACAATCCCCAGTTCTTCAATCAAACACTAATCTTAGTGTCACTCTGAAGGTACCCCGTGGATGTCATTACGGTCCATAATTGGTTGACTTGAAGTCGGAGAGATTGTCCCAGATATCCTGGGTGGGCCTGATTCCATCGCTTGAAAGGCCTTAAGAGCAGAGCTGAGGCTTCCCTGATGGGGAGGAAATTCCACCCACAGACAGCAGTATCAGGCCAGGCCCAGAGGTCCAGCCTGCCCTCCAGACTTCAGGCTTGT
The DNA here is from genome assembly GCF_937001465.1 of Orcinus orca. Lineage (NCBI taxonomy): Eukaryota > Metazoa > Chordata > Mammalia > Artiodactyla > Delphinidae > Orcinus > Orcinus orca. The sequence goes on along the minus strand of NC_064564.1, from coordinate 113,999,276 downwards.
CTAGCCAGCTCCACAATTGCATAACCAATTCCTTGCAATAAATTTCTTCACATAGATCTCCTGCTGGTTGTGTTTCTCTGGTTGAAGCCTGAGTGGGGCAGATGGGGAGGGGAGGCGGCAGCGGTGCGCTAGGAGGCTGCCAGCTCTCTCGGAAGGGGCACCCAACATCCCTACAGCGGAGTGCTAACTGGGTCGTGTCCCTTAATGCAGCTGGAGAACAAGGACAGTGGTGCCTGGAGGGGCTGCATGGCCCCTGGGTATCAGTGTTCAGAAAGGTGGCTCAGAGCCCTGGGGCTGGCCTGGCATCCTGTCTCCCGTCCCTTGCGCCCTGCCCCACCTGCCGCCCCCTTGTGTAGCAGACACATCACTGAGCTGAGTTTTCCCGGACTTTCGGAGCCGCGGGGGCAGGGAGGTTGCCTTAGCCTCTTGGACAAATGAGGAGACTGGGGCCCAGATGCACTCACCTGTCTGGGGGTTCAGATGGCCCTGCACCCCCTCCTCTCTCAATGCAGCCCCTCCCAGCCCACCACACGGGTGCCGTGGGTGTGGACAGAGGCTGAGGTGACTAGGGGACTGGCAGGCCCCTCACAGTGGTGCCAGGAGGTCTGAGCTGTCCTGGTGGAAGGAGCGCCGTAGAGGGGCTTCCAGACCCGCGTGGGCAGAAACCCGCCTGAGGCTGGCTGATGGTACTTGGGGGAGAGCAGGGCCCTGGTGGGGAAGAGGCCCCATCACTGTCAGCCCCTCTCCCCCAAACCAGGGGTCTCTGGAGGCTTCAGGCCCCTTAAAGGCTCTCCCCAGCCTGTTAGGAGGAGCCCACAGGCAGAGGCTAACAAAGGCCCCGTGCCGCCTTTTGAGGGACCCCAGCCATCACCAGACCAGGGGCAGCTTTTCATCCCCCACCCCCTCAGCAAGGAGGGGGCAAGAGGGAGGATAGAGAAAAGGGGAGACTCCCTGACTTGAACTGCCGGCCTGCTCCAACAAGCAGCTGCGCCTGCAGGCATTCTGGGGCAGGCCTGGTGGCGGGTGGGGCTTTCACTCTGATTTATCCATAAAACAGGAATACAGAGCCCATCCTGCCAGGCTCAGCTCGAGGCCCCGTTGGTTGCTCACCCCTTTCAGCCTCACGACCACCCTGAGAGGTGGAGGGGCCAGTGGTATCTTCATCACCCCCATTTTACAGAGGGGGAGACTGAGGCAGTTCTTACCCAAGGCCCCACAGCCGACAAATGACAGGCAAGCTCTGTTGCCCCGTGGTTCAGCCCTGTCTCGTGGATCCCAAGGTCTGACCCACCTCTCCTTCTTCTCAGGGACCTCCCCCAGGAGGCCTCCCCTCCCCTGGGGCATCATCTAAAAAGCCCCACGTCAAAAGGATTCTCTCTGTCTTCTATTATAGCACATGCCGCAGCCCTGGCCCCATTCTCAATCTCTGTTTCTCTCTCATAATGCTGTTTGTTTGGTCTTTGGGGCTCCCACCCCCATTATCAAAGCAATAAACACCCATGATGGAAAGTTTGGAAAGCACAGAGACCTCACACTGTGGTGTAATTGATGTGTTCCCACAGCCAACGGTTCCCCCCAGACATGCAAAGCCCAGTCACACTGGTGGCTGCTTCTGGGAGGTGGGGGCCCAGTCCAGAGCAGGGACGCGGAGTGTCCCTGCCGCCCAGCATGGCTTTGCAAATCTTGAGTTGGTTTGTTAACCCAGCACGCGGTGACATCCATCAGAGCTGTCATCTAGGGGCATCTGCTGGGTGGCGGCACCAGGCTGGGCGCCTACCTCCCCTTGTCCTCCCAGCCCTCTGAGATGTGCTGTTGTCATCACCCCCACTTCTCAGATGTGGGCACTGAGGTTCGGGAACACAGTTTGTCCAGGATCTTATGTCATCTGGTCTCGGCACCAGCGGTGGTCCGCGGCCCTCGCCTCCCACGAAGAGGCATTTCCAGGGCCCTGTTATCACCTGCTTGGTGCAGACGCGTTCTGCCCAAGACCTCACAATGCTAAGACGGAAACAAGAGGCTACACAGAGCAGCGTCCGCTCACTATATAAAACAGTGATGGGCAAATGTCACCCCGAGGTTAATGTACCCAGCAGATGCTAAGGCTCACCCGTATTTTCACCTTAACTGGGATCCCAGAGATTCCTATAAACCTGGTTTGCTGGAAGCAAGGGAAGTGGGGATTAACTGAATCTGGGCGGTTTCCATGGAGCCCGGATTGTATAAAACAATATTTAGCCCCTGGCGGGGGTACAAGGACCACAGGTTGGGGAGGGAGCCCTCCTACATGCCAAGAAGGAACCTGAGAGATCACGCCAGCAAGATGTGTGGGTCCATGGACCATCCCAGCAGGTGACACAGGGCCGTTGTGTACTGGCCATACTTTCTGAGCACTTCCCTGGCCAGGAGAGCATGGTTTTCATTGGCATACTGGCCGCAGCCCTCCCCGGGCCAGGCTGCAGCAGATCTGCCCAGCGTGCTCTTCCCCAAGACCTGTCTAGGGCCAGGAGATGCCAAGGAGACAGAATGTCACTGTCACGCAAGGAATTCCTCAAGGTCTCCAATGCAATCATTCATTCATCTATTCATTCATTCATTCATCACAAAGCCTTTAATTGTTAGATCCTTTCTTACCAGTGCCTGAAGGGTTGGGAACAGTCATCCCCTGCTCCCCAAATCCCCCAAACCATCACTGATCCTCCATACCCCCCAATTCACTGAGGCTGAGCTGTTGGGTGTAGTGAATCGCATGCCTACACAACACCTTCTCTGGGCATCAGATGCGATTGGACAGCATCTTTAGTGATAACAGCAAGAGCTGGCACAGAGCTCTTACCATGGCCTCAGTCCGCCATATATTAGCTCATTTACAATGGCCCAAGATGTAGGTGCTACACTGTATTCATTATCATAAGATAGTGTATTCATTCATTAATTCTTCCAACAATTCATATTGAGCATAGACTCCACCCCCAGCCCCAGGCCTGTGCAGGGCCCTGGGGGAACCCAAGGCAAATAAAGCAAGGCTTGCTCTTGAGGCGCTAAGTGTACGGTGGCTGGCTTCCAAGATGGCCCCTCCAGGTATCAAAGCTCTCGTGTCATGACCAATAGAGTGGACATGACAATATGTGACGACATGTGACTTCCAAGGCTGAGTCACAGAGGGCGCAGGGGCGTCCGCCTTGCCCCCTTTGATTGCTCACTCCAGAGGAAGCTGGCTGCCATGCTGTGAGGATGCTCAAGCAGCACTGTGGAGGGGCCATGAGCTTGCCAGGCCTGTTCATGGGCCACGGGGGATGTACCTTCTCCAGCCTCGTGCAGTCCCTGTGGACACCTGACTGCAATCTTCTGAGGGACTCTGAGCCAGAACCACCCAGCTCAGCTGTAGCCTAACTTCTGACCCACGGAAACAATGAGATGACAAGTGTTCACTGTTGTTTTAAGCTATTGTGGGGGGGATATTTGTTATGCAGTAACAGATTAATAAGTGTGTGTGTATGTGTGGGTGTGTGTATAACAGGCTTGTAAACAGATGAATCAAGTGCAAAAAGGTATGCAGGAGACTACCCAGGGAAGGAAGTGTCCCCACGAGCTAAGTGAGGTATTCCCAGCCATGGTGTCCTCAGAGTACACAGAGGAGACACGCAGGGAATAATGATTCACAAACTGTTTCGTTCATTCAGAAAACACAACTGTGAGTGGATATATATGTATATGTATAACTGGTTCACTTTGCTGTACACCTGAAATGAGCACAACGTTGTAAAGCAACTATACTCCAATAAAAATTAAAAAACACAACTGTGCACTTGCTGGGGACTCGACAGTACTAGGTACAGGGGCTAGGTGTGGAAAGCAGGCCCGGTGCCAGCTGCGATAAAGTTTTCATTCCAGTGGGGGAAGCAAATGCCAGATGAAGTCATAAATAAACATATAATTCCAGATGAGATGAGGGCCATAAGAGAAAAGATGCTGGAGGTCTTACTTAAGGCCATATAAACTTAGGCCAAAAGAATCTGCAAAGTTGGTCAGGTGGTGCTGGGAGGTACAGGGAGCGAGCATGCCAGGCAGAGGGCACAGCATGTGCAAAGGCCCCGAGGTGGTGAGAAGCCTGGTGAGTGGGAAGAAAAAACGGAAGGTCAGTGTCGTGGGAACAGAGTGAGTGCAGGGGAGAGGGACATGAGGTGTGGCTGGGAAGGTTAGGCACAGGCTCTGTGGGCCAGGCTAAGGCTTTCGGTCCTTATGCTAAGCAGAATGGAGAACTGCTGATGGTTCTAGTAGAATAGCGGTGTGAACACCCAGTTAGATCCAAGTGGCTTGAACCATAAAGTTTATTCAAGAAGAATTACCGAGATAAGAAGTCCTGAGGTCAGTCCAGTGGCTCAAGCGTCAAGATTAAAATTCTTAATCACATCTGCAAAATTCCTTTCGCCACATAAGGTAACGTGGGAATGAACGCCTTACAACCTTTTACTCCACTGTCCTCGGGGTTTTTTTAAACCTCAAATGTGTCACCTTATGGTTGCAAGATGGCTGCCACAGCTCTAGGCATCACATCCTCACACACAAGCATCTAGAACAGCTCTCTCTATATTTGTGAAGTGGGGGGAGGGAATCTTTCCAGCAGCCCCCAGCAGACTTCCCTTTCTATCTCATTGACCAGAATTGGGTCACATGCTCACCCCTGTCCCAGTCTCTAGAATAAGGGAAACAGATTGTCATGAATGGCTTGAACTGATCATGATTGATCCCCTGGGGCCGGCCCCAGTGTTCCCCAAACAAGGCTGGGAATCTGTGCGCAAAGAGAAGTGACATGATTATGTAATCGGGATGAATGCTTCAAAACGGAAGTACCCAACCTCTTCCGAAATTCTGCACGTGTTTGTCTAGCACGGGCCGCGTCCAGTGCAAGCCCCTGGATGAAGGAGCCTGCATGAGGTCAGAGGTTGTAAGCAGCCTGCAGAAGCGAATGATTCCTAAGACCAACGTCCACATCTGAGCAGATTCAGACCCTCCAGCAACCAAGTGGCCTCTCCAAACATTGGCTCCAGGGACTTCCCTAGCGGTCTGGTGGTTAGGACTCCGAGCTCTCAATGCAAGGGGCGCAGGTCTGATCCCTGGTCAGGGAACGAAGGTCCCACATGCCGCGCGGTGCGGCCAAAAAAAAACCGAAAACAAAATAAATAAACATTGGCTCCAGCCTCTGGCTCCTGTTGTCCCAGCCAGGAGTTCAGGAGGTCCAGCCACCCACCCTTGGCAGGGTGGGAATGTCAGGTGGACGCTATTGCTCTCAGGTATGAGAAGAGAGCCGAACCCTGGACTCCCAAGCCTTGGCCAGGTCACTTCTTTTGGCCACTTCTTTGCCAGGTCACCTACTAACAGGGTCAAAATTCTGCCTTCCACTGTATGTCCTTCTACCAGAATGTAAGTCCCTGAGGCCAAAGGTATTTCCCTGATTTGCTCACTTGCATGTCCCAAGAATCTTCAGGACCTGGCACAGAGCAGGAGCTGAATGAATATTTGGTGATTTATGAATACAGGAATGAAAGTGCTCCAGATTTCACAGGGAAATCTTTACAGAACTGTGTCTGGAACCAAGGACCCCGGTTCCCAGGTCAGTTCTGATTGCGGGGAGCACGTAGTGGTCCCCAGGGGGAGAGTGATGGAGCCACATTTGTCCTTGGCACGGCAGAGGATGGCCCATTAGGGGACGCGTGAATCAAGCAGGTTGTGCCCATGATGCAGAGAGAGCAGGCGTGAGCCGCCGTCCAGCTACCAAGAGGCAAAGCAACGTTGTGACAGTGCCAAGAGGAGCCTCCCGTCTCTGGAATGTGGGAGAACTTTGCCTGTGACTCTACGAGCAAGTACAGTCAGGGCAGCAAAGAACTCTGCCCCACTCGCGCTTGGAGGTGGCCAAGCAAAGACACAACGAACTATGGGTCCTTTGTAGACCTGGGAGACGGGAACAGTGGCTGTGATTCCACTCTAATGCCTGCTGACCTGTTCAGTGTTATTCTGAATCTTTGTTTACAGTTCAGGGTTTTTTAAGGTGAAATTTGCGAAGAGTGAAATGCACAAGTCTCACGTGTACAATTCTATGAGTTTTGACACATGCATATACCTGTGTAACCCACACGCTTATCAAGATAGAGAAGCTTTCCATCACCGCCAAAAGTTTCTTTATGACTTCCCAGCCAATCCTGCACCCCCAAAGACAACCAACTGATTTTTTTCATCATTGAATAGTTCTGCCTGTTCCAGAACTTCATATAAAAGGCATCATACAGTTTGTACTCTTCTGTATCTGGCTTTCTTCATTCAACATAATGTCCGTGCGATTCAGCTGTGTTATGTGCATGGATAGATCATTCCCATGTTATTGATGAGTAGGATTCCATAGTATAGATACACCACGGTTTGTATATCCATTCTCCTGGTAATGGACATTTGGGTTGTTTCCAGTTGGAGGGTATTATAAATAAAGCTGCTATAAACATTCACATCTTTATTGTGAACATACGCACTTATTTCTTTCGAGAAAATACCTAGAAATGGAATTCCTGGGTTAGGAGGTAAGTGTGTGTTTTACTTCACAGGACACTGGTGAAACGTTTTCCAAAGCACTTGTAACATTCTGTGTTCCATTCAGCAGCTAAGAAGAGTTCTGGGGCTTCCCTGGTGGCGCAGTGGTTGAGAGTCCGCCTGCCGATGTAGGGGACGCGGGTTCGTGCCCCGGTCCGGGAAGATCCCACATGCCGCGGAGCGACTGGGCCCGTGAGCCATGGCCGCTGAGCCTGCGCGTCCGGAGCCTGTGCTCCGCAACGGGAGAGGCCACAACGGTGAGAGGTCCGCTTACCAAAAAAAAAAAAAAAAAAAAGTGCTCATGGGCCATTCGTATACATTTTTTTTTTTTTTTTAAGTTACGGTTTTAACATTTTTTCAATTGAGGACTTTTTTGGTTTTTTGGCCACGGGGCTTGCAGGATCTTAGTTCCCCAGCCATGGATTGAAGCCATGCTCCCTGCAATGGAAGCGTGGAGTCCTAACCACTGGACCGCCAGCGAAGTCCCATATACATTCTTTTCTAAAGAGTCTGTCAAATCTTTTGACCATTTTGAATTGAGCACATGCCCTTTGATTATTCAGTTGTAGGATTTTCTATATAATCTGGACACCAGTCCTTTATCAGTTACATGTTTTGCAATATTTTCTTCACGTTTGTGGTTTCCCTTTTCATTTTCTTAACAGTAAGCAGAAGTTTTCAATTTTAATGGAGTCAATCTGTTGATATTTCAATCTGTTGATGGTATTGCTTCCTGTGTCCCATCTAAGAAATGTCAGCTTGTACACATCAAGAAGTTTTTTTTAATGTTTTCTTTGAAAAGTTTTATAGTTTTGGTTTTTACATTTAGAGCTATGATCCATGAACGTTGTCTATAATGTGATGTAAGCGTCAAGGTTCATTCTCTCAATATGGACTCCCAGTTGTTCCAGGACCATTTGTTCAAAAGACTTCTTTTCCCCATTGAGATGCTTTGGCCCCTTTGTCAAAAATCAACATATTGTATAAGTGTGGACCTACCTCTGGACTCTCCACTCAGCCACATCAATCTATTTGTTGTACCTTGACCCCTTAGCCTTGAAGTCAGTTTGGGTAAGTTCTCTAACTTACAGCAAATATTTTGGCTGCCATAGGTCCTTTGCATTTCCATAGAAATATTAGAATCAGCTTGACAATTTATATATTTTCACAAGGCTGCTGAGAATATAATTGCGATTGTGCAGAATCTATCCGTCAGTTGGGGAGAACTGACCGCTTAACAACATTGAGTCTTCCAATCCATGAACATACTACTTCTTTCCATTTATCTTAAGACTTTTAAAATTTTGTTCTTTTGTTAAATTTATTACTAAGTCTTTTATGCTTTTTGTGTTATTGCAAATGAAAAAATTTTTTTAATTTATTTATTTTTGTCTGCGTTGGGTCTGTTGCTGCGCACGGGCTCTCTCTAGTTGTGGCGAGCAGGGGCTACTCTTCATTGCGGTGCGTGGGCTTCTTATTGTGGCAGCTTCTCTTGTTGTGGAACACGGGCTCTAGGCACGCAGGCTTCAGTAGTTGTGGCACATGGGCTCAGTAGTTGTGGCTCACGGGCTCTAGAGCGCAGGCTCAGTAGTTGTGGCGCACGGGCTTAGTTGCTCCGTGGCATGTGGGATCTTCCCAGACCAGGGCTTGAACCCATATCCCCTGCATTGGCAGGCGGATTCTTAACCGCTGCACCACCAGGGAAGCCCGCAAATGGAATTTTTTAATTTTTCATTTTCACCACCGCACACCTATTAAAATGACCAAAATCCAGAACACTGACAACACCAAATGCTGACCAAGATGTGAAGCAACAGGAACTCTCATTCGTTGCTGGCAGGAGTACAAAATGGAGCAGCCGCTTTGGAAGCGTTTGGCAGTTTTTACAAAATTAAACATACTTTTCTTGTACAATCCAGCAATAGCGCTCCTTGGTAATTTTTTTTCTTTTTTCCTTTAACATCTTTATTGGAGTATTATTGCTTTACAATGTTGTGTTAGTTTCTGCTGTATAACAAAGTGAATCCGCTATATGCATACGTATATCCCCATACCCCCTCCCTCTTGCGTCTCCTTCCCCCCCTCCTTATCCCCCCTCTAGGTGGTCGCAAAGCACAAAGCTGATCTCCCTGTGCTATGCAGCTGGTTCCCACTAGCCATCTATTTTACATTTGGTAATGTATATATGTCAGTGTTACTCGGTCACTTCATCCCAGCTTACCCTTCCCCCTCCCCATGTCCTCAAGTCTATTCTCTACATCTGTGTCTTTATTCCTGTCCTGGCCCTAGGTTCATCAGAACCTTTTTTTTTTTTCAGATTCCATATATATATGTGTTAGCATATGGTATTTGTTTTTCTCTTTCTGACTTACTTCACCCTGTATGACAGACTCTAGGTCCATCCACCTCACTACAAATAACTCAATTTTGTTTCTTTTTATGGCTGAGTAATATTCCATTGTATATATGTGCCACATCTTCTTTATCCATTCATCTGTCGATGGACACTTAGGCTGCTTCCATGTCCTGGCTATTGTAAATAGTGCTGCAATGAACATTGTGGTACATGACTCTTTTTGAATTATGGCTTTCTCAGGGTATATGCCCAGGAGTGGGATTGCTGGGTTATATGGTAGTTCTATTTTTAGTTTTTTAAGGAACCTCCATATTGTTCTCCATAGTGGCTGTATCAATTTACATTCCCACCAACAGTGCAAGAGGGTTCCCTTTTCTCCACACCCTCTCCAGCATTTATTGTTTGTAGATTTTTTGATGATGACCATTCTGACTGGTGTGAGGTGATACCTCACTGTAGGTTTGATTTGCATTTCTCTAATAATTAGTGATGTTGAGCATCCTTTCATGTGTTTGTTGGCAGTCTGTATATCTTCTTTGGAGAAATGTATGTTTAGCTCTTCTGCCCATTTTTGGATTGGGTTGTTTGTTTTCTTGATATTGAGCTGCATGTGCTGCTTGTATATTTTGGAGATTAATCCTTTGTCAGTTGCTTCATTGCAAATATTTTCTCCTATTCTGAGGGTTGCCTTTTCATCTTGTTTATGGTTTCCCTTGCTGTGCAAAAGCTTTTAAGTTTCATTAGGTCCCATTTGTTTATTTTTGTTTTTATTTCCATTTCTCTAGGAGGTGGGTCAAAAAGGATCTTGCTGTGATTTATGTCATAGAGTGTTCTGCCTATGTTTTCCTCTAAGAGTCTTACAGTGTCTGGCCTTACACTTAGGTCTTTAGTGCTCCTTGGTATTTATTCAAAGCAGTTTAAAAACTTACGTCCACACAAAAACCTGCACACAGGTGTTTACAGCAGCTTTACTCATAATCGTCAAACTTCGGAAACAACCAAGATGTCTTTCATCAGGTGAATGGTTAAATAAACTGTGGTAATCTGGACAACGGAATATTATTCAATGATAAAAAGAAATAAGCTATCAAGCCATGAAAAGACATAGAGGAAACTTAAATGCATATTACTAAGTGAAAGAAGCCAATCTGAAAAGGTTGCATACTGTACGATTCAGACTATATAACATTCTGGAAAAGGCAAAACTATGGAGACAGTAAAAAAATCAGTGGTTGCCAGGAGTTAGGGGAAGGGAGAATATAGACAGATCATTTTTAGTATTCTCTATATAGAGAATACTCTCTATGTATCTAGTGGTAGATATATGTCATTTTACATTTACCCAAACCCATAGAATATACACACCAAGAGTGAGCCCTAATGTAAGCCATGGACCTTGGATAATAATGGTGAGTCAATTTAGGTTCATCATTTGTCATAAATGCTCCACTGTGGTGGAGGATGTTGATAATGGGGGAGGCTATGCACATGTGAAGGCAGGGGGTGTATGGGAAATCTCAACAAATTTATTTATTTATTTATTTTATATTTTGGCTGCGCCGAGCGACTTATGAGATCTTAGTTCCCCAACCAGGCATTAACCCGGGCCATGGCAGTGAAAGCAACAAGTCCTAACCATTGGACCACCAGGGAGTTCTCAAATCTCAACAAATTTAAAAGAAATGAAATCAGAGTGTGTTCTCTGATCATAAGAGAATCAAAGTAGAAATCAATAACAGAAAGACAACAGGAAAATCTCCAAATGCTTGGGAACTAAACAACACACTTACAAATTATCCATAGGTCAGGCTTCCCTGGTGGCGCAGTGGTTAAGAATCCTCCTGCCAATGCAGGAGACATGGGTTCAAGCCCTGGTCTGGGAAGATCCCACATGCTGCGGAGTAACTAAGCCCACGCACCACAACTACTGAGCCTGTGTGCCACAACTACTGAATCCCATGTGCCTAGAGCCCATGCTCCGCAACAAGAGAAGCCACAGCAATAAGCCCGCACACCACAAGGAAGAGTAGCCCCCGCTCACCACAACTAGAGAAAAGCCTGCATGCAGCAACAAAGACCCAATGCAGCTAAAACTAAATAAAATAAAATGAATAAATTAAATACATACATACATACATACATACATAAATTATCCATAGGTCAAAGAAGACGTCTCAAAGGAAATTTTAAAAATACATAGAACTGAATGAAAACAAAAACACAGAATATCAAAATTTGTGGGATGCAGCTAAAGTAGTGTGGTGAGGGAAATTTATAGCACTAAATGCTTACATTAGAAAGAGAGAAAGTCTCAGGTCATTCATCTAATCTCTCACCTTAAGAAACTAGACTTTAGAAGTAGTTTTATGTGAATGAAATATCCCACCTACAAAGCATAAACTGTAAATCCAGTATTGTATTGGGGAAAAAATTTAAAGATGAAACTAGGAAAAAAAGAACAAAATAAATCCAAAACAAACAGAAGGAAGGAAATAATAAATATAAAAGCAAAAATCCATAAAATTAAAATCATAAAAACAATAGAAAAAATCATAGAAACAAAAAGCTGATTCTTTGAGATGATCAATACAATTGAGAAATCTCTGGCAAGACTAAAAGCGAAGAAAAAGAAAAGACAAATCACCAATATCAGGAATGGAACAGAGGATACTCTACAGACTATGAAGACATCAAGAGGATAGAAAGGGAACATTGTGAATGGCTCTACAAATATAAACTTGGCAACGTAGAGAAAATGGACCAATTCCTTGGAAAGCACAAACTATCACAACTCACTCAATATGAAATAAATCATTTCAATAACACTATAAGTATTAAAGAAATTGAAATAAGAAGAGAAGGGAACATTTCCAATTCATTTTATGAGGGCAGTATTACCCTGATACCAAAACCAGATGGTACAAAAAAAGAAAAGAATAGAAAACTACAGATCCACATCCCTAGTGAATGTAGAGGCAAAAACCCTTAACAAAATATTAGAATTTGGCAATATATTAAAAAGAATTATACACCGTGACCAAGTGGGGCTTATTCTAGGGGTATAAGACTGGTTCAATATTTGAAATAATGTAATCCACTGTAAACAGGCTTAAGAAGAAAAATCACATGATTATACTAGTGAATACAGAAAAAAATTGACAAAATTCAACTCCCAGTCAAAAAACTGTCTAAGAAGACTAGGAGTGGAAGGGAATTTCTTCCACTTGATAGAGAACATCTACCAAAAAACTACAACTACCATTATACTTAATGGTTAAAGATGGAATGTATTCCCTTCTTAAGAATGGGAAGAAGGGTGCCCACTCTCAACAATCTATGTTTATTTAGTGCTAGAAGTTCTACCCAAAGCAATAAGGCAAGAAAAGGAAATAAAAGCCATATAGATCAGAAAGGAAGAAATTAAAACATCTCTATTTGCAGATGACAAGACTGTCTATGTAGAAAATCCCAAGAAGTCTACAAAAAATATCCCAGAATTAATAACTGAGTTCATCCTGGTCATAGGATACCAGATCAACACACAAAAATCAATTGTATATCTCTACATCAGCAATGAACACATGGAAACCAAAATTACAAGTATAATACCATTATAGGGACTTCCCTGGTGGCACAGTGGTTGAGAATCTGCCTGCCAATGCATGTTCAAGCCCTGGTCTGGGAAGATCCCACATGCCACGGAGCAACTAAACCCACGTGCCACAACTACTGAGCCCACACACCTAGAACCCGCACTCTGCAACAAGAGAAGCCACAACAATGAGTAGCCGGAGCACCGCAGTGAAGAGTAGCCCCCCTCGCCAAAACTAGAGAAAGCCTGTGCACAGCAACAAGGACCCAAAACAGCCAAAAATAAATAAATAAAAATAAATTTATTTTTAAAATACCATTATAAAGACTCAAAAAGATGAAATACTTAGGTATAAATAAAATGTGTACAGGACTTTCATGTTGAAAACTACAAAACTTTGATAAAAGAAATTTTTTAAAGACCTAAATAAATGGAGAGAGAATTTGTGTTCATGGATTGGAAGAATCAGCGAAGTAAAATATCAGTTCTCCCAGAATTGATCTGTAAGTTTAATGCAATTCCTATCAAAATCCAATCAAGATTATTTTAATATTTAAAATAAATTTCTTTATTTTTTAATTTATTTATTTTTGGATGCGTTGGGTCTTCGTTGTTGCACGCGGGCTTTCTCTAGCTGCAGTGAGCAGGGGCTACTCTTCGTTGCAGTGTGCGGGCTTATTGCGGTGGCTTCTCTTGTTGTGGAGCATGGGCTCTAGACATGTGGGCTTCAGTAGTTGCAGCACACGGGCTCAGTAGTTGTGGTGCATGGGCTTAGTTGCTCCATGGCATGTGGGATCTTCCCAGACTAGGGCTCGAACCCTCATCCCCTGCATTGGCAGGCAGATTCTTAACCACTGAGCCACCAGGGAAGCCCCAAGATTATTTTTAGATATGGATGATATTATTCTAAAATTTATATGGAAAAAGCAAAGGAATTAGAAAACCTAAAACAATTTTGAAAAAGAAAGTGGGAGGAATCACTCTACCCAATTTAAAAATACTATATAGCTACAATAATCAAGACTGTGTGATATTGGTGGAGGGATAGACACATAGATCAATGGATAAGAAAAGAGAACCAGAAAAAGACCCACACAAATATATACACGTGATTTTTTTATTAAGTTACAAAATAATTCAATGGAGAAAGGACAGCCTTTTCAACAAATGGTGCTGGAACAATTGGCCATCTATAGACCAAAAAAAAAAAAAAAAAAAGTTGAACCACAAACTAAACCTTACTCTTTATATAAAAAATAACTCTGGATGGATTGCAAACTTAAATGTAAAATTATAAAACATTTAGAGAAAAAATAGGAGAAAAATCTTCTGGAGCTAGTATCTGGGTCTAGGAAAAGAGGTCTTAGACTTAACACAAAAAGCACAATCCATGTTAGAAAAAAATTGATAAACTGGACTTCCTCAAACTTCAAACGTTTTGCTTTGCCAAAGACCCTGTTAAGAGGAAGAAAAGACAAACCACAGACAGGAGAAAATAGTTGCAAATCACCTAACATCTAACATCAAAAATCATCTAACAAAGAACTTGTATCTAGATTATATAAAGAATTCTCAAAACTCAACAGCAAAATACCCCACAAACAAACCAATTAGAAAATGGGCAGAATGTATGAAGAGATATTTCACTGAAGATATACGGATGGCAAATAGGCACATAAAAAAGATGTTCAACATCATTAGCCATTCGGGAAATGCAAATTTAGTCCACAATGAGATATCACTATACACCTGTTAAAATGGCTAAAATTAAAGAAAAATACTGAAATACAAAAAATCAAATGCAGGTGAGGATGCAGAGAAACTGGGACATTCATGCATTCTTGTTGTAGAAAATAGCATGGCCACTCCGCAATATAGTTTGATAGGTTTTCAAGAAACTAAACATAGAGTTACCATATGACCCAGCAATCAAGTTTCTGGGCATTTATCTAACAGAAATGAAAACTTATATCCACATTAAAATGCATACATGAACGTTCACAGCAGCTTTATTTGTAATAGGCCAAAACTGGAAACAACCCAAATGCCCTTCAGTAGGTGAGTGGTTTTAAACAAACCATGGAATGGTACTCAGCAACAAAAAAGGAACAAACTGTTTTATACACACAATAGCTTGGATGGATCTCAAGGGCATCATGTTGAGTGAAAAAGCCATTCTGAAAAGGTCACATGGTGTAGGATTTCATACACATAACATTCCCTAAATGAGAAAATGATAGAGCTGGAGAACAGATGAGTGTTTTGCTAGAATTAAGGGTGTAGGGGGCAGGGGTTGGGTGTGACTACAAAGGGGCCATATGGGAGTGATCTCTGGGGGATGGAATAGTTCTGCATCTTGATGGCCATGGTAGTTACATAAATACACACGTGTGATAAAACAATACAGAACTCTATGCACCCATTGTACCAATGCCAATCTCCAGGTTTTGCTATTAGACTATTATGTAAGATATAACCATTGGGGGAAACTAGCTTAGGGTACACTCTCCGTTCTATTTTTGGAACTTTCTGTGAATCTATAATTACTTCAAAACTAAATTTTTTTTAAAGAGGAAGGAAAAAATACTTCAACCCAATAATTCTATAACCAGCAAAAATATCCTTTAAGAATGAAGACAAGATAGTCACTTTCAGATTTAATAAAAGTTGCGGTTTTTTAAAACCATTTTTTAAATTGAAGTATAGTTAATTTACAATGTTGTGTTAGTTTCAGGTGGACAGCAAAGTGGTTCAGTTTTATATACATAACTATTTACATATATTAATATACATAACTATTTACATATATTAATATTTTATATACATAAATATATTAAAATACATAAATATTATTTTTCAGAGTAATAAAAGTTGTTTTGTAAATAGAGACTTTTTCACCAGAAGACACATACATAAGCAATGCTAAAAGGGAAGGAATACGAGATGGAAATTCAGGTCTTCACGAAGCGTAAAATATCTATTTACCTAGATATTTATCATTTAGAAATGATAAATGTCTAGGTAAATAGAAAAGATCATTTTTTCCTCTTAATTTCTGTAAAGTATATAGAACTCCCTAAAGCAAAAATTATATACATTTACATATGACAACTATGGCATAAGGGGTGGCAGGGTGGGAGCCAATGGACTTCCACAGTTGCAGGAGTCTATACTTTATGTGATGTGGTTCAATGTTAGCTCTAAGTTGAAAAGTCAGGGATGTAGGAATGAATATTTTAATCCCTTAAGCAACCACTAAATAATAATAATAATAATAATATTGGTGCAAAGAGGGTAGGAAGAAAAGTACAGAGGAACAAATTGAAGAGTTGTACTTTACATATAAAGACACAGCTGGATTAAAAGTAACTGGATGGAAAAAGGTAACACGTGCACACGGTAAGCCAAGGGAGGATGGCAAGTTATATAAATATCACAGCAAAGACAGCTGTGTCCCAGGTGTCCTCAGACCCGCTCCCTAACTTCATGCCCAACTCCATCTGGGGCCTCCTCCTGGGGAAGCCTCCTGTGACACCAAGGAGGGAGGGGTGACATGTGGGGCACTGAGGCAGGGCTGTGTGTGAACTCAAGCTGGGTCTTCCTCCGGCCCCTTTCCACCTGCCGAAGCCTGGCCTCAGTTTGGCACGTACCCGGGGGTGCTCAGTGGGGACTGGCAGATTCTGTGGATTCCTGGGTGGTTTCTTGATACTGAAGGCTGCCCTCTGCCTTAGTATACCAGCTCCTGGCCAGAGCCAGAGGGTGGGGAGGGATTCAGGGGGTCAACAAAATATTTACTGAGCACTTACTGTGTGCCAGACCTACCTGCGCCAGGTCCTGGGGTTATATCAGCGAACGGTACAAACCCAGACCCTCACCTCAAGGAGCTTGTATTCTGATAATGGGTTAGGGAACGGAGACAGTAAACAGTATGCATCATAAAGAATAGATTATGAAGTTCGTTAGAAGGATACTAGTGCTATGGGCCTGGCATACATGGCCTTTATTGTGTTGAGGTAGGTTCCCTCTATGCCCACTTTCTGGAGAGTGTTTATCATAAATGGGGGTTGAAGTGTGTCACAAGCTTTCTCTGCATCTATCGAGATGATCATACGGTTTTTATTCTTCAATTTGTTGATGTGGTGTATCACACTGATTGATTTGAGGATATTGAAAAATCCTTGCATCCCTGGGATAAATCCCACTTGATCACGGGGAAACCAAGTGAGGTAGGGTGAAGGGTGGGGTGTGCAGGGGTGGGGTGTGCAGGGGTGGGTCTGGGCAGGTTGCTCTGTGTAGACTTCTTGAAGAGGTGAAGTTTGAGCCGACTTGAAGCGGGGGAGAGAGGGAGCCCCCTGATCTCTGGGGAAGAACCCCAGGCAGAGGGGACAAGGGGAGCCTGGAAGGTGCCAGGAACAGCGGATTCTCGGGGTAGGGTGAGCACTGCCGCGATGCTCCTGTCACTTGGGCACCCAAAGGCCAGGCCCAGGCTCTGTCCCTCAACTTGCGGAAGGACAGGTGATCCGCCAGGTGACTCCCGCTTTGCAGGGAGGCTGGGGAGTGAGGCTGCGGTCCAGGTTTGGCAGGATTTATTAGGAAAACAGACTTGCTGTTATCAGGCAGCCAAGTCAGTCCCGGCCGCCCTGTGGCCGTGCTGTCAGAGTCCATCCCCTGTCCCAAACCCAAGATCTGTTTGCCCTGCCCACTGTCTGAACACATACCCAGGTGTCCTCCCAATGGATTTGGAGAACGTCTGCTGCAGGTCGCATCCTTGGACACATCTGTTCCCAAATCCTCCTTATAGGCTTCTAAGGAACCCACAGTCTAGGCCAGGCCCCCAAGGCATCCAAACCCAGTGGTCTCTCCACCCATTTCCCCTCCTAACGTTGCCCAGCCTGGCCACTTGACAACCACCATGGACTCACCTCCCTCCTCCCTTGTTCATGGGCGTGTTTCCCTCCAGAGGAGCCTTCCCACCACACCTCCAGTGCCCTGCTTATCCCGTCCCCCTTTGGCTGGTATTGGCAAGCCCCATGAAGGAACATTCCATATCATACAGGTATTTGATATTCCAGATAAAATCTTGGCAGCCCCCATGAACCATCTTAACTGTCGAAATGCCCACAGGACGTGGGATTAGCTATGCAGCACATGCAAAATGAGGGGATTTTATTTGGTGTTTAGGATTTATACATGTATACTGTGTCGGGGGGTCCCGAATATGTATTTAAATCAAGTAACTTAATCCACGGAGTTCAAGGCTAAAACCACCATAGGAAAATGGCATTTGCATATATTAATCTCTTAATATCCACAGGGGAGAATGTGCAGAAGAACGCGGGGCAACCTGGGATTGGAGGATCCCAGAGAAATCGCCAGGTGGTGGCTGCTGTCTGTGCTCACCTGCTCCGCGCCCGCCCCACCGTCCCCCAGCCCCGCCACACACACACACACCTGGCGCCGGACGCAGACTCACCAGGGTAGGGGCCGCTGGCGTCTACACTGAATCCCCCTGGGCCTGGCGTTCTGGGTTGAGTGAACAAATGAGCGAATGAACGTGTGCACCGCGAGCACATGCTCTAAACAAAAACACGAGATGCTGAGGGGCAGGACAGGAGATGAAGACTGAGCCTGGAAGGGGTTCTGTTCTGGTTGGGGAAGAACAAACAAGGGGCTGAGATAACCACGGAGGGGGCGTGGGGATGCCCAGTGCCCATGGACCGTCGGGACACCGCTCTGGAGAGACTGGAGGCGGAAAGGAAGCAGCCGTGGGGAGAGGCTCAGGCGGACGGCATAGCGCAGGCCGAGGCCTGCGGGTCCAGAAAGAGCTCAGGATGACTGAGAGCCGCCATGGGGGTGGCCGGAGCCAGCTCTCAGGGCCTCGGGAGCCTTGGGGCAGACTGCATTTTACTCCAAGCACTTGTGAGAGGCGGTGGTGACAATTAGGGAACATAGCCGTATTTCTGGAGCGAGGACAGCCACGCTTCCTCTGCCAGGTGACAAACTGAAAACACGTGAGCGCACACCCCTTCCCCCACCCGGAGTGCAGCCCACGCCCCCTTGTCACACACACGTGTGCATACACACACTAGCAGCCCAGAAGACAGCCTCAGCAAGAAGGCCGGTCCGTGGGGGACCCAGCGTTCGGCTGACCTTGACCGTGGCGCCCTAGGCCAGGTGGAGAGACCGGCTTCCCTTCTCGGCAGCTCCCAGCGGAGGAGCCAGAGACTAAGCCCCACGTGCAAAGATGCCCCAGGGCTCCTGGGGGCACAAGGCTCCCAGCTCCACTCCCAGCAGGGCCCCTGGGGAAAGACAGCCAAGCCCGGTCCCCAGGCACCTCCAGCAGCAGCAGCCTCTGAGCTGACACTTCTGGGACCCTGGGGTGTCTGAATTCATTTGACTCCCTCCTTAGAGATGGTGAAACCGAGGAACTGACTTGCCCGAAGCCACAGAGCCCATCAAGGGCAGGGGCTGGGTTTGAACCCCTTCCGCCTGTGCAGCTTGTGCCCCTTCCCCAGTCACCCGGCCGCATCCCTGCCCCGTCAGCAGTTTCAGTTCAGCAGACTCTCATTCATTCAAAGCCTCCTTAATTCAGAATTCTGGAGAGGAGGAACTTCTCCTTTGCAACAAACACGGAGAGAAGCAGGGTTTACTGAATAAATGAACTGCATTAGCAAGATTCATGGCGAAAGGGTTCACCTGGAAGGAGAGACAGTCAAAAACCTAAGAAGCGCACAGCTCACAGAGGATCTTCACCAGAGCCTCTGTGGTCCCAGTGTGCACCACGGGGGAGGCGGAGGCACTAGCCTAGCTGGAGGAAGACCTGCGTTTGCTCTCTGCTGTGTGACCTAGGGCCGGGACACCGCCTCTCCGAACCTCAGTTTCCCATCGAAAGCGTAAATTATAATGTCTTCCCCGCAGAGCTGCTGCGAGAGGTGATGTGTATAAAAGCAGTGTGAGGCTTGGCGCATAGTAGCTGCTCAGTAAATCACAGCTGTTTTACAAGAGTTAAAAAGCACCTCGTGAACCAAATCTCATGCATCTCATCTTCTCACCAATTCACACTGGTCTTCCCAGACATCAATGAGAGGTCCACATACAGTTCTTGCACCTGGCTCAGGGTGGGGTCCCCTGCACTTGACCTACCGATGGGTATCAATCAGGTTCTCTGCTGAGGGCTGGGCACACAGCAGTGGCCTAGACAGACAAGATCCCTGCCCCCATGCATAGTCTCGCTATTGAGCGCGCCCGACAAGGGCACAAAGAAGGGTGACAGGTGGTAGGGGTGCCAGATTAAATATAAGATGCCGAGTTACATTTGAGTTTGAGATAGACAATATTTTCTTTTTATTATAAGTATATCCGGACCAATATTCAGGACAGAGACTTCCCTGGTGGTCCAGCGGTTTAAGACTCTGCACTCCCAATGCAGGGAACTAGATCCCACATGCGTGCCTCAACTAAAGATCCCGCACACCGCAAGGAAGATCCCGCGTGCCGCAACTAAGACCTGGCACAGCCAAATAAATAAATAATTTTTTTTTTTTTTAAAGAAAGTACTTTAAAAAAAAAATTTTATTTATATATTTATTTATGGCTGTGTTGGGTCTTCATTTCTGTGCGAGGGCTTTCTCTAGTTGTAGCAAGCGGGGGCCACTCTTCATCGCGGTGCGCGGGCCTCTCACTATCGCGGCCTCTCTTGTTGCGGAGCACAGGCTCCAGACGCGCAGGCTCAGTAGTTGTGGCTCACGAGCCTAGTTGCTCCGTGGCATGTGGGATCTTCCCACACCAGGGCTCGAACCCGCGTCCCCTGCATTGGCAGGCGGATTCTCAACCACTGCGCCACCAGGGGAGCCCTAAATAAATATTTTTTTAAAAATATTCAGGATATACTTATACTCGAAAGTTATTTGTCAGTTATCTGACATTTATGTTTGAGTGTGCTGTATTTTTCTTTTACTTCTGTTGCTAAATCTGGCAGCCCTACAGAGCTGGTCTTTCCACTTTTAGCAGTGACCCAGCCCCTCCTACAGAAGTCCTTCTCCTGAATGAACAGACCTGTGGGCCAGGGGAGAAACAGAGGGACAAGCCCACAAGAGCAGCACAAGGGGTGGTCCAGGAGGCCCCTGACAAGGTGACTTTTGAGCTCTGACCTCAAGTGTGGAAAGCAAGAGTAAGGGTGTTACATTTATGAAGAGGAGGGGAGAGCTGGGGGGGGCGAGGCAGAGAGCCACGGGCTTTGGAGGAGAGCGCGCGGGCCGGGCTGGGGGCGGGGGGGGGTGGGGGGAGCATGGCGGGCTTCATAGAGGAGGCAGAATGGAGCCAGGCCTTGATACATGAGGACGGGGTAGCTGGACAGAGGGGAGGGGTGCTGAGGGACCCCAGCTCTAAAGGGGGATAGTCTCCCCTCCCTGGTAATCCAGGCAGTAGGCCCCTGAGGTGTGGCATCCCATGCCACGGACCGCCTCTCACAAGGGTCTCTGACACACGGGGAAACGCACACAACACAATGTTGGGTGAGAAGCTCAAGTTACAAAACAGACGGCAGCTACGGTGTTGCAGGGGTTGAAGCAGATCACCTGACCTAGCACATCACAGGAGCTCAAGAGATGTGGAATCAATGAAATCATCGTTTTCCCATTTGCAGACAAACTCAGGGGAAGCAGAGGTATCTCTAAGGTGTTTTTCTTTGTTTCGAGAATATTTTACTGAATGAATGAACAAATCCGACAGATGTCAGTTTAATAGGACTCCATCCAGAAACCGCTGGTCCCAGACTTAGTAATAAAACAACAAGCAAAGACGGAACCTGCCTCCTGGTCCCCAGTGGGCGCCATGGCTCTTGAACTTGAGATAATCAGTGCGCTTGCGAGTTCCCGCTCCCTCCCCAGCCTGCTGGGTCTGCGAAGCCTCCTGCCAAGCACAGCAGGAGAGATCAGCTCCAGAGCCTCCAACACCCCAGCCCTGTGTTCTCAGCCCACTGGGCCTTGAATGGGTGTAAGATCCTGGCTCGACAATGAGTGGGGTGGGACCGAGGAAGAGAGCTCTGTAGGGAGGCCATCTGGCGCAGACTGAAGGTTTCACTCACCACTGTCCTCCTGTGTGTCCTCGGGCAAGTGGCTTCACCTCTCTGAGCCTCAGCGTCCTCTGTGATGCAGGGACGGATTATAGCAATGCTGCCCTTCACTGAGTCACAAAGGTTTGGGGACAACTTGTTGCATGCCAGGCACCACACCAGGGGTGGAGCTACAGAAAGAAGGCCTTGGGACGCCCAGCTCAGGTTCTCACACGGAAGCACCAGACAATGAACAGGGGCTCAGCCCACGGGATGATCATGCAGGGTGGTCAGGGAGGCCCCTCAGACAGGCTGGTCTTGGAGCTCAGACCTGAAGCCTGGGAAGGAGGAGAGAAGACAGATTCTTTCCTTACAGGCTGCGGGCGAGAGGGTTCCTGACAGCCAGTTCCTGCTGGATAAAAGGATCCCCAGCCCGAAGGGCCAAGTGTCGTGCTTAAAAGGTCCCCCTCGATCCCCCCCAGCCTTTTTTCGGAGGGGGAGGTGTTGGCAATGACTTCTTTATTGAAGTATAGTTGATGTACAATATTATATAAGTTGCAGGTGTACAATATAGTGACTGACAACTTTTAAACGTTCTGCCCCATTTATAGGTATTATAAAATATTGTAATCCCTCCAGCTTTTTAAGATTTTTGTTATTAATAATAACACACGAGAGCTTCCCTGGTGACTCAGTGGTCGAGAGTCCGCCTGCCGATGCAGAGGACACGGGTTCGTGCCCCGGTCCGGGAAGATCCCACATGCCGCGGAGCGGCTGGGCCCGTGAGCCATGGCCACTGAGCCTGCACGTCTGGAGCCTGTGCTCCGCAGCGGGAGAGGCCACAGCAGTGAGAGGCCCGCGTACCGCAAAAAAAAAAATAAAATAAATAATAATAATAACACACGGGTAAAGTTTGTTGAGCACTTACCATGAGTCCACGTCCTCCATGCTTTGAGGGGTTAACATGCTCAGACCACACAGCTGGACGGGGCAGCGGGGCAATGCCCTGCCAGGGCTACACAGCAGCTGGCAGCAGGCAGAGCCAGTGAGCCGTGGCCCAGCCTGGACCCCCGTGTTGGCGCCTCCTGGGACCTCTCCTAAGGGGAGGAGGGAGTTAGGGCACAGGCTGGAGACTGGGGCAGGGAGGAGCCCTTCCTGCCTCACCCCTACACCATCAGACCCCGAAGCCCCTCTGGCCATCAGGCCCCACCCTTTCCCTCTAAGGAAGGAGAAGCTGAGGCCCCCCCAGGAGACTCAGATCTCCCAACTCCCACCCCAATGCTCCCCCCATGCTGCCGGCCCATCCCTCAGAGCCCCCCACCCAGGAAAGCCCCCCCCCCGCAGCCCCTCCCATGACCGGTGTGCAGAGGGTGCGTCGGGACGGGTGGGGAAAAGGGAGCCAAGAGCCAGACCTGGGCGCCCAGCAGCCCTCTAGGGCCACCCACGTGTGTCCACACAGCGGCCTCTCCCTCCACATACCATCACCCCCACCCCGAAGTGTCTCCTTCGATGCCACTGTGTGCCCGAGAGGTTGCAAAGGGGAGGGGGCCGCCTGGTCAAAGGAGACCCCTGCAGCATGGAGTGGCGCGGTGGACAGCAGATCCAGCGAAGGCAGGGTCCCGGGGTTCCAGGCTCACCCGGTGACCTTGAGTGGCTGTTCCTTCCAAGGCCCATACACACTGTCCAGACTCCTGGGTCCCTCGCTGTCCCCCAGCCCCTTCCCTCCACAACACACTCCTATTTCTCCACACCCTTCTCCTTCCAAACGACTAGGACTGGGTAACCAGAAGTGACTCCACCGGCCCTAGACCTCTCGCCATGTGAGGTGAAGTCAGGCCCATTCCCCAGCTCACCGGCTGTGTGACCTTGAACACATCACTGGCCCTCTCTGATCAGCTTCCTCACCTTAAAATGGGGGTCACGTCAGCCCCAAGCCTGCAGGGCTGTTGGAGGAGGGGGAGTCCCAGAAGATGCACTCAGCACAGACACAACACCAAGTGCCTGAACCCCTCCTGCCAAACTCGTCACCACCTTTGGGGCAAACTTAACAGAACGAGTATCAACCGGGTCTCCTGACTGACGAGAGAGCAAAACTCTACCCATGGCTCCCGGTCCTGACCCAGCCCTTCGGGTACAACCTTCGCTACGTTTACTCAATCTGAATCATTGTATTATTTGATATTTTTCTTTAGACGAATTCACTATTCTCACCTAAATAAATGAGGCTATCCGGGAACCCTATATGATTACTGTAAGTGGAAAATTAAGATCCCTTGCCATAAATAGAAGATAAAATTAAAGATAAATTACAATTAAAATAAAACAGTGTTAACAAAATCTATCTGGCTATCGTTGCCTGCCACAGTGCTTTGTTATAAAGGGTTAGGGAGTGTGAGCTTCTCCTCCAGGAAACTGAGGGAGAGTGCAGAAGGGAGTCTGTGGGGGTCCTGGAATCACCCCCTCCTACGTCACCGGGGCTGCACGCACAACTGGGAAACCTCAACCAGTGGGGGACACCCCCGGGCCACTGAACCAGGGATGGGGCTCCCTGCAAGGTAGGGACCCGACCTCATGTACTGCTGACAGGTACCGTCATTACCTCCCTGCCAGAGGCGAGTACCACTGTGGTCCTGTTACAGAGGAGGACACCCAAGTCCTGGGCGGGGCGAGCCTGGCCCATGGCCTCCTGCTGGAAGTGGGCGGACCACAGCCCTCAACCATCTGCTCCCTGCATGGCCAGTCTGTTCTCTACAAAGTCTCCACATTTTGGGGGGCTCCCCTCCACTGGATACCCTCCCCACCTGGCACCCCATGTTCAACCCCACCCACCAGGGGGCCCCCTCCTCCAGCCGCAGTGGCTCCCCCCACTCCTGGAGGGTGGGGTCACCGTCCCACTGAGGATCACGGGGTCTGCTGGGCTGTTCTGCTCTTTGGGACCCAGCACTCTCTGCAAGCAGGGCCCTGCTGACCGTTGTCCCCTCCACACAGACAACGCAGCCCAGAGCCTTGGCCAGAGATGGAGGGGAAGGAGGCCACCCCCCCAAATCCTCACAAACTACCCTCTTGATTTCTAAGTGAAGTAGGTAAGTCGGATCACAAACCTCCCATAAGCTAACCATTTCCTTTATGTAACGCAAGTATAAATCTCAGAAAGGGATGCGTGAATGAAAATGGGTGACGGTGATAAAGGGAGTAAGAAACTCACGAGGGTGCCTGGACGGTCTACGAACAGTCCTTTGGGTGGGAGGCCAGCCAAGATGGAGGGGACGCTTCGTGAGGAAAGGAATGGCGGCTATTTGTCCCATCTCGCCCCCCCAGAACGAGGAGGCAGAGACAGTCCATGCTCTGCACTGGCTGGCCATGTCAGGGCCCAGACAGGCAGGCTGGTGGCACATGTTACAGACGGCCAATCTGTCACTCAGCCCAAGTGCAGGCCGTGAGGCCTCTGTCCACATGGGTCCCACTGGGCCATGACCTCCTTCTGAAGCCCATAATGTTCCTTACTCTGACCCCACAACTTCCCTGGTTCCCCTCAGAGCAGCCCAGACACTCTCTGACCCGAGAGCCTCCCTAACCCCTTATAAAATGCGATGAGCCCTGGGTGGAGAGAAGGTGGTGCGGGGTCGGGTGGGGGGGGGCTCTTAAGCAGTCCCGCTGGGCTGGGGCCACTCAGACCCAGTCTGCGGAGTGTCTGCCTTAGATGCAACTTGCAGGATGAATTCAAAGGTGAACCCAGCCCTTTGCAGCCTAGAAGAGTGATTCTGCAAGTGAGGGCCTGGCCAGGGGCGGTGGGCAGACCCCCTGCCTGCATGCAGACTCCTTATGAGAAACGCTCAGTCCCAGGACCCCACCCCCAGGGTCCTCAGAGCCGTCCTGCTCTGATCAGGGAGCAGGAAAGCAGGAGGGCCAGCAGTTGCAAAGGGCAGCCCCCAGGCAACCCACCTCACCCTTCAGGTCACCGTGAGCAATTGCACCTTGACTCCTAGGTCTTAGCCTCAAGGTCACATCTAGGCAAGCGAAAGGGGAAACCCCCCCCCCCAAAGGATTCCCTAGGGCAGAATGACTAAAAAGCAAGGACAATCACCGTGAAATAGAGATGGCAAGCGGAAAGCGTTCTCCTAAAACATCTAAGTGCTCTGGGGCCGGCAAGGAGACACGGGGGTGGGGGTGGTGGTGAGGAGAACAGGGGTTTTGGTGCTACCTAGAGCTGGGTGCAAATCTCAGCTCCACCGGAGCCAGTTGTGTGACTTTAGGCAAGTGACCTCCCTTCTCTGAGCTTCGGTTTCCTCCTCTGCAAAATAGTCAAGACAATAGCACTGACCGAACACAGGTTTTCTGTAGATTTCCATACATTTGTGCGGAAAGCTCACGATGCCTGGGATATGCAGATAAAATTGGCATAGGTGACAGCAATTACCATTATGGAATGTCACGTACAGACAAATATTGGCAGGTATTAAACGTATAAGAAAATTGTAAGTAAAGAAACTTAAAGCTGAGAATTCCTATGCATTAATTCAGTTTGGTCTACAGATTGGAACAGATTCCTGCAGCTCTATTTCTGTTCAGCTCCTGGTGCCATGTCATGTCAGAAGTGAGAAGCGAGCCTTGCGGCTATCTGGGGAAGCACATGCTGAAGGGGCCCTTGAGTCCCCGCCCAGGCTCCGAGCTTCAATGCGGGTACCTCGACTCCCAGAGTGGGACAAGTGGCCGCCCCCTCCTCAAAGCAGAGGTGAGAAGCCTGAGGGACCTAAACCAGCCTGCCGGCGCTTACAAGGCTGGGCTTTCTGGAGCTTGGTTGGCTTGAAGAGGGGCGTGGTCACAAGGGGGCGTGGTCTCTACTCCCTCTGCCACGCCCACCGGGTGGGGGAGGTGAAGGGAGGGACCCGGGAGGGTAACCAGGACCAATAGAGGAGATTCACACAGGATTAGGAGGATCTGGGGGCACCAGAAAACCTTGTTCCCTGGGGCACCTCCTTTGCAGAAGAGAGCTGGCAAGCAGACGGAAGAATTCCTGAGGCTGCACACCTGGCCAAGGGGGAGGGGCCGGGGGCCAGGTGCAACCTGGGCAGACAGAGAGCGGAAGGAAGCTGGGCCCCGCTCCGGTGCAGGGCAGAGCCTCCCAGGGAAGGCCAGTCGTCTGTTCCTCACTTATTCATTCATCCAATTTGTAGCAATGTGTGGTCTGGGTGCGGGCCCCGGTGCCAGGGGAGGCGGCTGAAACCAAACACACGGCCCTGCCCTCACGGGGCTCAGAAAGGGTCAGCAAGGTAAGGGAGAGGTGGGGTCAGATCGGGCCTGGGCGACGAGGACGTCGGGTCTCCCTCTCCCTGCCATGAGAAGCCACTGGAGGATTCTGAGCCTGCAAGAGACAAGACTGGACTTGCATTTTAAAAGAATGGTTTGGCCTACAGTGTGGAGAATAGGCTGAAGGGGAACAGAGGGTGAAGCCGGGAGAAGGTCAGTTAAAACAGAGGAGCGGGGATGGCAGCTGCCCCCCCCCCGCCCGGGTCCCAGGAGGCCAGGAGAAGGGGCCAGGTTCCTGGTGTGTTTCGGGTTAGGGCTGACAAGACTCGCTGGTCTGGATGAGGATGTGAGAGAGACAGGAGTCAGGGACAACTCCAAGAGTTTTGACCTCAGAAAACGAAAGCATAGTGTTTCCATTGGCTCTGGGGGGCAGGTTTGGGGTTAGCTGGTGGGAGAGACACTGTTTGCAACCGGCGAAGTGTGAGGGGCCATGAGCCATCCCTCGGAGATGCTGGGGAGGCCATGGGATGTGCAGGCCTGGTGTTCAGGGGAGGGGCCGGCTGGAGGCAGGCATCTGGGGGATGTCCCTGCAAATCTGGTTCTCAGCCATGACCCAAGAGACCACCCAGGGAGAGCTGCAGACAGACAAGGGAAGAGGGGTCAGGACCGAGTCCTGGGGCAAGTCCAGGTTAACAGGGAGAAGAAAGCAAGAGGAAAGGTGGGAAGTCAAGAGAAGGGAGTATTCGGAGATTGAGGGAGTGACCGGCTGGGTCCATTGCTGCTGGCAAGTGGACCAAGGGTAACCTTTGGGGTCAGCAACATGGTGATCAGCCCTGACCTTGGCAAAGGCTGTTTGGGTAGAGGGGCGGGAGCCTGACTGCAGCGGGCTCAGGAGATCACAGAAGGGGGCACGTAGAGAGACCTCACTAAGACCACCCTGACGAGGAAGTGTGCCGGAAGAGGGTCGGATAAACAGCGCTGAAGCTGGGGTGGGAGGATTGTAGGGTCAAGGGGTGGCTGTTTTAAATATGGGAGGCATTCCAGCATGTTTGTTGCCTGCTGATGGGGACAACCCAAGAGAGGGGATGTGAGAGAGATGGTGCAGAGCTGTAGAGAAGCCTGGAGTAGGTAAATGGAGAAGAGAAGATGCAGAAGGCCCCTCACCAGTTCCACTGCCTGGGGGCCGGAGCACGAGAGGCAGCACGCCGGACTCCACCGGGACAAGGACTTGGCGAGAAAATAGGAGGAGGGAAAGGGCAGGGGTCTGAGGGTGGATGCAACAGAGACATTCGCCTGTAACCTGAGTGAGGACAGACAGAGGCAGTGGGGGAAGGACAAGGAAAAGGGGGTCAAAGATGGCAGGGGGCAAGGAATTATCGGACTCAAGGTCGCAGAGGGAGTGTGTGGAAAGGCAGGAGTCGGAGAACAGGGAGCTGGAAACGGAGACTCCAGGTGGGCGAGGGCATTCCTGGAGAAGCCCAGATCCAGGTGTGGCCTTGGAAATGGCAGCTGGGGTAGGGGCTGAAAGGTCTTTGGAGCAGAGAGTTTCGGGGAACTGAGAGGTTAGACCAGGTGAGGGGAGGACGCCCCGCTTATCAAGGAGATCTCGGCCTTCCCTGGAGTCAGGAATATTCCTGGCATCCTGGCTCCAGCTGCAGAGCAGAGGCTGCCTGAGGCCTCCATGCAGACCACCCTCTGTCCCCCTAAGCAAGGACATCTCTTGATGGTGGCTTCTGGCAAAGGCAATCTTCGAAGTTTTGTTTTGTTTTGTTTGTAAAATACACAAAACACATTTACCATCTCAACCATTTTCAAGTATAAGTTCAGTGGCATTAAGTACATTCACATGGTTGTGTCACCCATCTCCAGAACATCTTCCCAACTGAGCCTCTGTCCCCATTAAACGACTCTCCACTCCCTCCTCCCCCAGCCCCGGGCAACCACCATTCTACTATCCAACCCTAGGAACTTGACGACTCTAGGGACGGCATATACCTGGAATCATAGTTTTTTTTTTTCTGGTGGCTGGCTTATGTCACTTAGTATAACGTCCTCCAGGTTCCTGCATGTTGTAGCAGGTATCAGAATTCCCTTCCTTTTTAAGGCTGAATAATATTCCACTGTATGTATTTCCCACATTTTGTTTATCACTCATCTGTAAATGGACATTTGGGTTGCGTTTACCTCTTGGCTATTGTGAATGACGCTGCTATGAACCTGGGTGTACAAATCCCTCTTCAAGTGCCTGCTTTCAATTCTTTTGGGTATATACACAGAAGTAGGATGGCTGGATCATATGATAATTCTACGTTTAGCTCTTTGAGGAACGGCCATACTGTTTTCCACAGCAGTTGTACAATTTTACATTTCTCCCAGCAGCACACAAGGGTTCCAATTTATCCACCTTCTCTCCGAAACTTTTTTTTTCCTGCTTTTTTTTTTTTTCTATTGGCCATCTGACATCAAAGTTCATTGACAAACATTGTCTCACTCGGTGAGGCGAGAGCATCCCAGGCGGAAGGGACGTAGAGAGACATCACTTGAGTGGAACAGGAGTCTGGAACCTAGGCGGGGTTGGGGCAGAAACAGCAAGTGACAGACATGTTTGGTTGAAGGTCAGGAGTGTAATCAGAGACAAGGCTGGAAGTGTGGGTGGGTGAGGCTAAGCAGAAAGTGATGGGACCGCAGACGAGAGCACTGATTAATCCTTGGGTGAGGGGTACAGGTTGACTGGAGGGGAAGAGCTAGGAAGTTGGGATAAGAGATGCTTAGAACAGAGAGGAAGAGAAGAGAGGACACTGCTGGGAGACAGCCACCACCATCAACTCCCACTGCTATGAAGCCTCATGGGTACCCAACCCCAAGCCAAACAAAGCCCTGCACCTCCATCATCTCCACATACCTGGTCAGGTGGGTACAGGATTACCCCAGTTTACAGGGGAGGAGACTGAGGCTCAGAGTGTAAGTAACTTGCCCAAGATCTCGAGCCAATAAGTAGCAGAGCTGGAACTCAAACTCCAATCTGTTCTCCATCATTCCACAAGCATTTATCGAGCACCTACTGTGTACCAGGCCCCACGTCGAGAGCTGTTTGACACTAAATCCATTGTTCTTACCAGCAACTCTACACCAGCTCAAACAGTGGTCAACCTCCAAGCCACTCTAAGACACAATGCATGAAGGTAATCTACCAGGACACAGAGAAACTGGAGAACAACAAGAAATTGGAGGGAATTCCCTGGCAGTCCAGTGGTTAGGACTCCAAGCTTTCACTGACGAGGGCACAGGTTCAATCCCCGGTCGGGAAGTTAAGACCCCACAAG
The DNA here is from genome assembly GCF_937001465.1 of Orcinus orca. Taxonomy (NCBI): domain Eukaryota; kingdom Metazoa; phylum Chordata; class Mammalia; order Artiodactyla; family Delphinidae; genus Orcinus; species Orcinus orca. Next base: position 113,969,127 of record NC_064564.1, on the reverse strand, counting down.
CCGTGCAGCACCGCCAAAAATAAATAAATAAAAAGTACAGCTGAAAAAAAGAAAGAAAGAAATTGGAGAAAGTGGCTAAACCATGTGGGCTATTTTATCACAAGCATTTGAACTCACCCAACGCAGAATCTTCTGGGTCCAGGAAACGGTTGATGGCCAACACAAGAGGGGAGAAGGGGAGTGCCAAGAAATTACAGACCATTCAGAGCCTCCCCTCCCAGCAGATAAGCTGATGGTCACTCAGGGAGGGGAGTCTGCAAAAATAGGAGAGGGTGGGAAGGCTTCACTCACAGGCAATTGGAATATTTGTAGGTCAAAAATCAACCAAATTTTGTTGGCAAGCTCCTACGGTTCAATCTAATACAAAACGATGTCGTGTCACTTTCACTGGCTTTCATTCCTTCACCCAACATTCGGTGAGTTCCTACCAAGTGCCAACAGTGGGAACACAGAGAGGAACAAAGCACGTGTGACTCCTGTCCTCGTGAAGCCGTAGTCTGCTGAGGGTCACAGACGTAAAACACATAGTCACAAGTGTAATTGTGGGCGGGGGGGTTACCCATCTGGGGCATCAAGAACAGCTTCCCCAATGAAGTATAGTCCAGGCTGAGACCCAAAGCATGAGTAGGAAATGCCCCAGCAAGGGCGTAGGAGGGAAAGTGTTCCAGAAGAAGAAACCAAGGTCCAGGAGCCTTTGGAGGAACAGACAGGGTTCACTGAGCGAGTAGACAGGCTGCCAGATAAAGGGAGACCAGGGTTTTCATCTGTTTAGACTTTCAAAGGTCAAGGCAAATAGGGCTTACCATCAAAAACACTTTAACAGGCGTGGAATCTTTGAAATGTTTCCTGCTGTGTTCTCCCTTTTGCTAACCCAGTATTTTTTTTTCCCTCTCTCTCGAATTGCCACCACCATGAAACTTAAACCATGAGGCTTTCGCCCCGTGAAGGGATGGTGGATAACATCTGTAGCACAGAGTAGATTTGTTGCCAGACAGTGCGGGGGTGTGGAAGGCCCTTTCAAGGCAGAAGGAGAGATGGTCAGAGGGTCCTAGGGCAGCAGAACGATTAAGACAGGTTTAGGGGATGTGAGGATATCCAAGGTGGTGCCTGTGCCCCCCCCCCACCAGGTTGTGTCCACATTGGGCCAGACACTGACATGGCAAGGCTGCAGGAGAGTGGAAATGGCTGCAGGTCCCCAGGCAGGTGGAACTGAGGACAGTCTCATAATAGGGACCCTCACTGCCACACTGAGTCGAGGGAGCCCAGGAGCTGAGAAGGTCCAGGGACGGTATTATGGATTGAATTGTATTCCCCAAAAAAGCTATGTTGAGGTCCCCACCACCCCCGCCCTGTGCTTGTGATTGTGAACTTGGAAATAGGCTCTTTGAAGACGTAATCGAATTAGGATGAGGACGTTGGGATAGGCATCCTGGTATGACTGATGTCCTTATAAGAAGAGGAGGAGATGCAGGCAGAGATTGGAGTGAGGCAGACGCAAGCCTGGGGCTTCCAGAGTGGGAAGAGGCAAGGAAGGATCCTCCCCTAGAGGCTTCAGAGGAAGTATGGCATGGGCAACACCTTCATCTCAGACTTCTAGACTCCAGAATAAGTAAATATCTGCTGTTTGAAGCTACCCAGTTTGGGGCGCTTCCTTACAGCAGCCCTAGTAAACCCACACAGATGAGAAGAGGCTTGACTCTGAGATGCGAAGCGTGGTACAAAGCAAGACCCAGAATTACCATCCTCGAAAGCCAGCAGGATGCCCAAAGACCAGTGCGTACCGAGCCAGCCACACCTGAGCAGGTGCAGTGAGTAGGGCGAGACACCCTTTCCTCAACCCCTTTAGACCACATAAGCTACCAGACACCACCTACAAAAGGAAACGGAAATAAGATGGCCTGCGTGTAGAGGAATCGCCCTTACAAGGAGTCAGGGCTTTGAATTGACCAGATAATTGCCTGGAAGAGACTGTCTTACAAAGGCAGAGACGACTTTCAGTATGTCACCTCACCTCGTCCACTGCCAAGACATCAGTGGGAAAGGGGACACAAGGGCAAAAGGAGACCAATTCTAGAATAATCAAGGTTTTCCACACACTTTCGTCCAAGCATGTACATTTCATCCCACTACACTCGTTTTTATAGATAGTGTCTATGGAATTGGGGCACCTCCTTAAGCTCGGGTGAAGGAGAGGCTCAGAGACAGGAAACAGAGGTGGGATGAACTGGTGCATCTCCAGATCAGGTGACCTGATTTGTCATGAGGATGTTCACTGGAGCCTGACTTAGAAAAGCAAAATGGCGGAAGCAACCTAAATATCCAACCTTATGGGACTGAGTAAATAAATAATTATCATGGACTACCATTAAAACCACGCTCTCCAAGATTGTTTAACAATATAGGAGAAGGTTGCTGTAAATGGTAATAATAACAAATACAATAATAATAATAAAATAATAATAACCAACACAAATCAGCCTAAAAACTGTATCTACAGTATGATTCCAATATTTATGTGATGTTACTGTATCAGGCTAACTGCTTTAACAAACAATGCCCAGAGTCCAATGACAACACAGCCAAGGTTCATTCCACCCTATGGAACTATCAGGGGGAGGTGGGGTCTCCACTGGGTCATTCGGGAGCTCAGGAGCCTTCCGACTAGTGGGCTAACTGCCCCCTAGGGTCTTGAAGTCCTTCACTGAGTCCTTCCCATCCCATGAGCAACAAGAGAAGAGAGAAAGCATGGAAGATCAGAAGAGGTTATGGTCCAGGCACAGAAGGGCGTGACATCACTCCCTCCCACATTCCATTGGTCAGAACTCAATCACATGCCACCCCACCTGCAGGGGAGGCTGGGAAATGTAGTCTAGCTGCCTGCCATGAAGAGAAGGGAAACAGGATTTGCTGAACACATTAAATCTGCCACAGTTAATATGAATTGAAAAAAAAATACTGCAAAGAAATCACTACATTTTAATGGTAATTATTTCTGGGTGGTGAAATTAGAGCCATTTAAAATTTTTTTATATTTATGTCACTTTGAATTTTCCAAATTTTCTGAAATAAACGTTTAATACTTCTCCAGAGAGAAAAAATAATAATGTAATTTAATAATTGACAAAATCGTCCCCAGGCTTCCTGTGAGGTTTGGACAGGCTTGTTTAGTAGTCAGGCTTCAGGGTCAGACTTACAGGTTACATGATGTAAAGAAAGTTACATCACCTTCTTAAGTCTTCAAGTCTCCGCATCTGTAAAATGGAAAATAAAAATACATGTCAGAGTCGGTGGGAGAATTAAATGAGAAAACGTGTGGGATACCCTTCGCCTGGTGCCTGGCAGGGAGTAAACCCGCAGCAAACAAACGGCAGCTGTTTTCCTTTCTGGCAGCCACACCGCCTCCCCCAGGTCTCTGTGCCTTCTCACTCCCCAGACCGTCAGCACCACCTCCCGTGACTCTCTCACCTACGACCCTGTTCTATTTCAGAGGGACATAAACAATAAGAATATCCAGGAACTGGGACTTCCCTGGTGGCGCAGTGGTTAAGAATCTGCCTGCCAACGCAGGGGACACAGGTTCAATCCCTGGTCCGGGAAGATCCCACATGCCGCGGAGCAACTAAGCCCGTGCGCCACAACTACTGAGCCTGCGCTCTAGAGCCCGTGAGCCACAACTACTGAGCCCGTGCGCCTGGAGCCTGTGCTCCGCAACAAGAGAAGCCACCGCAATGAGAAGCCCGTGCACCGGCAACGAAGAGTAGCCCCCGCTCGCCGCAGCTAGAGAAAGCCAGCCCGCGTGCAGCAACGAAGACACAACGCAACCAAAAAATAATTATTTAAAAAAAAGAATATCCAGGGACTGCCACCACCGCCCCACCCCGGCACCTGGTCCACCCCCTCTGCCCCCTCCGGCTCCCAGAGATGCCCAACCCTGCCTTGGGCATCAGATCCCACCTCCTGCCCTCAGGGACGTGCCTCACCCCAGCCACTCCGCCTTCCCTCCCACTTCATCAGCTTTCCCTTCCCTGCTGGATAATTCTCACCCGCATATGAACGCGCGGTAACTACTCTCATCTTTGCAAAACCTCTGACTGCATGTCTCCCTCCAGCTATCACCCCATTTCTCAGCTCCCTTTTATTACAAAATTTATCAAAAGACTTATCTGCCTGCTGTCCCTGCTTCTCATCCCAGTCTCCCAAAACCTACTGCAAACAGGCTTCATCCCTCCCACTCCACCAACACCGGTCCGGTCTAGGTCACCAATGTTCTCCCCGTTGCTAAGCTGATGGTCCGTTTCCTTCCACCTCTTATTTGACCAGAAGCAGCCCTGGCGCTGACCATCACTCCCCGCCCCCAATACCGAAGGCACATTCTCCTGATTCCCCTCCACCTCCCCGCCGCCACTCCTCAATCTTCTTTGCTGGTTCCTCCTCATGTCTTAGACCTCTTAATATTGGAATGACCAAGACTTAGTCTTTTGACCCCAATAATGGGTTCAGTTGTGTCCCCAAAAAATATATGCGGAGAGATATTATTCAGTCTTTAAAAGGAAGGAAATGCTGACTCATGCTGCAATGTGGATGAACCCTGAGGACATGATGCAAAGAGAAAAAAGCAAGTTGCAAAAGGACAAACCCTGTATGATTCTGCTTATGTGAGGAACCCAGAGTAGTCAAAGTCACAGACAAGAGTAGAATGGTGGTTGCCAGGGCCTGGGGGAGGGGAGGGTGGGGAGCTAAGTGTTGAATGGGGACAGTTTCAGTTTTGTAAAATGAAAAGAGTTCTGTGGATGGATGGCGAGGATGGTTGCATAAAAACGTGACTGTACTTAATGCCACAGAACTGTACACTTTAAAATGGTTAGGATGGTAAATTTTATGTCTTGGGTATTTTTCCACAATATACAAAAAAGACAACCTAAAAAGATTTTTAATAAAAAAAATTTTTAAGATATATTGAAGTCCTACACCCCACCCCCTGGAACCTCGGAATGCGACCCTGTTTGGAAATAGGATCGTGCAGGTGTAATTAGTTAAGATGAGGTCATACATGAGTCAGGTGGGCCTTTATCCAATATGACTGGTGTCCTTATAAGAAGAGGACAGGGCTTCTCTGGTGGCGCAGTGGTTGAGAGTCCGCCTGCCGATGCAGGGGACACGGATTCGTGCCCCGGTCCGGGAAGATCCCACATGCCGCGGAGCGGCTGGGCGCGTGAGCCATGGCCGCTGAGCCTGCGCGTCCGGAGCCTGTGCTCCGCAACGGGAGAGGCCCGCGTACCGCAAAAAAGAACAGAGACACACAGGGAGAGATCAGATGGCATGTGACGACCAAGGCAGAGGTCAGAGTGATGCAGCTGCAAGCCAGGGACTGCCGGCCACCACCCAAAGCCAGGAGGAGGCAAGGAAGGGTTCTCTCCAGAGTCCCGAGGAAGCACGGCCCTGCTGACTCCTTGGTCTCAGACTTGTAGTCTCCTGAACTGTAAGAGAAGCACTTTCTGTTGTTTTAAGTTACCAGCTTCGGTACTCTGTTACAGCAGTTTCTAGGAAACAATACAGGCTCCCCCTCTTTTCTCACTTCCTAGGTGGTCTCATCCAATCTGGAGCCTTCCAGTGTCCCTCTAGAATCAGGGGGCCCACATTCACATCACCACCTAGCCCTCCCCACTGAAACCAGAAGCATCTTGTCAGTGGCTACCTGGTGGTCTAATCTGCATCTCAGATAACACAGGGAGCTCAGCTGGCGCTCTGTGACAACCTAGATGGGTGGGATGGGGGTGGGGAGGGGGGAGAGATCCAAGAGGGGGGGATATATGTATACATATAGCTGATTCACTTCGTTATATAGCAGAAACTAACACAACATTTTAAAGCGATTATATGCCAATTAAAAAAAATGCCTAGGGCTTCCCTGGTGGCGCAGTGGTTGAGAGTCTGCCTGCCGATGCGGGGGACACGGGTTCGTGCCCCGGTCCGGGAAGATCCCACATGCCGCGGAGCGGCTGGGCCCGTGAGCCATGGCCGCTGAGCCTGCGCGGCCGGAGCCTGTGCTCCGCAACGGGAGAGGCCCGCGTACCGCCAAAAAAAAAAAAAAAAAAAAACCTAAAAGGAACTTCTATTCTTCCCCCCAAAACTTGCTTTCTCATCTCAGCTAATGGCTCGTCATCCAGCAAGTGGCCCCGGGGCCCAGAACTCTGGGGTCAGCCTTGACTCTGCCTTTTCTCAAAAACTCTCCTCCATCAGCTAATACTGGCAGCTCCACCTTCAAAATCAATCCCAAACCCAGTTCCTTCTCATCTGCCACCTCCCCCGACCCTCCTCCTGCAGTCCCTGCAGTCCTCAGTATTCCCAGCACAGCAGCGGGGGGGTGGGTGGGGGGGTGGGGGGGTGGGCAGTGGGGGATCCTTTTAAAATGTAAATCAGATTATGTCCTGCTCAAAATCCTCCAGTGGTGTCCCACCTCTCTCCAGGTTAAAGCCCCAAGTGGCTGCTAAGCCTCTCCTCCCTCATCTCCTGGCGTCACTGACACCCCTCTTCCCATCCCCACTCCAGCCACACAGGCCGCCTTCCTGTCCCTCAAGTCCCACCTCGGAGCCTTCACACTTACTGTTCCCTCTACTGGACACTCTTCCCCCAGACATTCAACTTGCCCTTCATCCATGCCCCCGAGTCTTTGGTGAAATGTCCCTTTACCTCCAAGATTTCCAGGGTCTCCTTCGTTCACATCACAAACCACTTCCCAGCACTCCCGCTGCCCTCCGTCAATTTCTCTCCATAGCCTCTATCACCTCTAATAAAGTGTATAACCTACTCACTTCTTGCTTACTTTCCACCTCCCTCCACCAGAATTCAAGCCCCTGAAGGCACGATCTTTTGTCTCTTTTTTTCCCTGCTGTATCCCAGTGCTTAGAACGTGTCTAGCACAGAGCACTGCTCCGTAAGGGGTGGAAGGATGGATGGATTTTCTGAATGATGCCCACATTTTTTTCATTGGCAATTTCAACTCCAGAAAGGGGTTAAATCAGATGCAGGAGCAAAGGGCTCCTTTTCTTGCTTGAAAGCTGAGTTTAGATTTTTCCCCATAAGATTTAAGGTCATTTCAGCCTCCACTGAACTGACTTCTTTTTTTAAAATATTTATTTATTTATTTGGCTGCATTGGGTCTTCTTTGCGGCATGCAGGATCTTTCGTTGCGGCACACAGTTTCTCTAGTTGTGGCGCGCAGGCTGTAGCGTTCGGGCCTAGTTGCTCCGAGACATGCGGGATCTTAGTTCCCCGACCAGGGATCGAACCTGCGTCCCTTGCATTGGCAGGTGGGTTCTTAACCACTGTACCACCAGGGAAGTCCCTGAACTGACTTCTGATCAGGGCTGGAGGGGAGTCTGTCCAGTGTTGTTTCTCCTCCGTGTAACTTATGATTCTTCTCCGTCCTGGCTCCCACCAGGGATGCCCCTCAGCTGCTGGACTGAACATGGCACCCCCTAGTCTAGGCCTGGGCAGCCAGCTACCCTCCTTGACCCCCATGATTACTCCCTGCCCTAACTCTAACCCTTCCCCAGTCCCATTCTACGTAGCTGTCTCAGTCTCGGCCCAGGGCCACCATTTACCAGCCATGTGACCTTGGGCGCGGCCTCCTCAAGCCTCAGTGCCCCCATCTGTAAACTGGAGAAACCAGTGGTCTTTATCTGATTCCAAGATGAAAATGAGAGTTGACAGTCCGTGCGCAGCACGGTGCCTGGAATCAGGGATCACTCAATAAGCATTGCCTAGTTTTGAAATTATTACTATTGTGGATGAGTCTTTCCAAATGTTCACCCTTCCATATCCCTCACCCACTGGTGTCCCATTAAGGGTTTTTACTATATGATTTATTAGTAATAATGGGGACCACACAGCCCAGTTCTTCTTTTTTTCTTTTTAACAATTTTGTTTTTTGGCCGTGCCGCGCAGCTTGCGAGATCTCAGTTCCCTGACCCAGGACGCCGGCGTTGAGAGCACCGAGTCCTGACCACTGGACAGCCAGGGAACTCCCACACACAGCCCAGGTCTCATTTACTAAGCACTCTTGTGCTGAGCGCTGTTTGCACCACCCAGCACATCCCAGAGCCCCCACGGTGCTCAAGCCCGCCTGCCTTGCCCTGTGTATGTTCTTTCTTCCAGCCTGTAGCTGGAATCCCCATCCTTCTCTTTTTCTTGCCCCCAACATCCAGGATTTCAACTAAACCAGTGGCCTAGGACTATAGGGTTTCTGAGGAGCCTCCCCTGGGCCCAGCCCTGTGGAGATGATGGAAGAAACAGGAAAAATGAAGCCCGTCTCTGAGATCCTGAAACTTACACATAGTTGTGGGGTGGGGTAGATTTGCACCCAGAACCACCAGGAAACAATTCAAGCCAATGGCAGGAACCGGATGGAATTCACCCTGGAGGTGGTGAGAGTTCTTCTTGGCCCCAGGCTTGCGGGAGGGTTCTGAGGCCCACATTCGGTCCCTCCGGCCCACCCCACCTGGCAATGCACTTTGGAGGAAGGTCCTTAGCGTTCCTGGCTGCCTCTGCCTGTCTTGGGGATCCAGACACTCATGGCAAAAGGGAAGATGGAGCAGTACGTGCAGGTGACCTGATCCCCCAGCAGCAAGAGCTGCAAAACACTGACTGTTCTCGTCCCAACAGAGTGGTGCTTGGAGAACAGGATCCGGGGGCTTGTCCTCCTTGACATCTAACACGCGGCATATTTTTCTCATTCACCGTTGTCTCCCCACTAGGATGTAAACCCCACAAGGATGGGAGTTTGTGTTTGTGTTTCCTCGGTGACTAGAACATGCCTGGTATGTGAGGGGATCTGTAGGGGTCGGATGAGTGAATGATTTCCCATTTGTCTTAAGTCCAGGCTGGGGACCTTCGGCTTAGTTCTGTGTCTAACCTGAGGGTTGGGAACAGCTGCCGGCTGCCCACCTTCCCATAAAACACAGCTAATGGCCCTAAAGCTTTCCGGGCAGGACCGTTGTGGGGACGAAACATGACAATCCATGTAAGAACCTTGGCATTGACCTGGACACAGCAAGTGCTCAATGGTATCTGCCGCTGGTATTATTTGGGAGTTGATTTCCCACTCCTAATTTGGGGAGACTTCAGGCTGACCATGTTGCGACCAAACCCCAGTTCCCCTTCAGCAAGAGGAGAATGTGATGTGGCCCCCACTAGGCATTGGGAGGATTCCAAAGGCCCACAGATGCCGGTTACTTAGAGCTTGGGTGTGATGCACGTTTTCCTTCTGGGATCTGCAAGGTAATGGTAACATTCTTGCACATTGTAAAGCGCTTTCAAATAGATGAAATGCTTCCTGTACGTTCTCTGGTCTCAGTTACGGAGGATGGGGCCGGGTGGGTAATTTCACGAATCCAAGCCCAGAGAGGGACCGTGACTCCCCCAAGGTCCCACAGCTCGTTGGTGGAGGAAGCCATGTTTCCTCCCACCTCCCCTGCCAAGTGGGTCAGCGGGAAGGAGAGGATGAGAGGAGGGTTCGCCTGCCTCTCCAGCTGGCCCACCATCCTTGCTGGGGCTGGACATGGCCGGAAGCTCCAGATGTGTCTCTGGAAGGGAAGGAGACGAGACTGGAGTGGTCGGAATATCGCCTCCTCAGAGGGTCCCTCCCGAATCAACATACTTAAAGTAGGTCCCCTGTGTTACTTTTCCGCCTTGTCACCTACAGTGCTCACTGCATTCTGTGACCCTTCTTTCCTCCCTACCTTGTCTTTCTTCTCTTGTTCAGGGTCTGCCTCTCCTACCGGGGAGCATCTTGTAAGGAGGCAGGGACCTGGGGAACCTTTGCCATCATTGCGCATCTGCCCCCTTGCACAGGCCGGGCACTTAGCAGCTGCTCGAGGCATATATTTTGGGGGTAAAGAGACACATTCGTCCATGAACTGGAGATAACATATACTTCATGGGGCTGTTCTGAGCTTTCAGGGGGATGGTGCCTGAAAGCATAAGGCACAGGGCTCCTGGCACAGAGCAGGGGCTAAAGATGGTGGCTTGTGTCCCTCCCCTGGATCGGGAGCCTGAGTCACAAGTCCCCAGCACACCTGGCGCAGCTTGGCAGTAAATCTGCTGAATGCTTGAATGAGAGATTCACAGCACGGGGAAATGGGGGTAGAGTCTTTGTGCTCAGTGATGGCTTTGTTGCCTAGGAACCCCCAAGCCCACCCTCAGAAGTGAGCAACTTTGTGGGTGAGGAATGGGGAGCAAAGGACCCAGGAAGTAGCCTCCACTGCAAGCGGGCAGGTTTGGAGAGGGGCTTGGGGGGGTTCTCAGCCTGGTAGGGCCCAAAGCCGGGAGAGATGCTGGTTCCTGTTTGGGCAGAATTAAGATCCACAATGATTTCCCTGGTGTCCACAGTTTACCAAAGGAGTTTATCATAAGAAAATGATAACATCTGCATTTCGGCTCCAAAATGCAGTTGGAGGATGGGGGTCAGCTGTCATGTCAGTTGATGGGACCTAACGGCAGGTTGTCTGGAAGCTCTGTGGGTCTTGGGCTGACTACAGAATAGTACCCCAGAGGTACCCGGATGGCCCCTCAGGCCCTGAGAGCCACCTGTGGCAGGGTCTCTATGGTGCTTGGGGTTAGAACTATAGATCCTCAGGGCCCAGTACGTCACTCCACATCACTGACGTGGGCTCTGCTTTGCTCTTGTCATGGACCTTTCTGGGGCGTTTGGGGACATCTACCTGGGCCCCCTCCTCCTTGTCCCAAGGTGACTTCTTGAACTTTCCAATTTGGCCAATGAATGGCTGAGGAGAGGGGTGTGGCCCAGTAGGTGAGAGCAGTGATCCAGGTTCAAATCCCGTTTTCATCTCTTACTAGTTATGGGGTCTTAGATGATTGCTCAACTTCTCTGGGTCTCAGTTTTCTCTTCTGTAAAATGGAGTGAACATTCCATGAGGTGACATCTCTGGAGTGCCTGGCATAGAGCCTTACAAGCGTCTTGGGGAAACTTCTTAGCTGACAAAGCTCTTGCTCTGGTGGAAGAAGCTTCCTCTCTCAAGCTGGGCCCCACATGGGGTGCAGCGTGAACAGGAACGTGGGGGTCCTGGGGCCCCTGGACATCACCAGACAAGGGCTGAACATTCAGGAAGGCTATTTCTCTCCTGGGAATGCTGGATTGGCCGCCATCATACCAGCAGCAATAGTATAAATGTAGGTAAGAGTAAAATTGACAATAATAAATGCAATAATAACCAGAATTTATGGAGTGCCAAGAATGTGTTTTATGCTGTGCTGAACACCTTACGAGTATTAGCCCATGTCATCCTCACAGTGGCCCTGAGAGGTGGATTTTGTCACTATCCTTATTTTATTTTACTTATTTATTTATTTTTTTCTCCTCCATAGAATTCTTTCACCCAAAGCTCGGGTTTTAATTTTTTATAATGCTTTAATTGAAGTATAGTTGACTTACAAGGTTGTGTTAGTTTCTGGTGTACAGCAAAGTGATTCAGTTTCATATATATATATATATATATACACACACACACAGACACACACACACACATACATATATACACACATATTCTTTTCCATTTACAGGATACTGAATATTGTTCCCTGCGTTATACAGTAGGACCTTGTTGTTTATGTATAGTTTGTACATGCTAATCCCAAACACCTGCTTTATCCCTCCCCTACCCCTTTCCACTTTGGCAACCATAAGCTTGTTTTCTCTGTCTGTGAGTCTGTTTCTGTTTCTTAGATAAGTTCATTTGTATCATATTTTAGATTCCACATATAGGTGATATTATATGGTATTTGTCTTTGTCTTTCTGAATTACTTCACTTAGTATGATAATCTCTAGGTCCATCCATGTTGCTGCAAATGGTATTATTTCATTCTTTTTATGGCCGAGTAATATTCCATCGTATGTGTATGTATGTATATATGTATATATATATATCTCACATCTTCTTTATCAATTCATCTGTTGGTGGATATTCAAGTTGCTTCCATGTCTTGGCTATTGTAGATAATGCTGCTATGAACACTGGAGTGCATGTATCTTTTCCAATTATAGTTTTCTCTGGATATATACCTAGGAGTGGGATTGCTGGGTCATATGGTGACTCTATTTTTAGTTATGTAAGGAACCTCCAGACTATTTTCCATAGTGGTGGCATCAATTTACATTCCTACCAACAGTGTAGGAAGGTTCCCTCTTCCCCACACCATCTCCAGCATTTGTCATTTGTGGACTTTTTAATGACTATCCCTCTTTTAAAGATAGGAAAACTCATACTCAGGGAGCTGAAAAGACTTGCCCAAGGTCACCTCACTGGTACATTGTTGGGGGGGAGGGGCAGACTCGAACCCAGAAGTCCGTCTCTCAACCTCTCCATCTGGCTGCCTCTTTTTGTCCATCTTCCCCCTCCTACCTGTGCTGATTACAGCTGTTCCCACTTCCTTTTCCCATGGACGTTCTGTCTCAGAGCAGAATGGGAGGCGAGAGCGTGTGTGGTAGGATTGCAAGGAGCTGAACATTGATGGGGGCGCCTGAGGGCTATGACAGTGAGTTTCCCACATTTGTTTTGCCTGGGCAAGGGCTCTGTAAGGCTGCAGGGAAGATGGTGACAGGGCCTACTGTCAGTGGGGCTTGGTGTCCCCTGCTGGAATCGACTCCTCCCAAGTAGCCCCAACTCTCCACGTCCATCTCGAGTTTTGACAGCTCTTTGAACCTCTTCCTGACCAGGCCACTCCTCTTATGTCCTAGGACTAAGGTAAGAGTCAGGGCTTTGGAGTCCCTCACATCTGGATTAAAATTCTGCCTGAGTGCATCTATGAAAAACCCACAACTAACATCATACTTAGTGGTGAAAGACTGAAAGTTTCCCTCCAAATCAGGAAGGAACAAGACAGGGATTCCCAGTCTCCCCACTCTTGTTAAGTATTGTACTGGAGGTTCTAGCCAGAGCAATTAGGCAAGAAAAAGAAATAAAAATCATCGAGATTACGAAGGAAAAAGTAAAACTATCTGTATTTGCAGATGACATGATCTTGTGTATAGAAAATCATAAGGAATTCACTAAAAATATATATTAGAACAAATAAATGAGTTCAGAAAGGTTTCAGGATACAAGATCAATATACAAAAGCAATTTCTATATACTAGCAATGAACACTCTAAAACTGAAATTAAGAAAATAATTCCATTTATATTTGTATCCAAAAGAATAAAATATTTAGGAATAAACTTAACAAAAGAACTGTAAGTTTTGTACAGTGAAAACTACAAAACTTTGCTGAAAGGAATTGAAAGGAGACCTAAACAAATGGAAAGACATCCTATGTTTATGGATTACAAGACTTAATATCTCCACCTCACACCATATACAGAAGTTAACACAAAATGGATCACAGACTTAAAAGTAAGAGTGAAAACTATAAACCTCTTAGAATAAAACAAAGGCACTAATCTTCATGACATTCCTTAGGCATGTGACACCAAAAGCACAGGGATACAAAATAAATAAATAAATGCAGCTTCATCAAAATTTAAAGCCGGGACTTCCCTGGTGTTGCAGTGGTTAAGAATCCGCCTGCCAATGCAGGGGACACAGATACGAGCCCTGGTCTGGGAAGATCCCACGTGTCTCAGAGCAACTAAGCCTGTGCACCACAACTACTGAGCCTGCACTCTAGAGACCACAAGCCACAACTACTGAGCCCACGTGCCACAACTACGGAAGCCCATGCACCTAGAGCCTGTGCTCCACAACAAGAGAAGCCACTGCAATGAGAAGCCCACACACGGCAACGAAGAGTAGCCCCCACTTGCCACAACTAGAGAAAGCCTGCGCGCAGCAACAAAGCAGCCATAAATAAATAAATAAATAAATAAAAATGTAAAGTGTACTTCAAAGGATGGCAAGAAAGTGAACCCAACCCATATAATTGGAGAAAAAAATTAGAAATCATGTATCTGATAAGGAATTTGTCTATATAGAGAATTATTTACAACTCAGTAATAAAAGACAAATAATCCAACTGAGAAATTCCAAAGGAGACATACAAATTGCACTAAGCCCACGAAAAGATGCTTGACACCACTAGTCATTAGAGAAACACAAATCAAAACCACAATGAGATACTCCTTCACTCCCACTAGGATGACTAAAATAAAAAAGATGGACCACAACAAATGTTGGTGAGGATGTAGGGAAAATGGAACCCTCATACATTGCTGGTGGTATTGTAAAATGGTACAGTTACTCTGGAAAACAGATAGGTGGTTCCTCAAAATGTTAAATGCAGAGTTACACACGACCTAGCATCCATTGCTATGTATATACACCCATGAGAACTAAAACGTAACTTCACACAAATACTTGTACACATATGTTCATAGATACATTATTTATAAGAGCCAAGAAGTGGAGACAACCCTAATGGCCATCAACGATGAATGGATAAGCAGCGTATGGTATATTTATAGAATGGCGTGTTATTTGGCAATAGAAAGGAATGAAGTACTCGTACATGGTAAAACACGGATGAGCCTTGAAAGTATTATGCTAAATAAAAGCTTCCTGTCCCCAAAGGACACATATTGTGTGATTCCATTTATATGAAATGGCCAGAGTAGGCAAACCCATAGAGAGAGGGAAGTAGATTAGTGGTTGCCAGGGGCTGGCAGCAGGGCAGAATGGGGAGTGACTGCTAGTGGGTGTGGGGTTTGATGAGAACATTTTGAAGTTGGACAATAGTAATGGTCACACAACTCTGTGAATATACTAAAAAGCATTGAATTGGGCTTCCCTGGTGGCGCAGTGGTTGAGAGTCCGCCTGCCGATGCAGGGGACACGGGTTCGTGCCCCGGTCCGGGAGGATCCCACATGCCGCGGAGCGGATGGGCCCGTGAGCCATGGCCGCTGAGCCTGCGCGTCCGGAGCCTGTGCTCCGCAACGGGTGAGGTCACAACAGTGAGAGGCCCACGTACCGCATAAAAAAAAATAAAATTAAAAAAAAAAAAAAAAGCATTGAATTGTACACTTTGAAAGAGTGATGTTTATGGTGTGAATTACTAGGTCGGCCAAAAAGTTCATTAGATGTTTTCTGTAAGATGGCTCTAGTAGCGCTTAGTTGTCTTTAACGTCATTCAAAACAATTTTGTTAGATTATATTGTGACAGCTGTCATATCAGCATGTATTTTTTTTAAAAAACTTATCAAAATTGGTGAATTTTTTTGTGTAGCCATTTTAATATTGAAGATGGAAGAAAAAAGCAACATTTTTGGCATATCATGCTTTATTATTTCAAGGAAGGTAAGAACGCAACTGAAACACAAAAAAAGATTTGTGCAGTGTATGGAGAAGGTGCTGTGACTGATCGAACATGTCCAAAATGGTTTGTGAAGTTTTGTGCTGGAGATTTCTTGCTGGACGATGCTCCATGGTCAAGTAGACCAGTTGAAGTTGATAGCGGTCACATCAAGACATTAATTGAGAACAATCAACGTTATACCACACGGGAGGTAGCCAACATACTCAAAATATCCAAATCAGACACTGAAAATCATTTGCACCAGCTTGGTTACGTTTGGGTTTGGGTTCCACGTAAGTTAAGCAAAAAAAACCTTTTTGACTGTATTTCCCCATGCAATTCACTACTTAAACGTAACGAAAACGTTCCATTTTTAAAACAAATTGTGATCGGCAATGAAAAGTGGATACTGTACAATAATGTGGAACGGAAGAGATCGTGGCGCAAACAAAATGAACCATCACCAACCACACCAAAGGCTGGTCTTCATCCAAAGAAGGTGATGTTGTGTATATGGTGGGATTGGAAGGGAGTTCTCTGTTATGAGCTTCTTCCAGAAAACCAAACAATTAATTCCAACAAGTACTGCTCCCAGTTAGACCAACTGAAAGCAGCACTCAACGAAAAGCGTCCGGAATTAGTCAACAGAAAATGCCTAATCTTCCATCAGGATAACGCAAGACCGCATGTTTCTTTGATGACCAGACAAAAACTGTTACAGCTTGGCTGGGAAGTTTGGATTCATCCTCCGTATTCACCAGACATTGCACTTTCGTATTTCCATTTGTTTTGGTCTTTACCAAATTCTCTTAACGGAAAAAAATTCAATTCCCTGGAAGACTGTAAAAGGCACCTGGGACAGTTCTTTGCTCAAAAAGATACAAAGTTTTGGGAAGATGGAGTTACGAAGTTGCCTGAAAAATGGCACAAGGTAGTGGAACAAAACAGTGAATACATTGTTCAATAAAGTTCTTGGTGAAAATGAAAAATGTGTCTTTTATTTTTACTTAAAGACAGAAGTCACTTTTTGGCCCACCCAATATATCTCATCAAAACAGTTATTTAAAAGGGGAGGAGAAATATAGGGATAGAGAAACCAGTTACATGACACCACGAGGAAGCACACGACAACATTTGTGGACATTCCACAGGACAACTGACTCAGTGTCTTCACTAAGTCAGTGGCATGAAAGTACATTAAAAAGAACTAACAACAACTGAATGCTCTGTGTAGACCTTCCAAGGATCCTAACTCAAACAAGTCACCTGGAAAACCGCATTGATGAGAATATCAGGATAAATAGATTATGCACCGGATATTAGATGATGCCGTGGAATTGCTGTTAATTTTGCTAGGTGTGACAATGGCATTATGTCCTTATATTAGAGGAATACTGAAGTGTGTTGGGATGAGATGATGTGTCCAGGATTGGCTTTATTTATTTATCTATTTATTTGGCTGCCCTGCACGCGGCATGCAGGATCTTATTTCCCTGACCAGGGATCGAACTCTTGCCCCCTGCAGTGGAAGCGTGGAGTCCTAACTAATGGCCAGCCAAGGAATTCCCCCAGGATTGGCTTTAAATTCACTTTAGTGGCAACAAAATAATTGAGAGGGACAAATAAAGCAAGTAAAATCTCAATAATTATTGAATCTGAATGATGGCATATGGGGTTTGATTATACTCTTTACTTTTGTGTATGTTTGAAAACGTTTTTAATGTTAAAAAAAAAAAGATCCTGCCGGTGTGGCCTCAGGCAAGCCCCTTCTCTGAAGCTGGGTTTGCACATCTATAAAAAGGGGTTGGTATCTGTCCCATTTCACAGATGAGGAGACTGAGGTTCAGAGAGGTGGCGTGACCTGCCCAGGTTAGCACTGGAGGAGCCAGTATTGGAATCTGAACCCACCCAGCTCTAAACCCTGTTTGTCACAGCCTTGCTTCCCTGTGGACATGGTGGCTCCCTTGGCAGTTGTCATCTGTGTATGTATGTGTGTGTGTGTGTGTGTGTGTGTGTGTGTGTGTGTGTGTGTGTGTGTGTGTGTGTGTGTGTGTGACCTCGGGGCCTGTCTGAAGCCAGCCTGAGGCCCGTCCCGAGGTGGAGTCTGTTTTCTTCCTCAAGTGGGCACAGTGGACACTGGGACATCTCCGAGCTGGCTGCAGCTCTCACACAGGCCCCTCAGTCCACCCTGCCCTAGGTCACCCTCTGCCCCCAGCTCCGGATGTCCAGGAGCCAGGCTCAGCAGCCCAGGCAGCCGGACAATGGGCCCTTTGGAGACCTTGCCAGGGCCTGAGCCTCGGCTGTGGGCTGCGGCCGAGGCCACCACAGAAGGTCTCTTGTGGCTGGTCCGGGCTGCAGCCAGAAATAGGTCCTGCTGGGCACGAGCTCCTGAGGGCCCCGCCCTGGATTCGGCCTGGGAATGTGGGTATTTGTGGCACTGAGGGGAGGAGAGCTTCATCAGGAAAGCAGGCCTATTTTGGGGCCTTTGGGAGGCAGGGAAGAAACTCAGCCCACCCCTTAGTGCAGAGGCGGGAACACAGGCTCCCGAGTCCCCCTGCGCGCAAATCCTGCCTCTGTCCCTGTTGGACGTGTGTCCTGCCGGCTGTGCAGTTGGTTATTTCTTTCTCCGAGCCTTACTTTACTCATCCGTGTAATGGGACAAATCATAAGTCCTTCATTGGTTGTAAGGATTCCGATGATGCATGCACGGCGCCGGGAATAGTCTGGGTTCATAACATGTCTGTTATTAAAGTGCTTCTACCACCTTCTCCCTCCTACCCCTGGCTGGGGGCTATTGTCCTTGGATGGGTCCTGCAGGGCCTGGAAGGTGGTCTACGGCACACATTTGCATCATCACTGGGGGGAGTCAAAGCACTGGAGCCCAGGCAGAGGCCCGCAAGACCCCTACGGCTGGGCAGCCTCCCCTTTCCCCTCCCCAGCCCAGCTCCCTTGTTATCCTGCAGGCTCCCCAGGTCTGCTCTGGACCGCAGCCTCTTGCATCTTCCCATCATGCACTGCACTGGGGCCCTGCAGGAGACATTCTCAGAGCTGGCAGTGGGAGGGATTTCAGACATTTTTTCCTGCATGACTTTCACATCTGCCTCTCTTTGCCCGAAGCTGGGTAATGGGGGCTGATAACGGAGGAGTTTGCAAGTCTAGGCCTGTGGTTCACAGACAGATACAGACCCAGGTTCAAATCTGGAGTCATACGGGCAGCAGTCTGGCCCTTGGAGAAGGAGAGATGGGAGTCGTGCTTATCTAGTTCTGCTGGAAGCCAGGGGACCAGGTCTCCTTCCTCCCGCCCCTTGGATGTCCTTGAAGCTATTTTTATGTGTTGCTGGAAACCAGAATTACAACCAGAGCCAAAAGCACTGGGAGGTTTTCTGTGCGCCGCGGGTCTCACCCAGGGGAGCACAGGCCATTCCCAGCAGACTGGTGGAGCCCATCCAGATGCTTTGCTGTGTGGGTGGGGAAGCTGGTCCCCATCCCCCTTGAGCCTGGAGGTCATTGTTGCGGGGCCCCTGGTTGGTTGGCGCAAAGATGAGGAATGAGGATTTACAGAGGCTGAGGAGAGGGTGCCGTCGTCCTGGGGTCTTTGAGGCCTGCGTGAAAATCCAGAATGCTCATGGAGTTCAATCGTCCATCCATCCACTCATTCATTCATTCATTCATTCACTTATCGCTGAACTCTTCACTCATCACATATTGAACCAGGATCTTCTTGGTGTTGGTGGGGCATCACCCACCAAACACACGGAGCCCTGCTTCCAAGGAGCTCACAGATCTGGCTGCTTCACTCTCCAGCTCAAACGGAGATGCCGCAATCTTTATACCATGACAGGGGCGAGGCACAGCAACGGTCCCCACTCACGTAGGTCTCACAAGAGAGGATCTTGAGGGCTTCCCTGGTGGCGCAGTGGTTGAGAGTCCGCCTGCTGATGCAGGGGACATGGGTTCGTGCCCCGGTGCGGGAAGATCCCACATGCCGCGGAGCGGCTGGGCCCGTGAGCCATGGACGCTGAGCCTGTGCTCCGCAGCGGGAGAGGCCACAGCAGTGAGAGGCCCACGTACAGCAAAAAAAAAAAAAAAAAAGAGGATCTTGATCTTGGCCCTTTCTTCTGCCCTCTGCAGAGAGCTCTCCCTTTCCCAGCCTGGCTCCAGGGAGAGGGAGGGATGCAAAGCAGAGGGAAGGAGCACGGCTGTGCGCTTCCTGGGGCAGTTCTGGGCTGTTCTTTATTGGGGGCTCTGTGCAGTGGGGAGAACAGAAAGGGACTGGAGTCCCTGAGGGTGAGCGGAGCTGTAAATGAAGAACTGAGTGGGCAGAGAGGCAGGAGAGCGAGGGGTTCTGGAGTAGAACACAGTACAAGAGCCCTGGAGGGAGAGGTGAGGGGGTTGGGAAGAGTTGCTGGGGGTTAGAAATTGGACCCTCCATGGTATTCTTTGCAAGACAAAGAATATTGGAAACCCCCGTAAGTAATATGTGGGTGCTCCTTTTAATGAAACTCCTTTTAATGAAACTTTGCTGGGGAGAGACCACATGGGTCCCAGGAGTTACTCGGGTTACATTACATGGCTTATGGGGCTTTCCATGATCTGTGGTCTGCTCATATTTTTTTTTTTTTTTTTTTTTTTTGCGGTACACGGGCCTCTCACTGCTGTCGCCTCTCCCGTTGCGGAGCACAGGCTCCAGACGTGCAGGCTCAGTGGCCATGGCTCACGGGCCCAGCCGCTCCGCGGCATGTGGGATCTTCCCGGACCGGGGCACGAACCCGTGTCCCCTGCATCGGCAGGCGGACTCTCAACCACTGCGCCACCAGGGAAGCCCTGCCCATCTTTTTAACTTTATCACTCATCTCTTCACTTTTTCCCTCCCCCAGCTCCTCATCCTAACCCCACATTCCAGCCTGATCTAGTCCCTTTGACCTCCTGCTGGCCTTACTGTGGCCTCTGCCTGGAACCACCTCTGCTCTCACACCTGGCCTGTTTTGAAGTATTTGGTCTCCTGAGCTCTATCTCTTCCCTCCCTCAGTCACTGGGTTGATATGCCCAGACTACTTTCCTCTTGTTTTCGACTTTACTATGATGTTTATTGCAGTCTTAGACAGTTGAATATAAACCTAGCACACCGGTAAGTTTTATCAGTCTGTTCACACTTGACAGAACACACAGACAACCAGAGTATCTAGGGAAGTGCCCTGCCTGCCACTTTGTCTTCCTTGTTCACAATAAACCACAGTCATTAATTCATTAAAAATATCCCTTGGGCACCTATTACCTCCTAGATATTCTGTTGGATGCCGGTGATATAAGTATATTTAATGGAATTCAAATCTACAATCCAAACCCTAACCCAACACCAGGCCTCCACCCAACCCTAAACCCAACACCAGGCTTAATCCTAATGCCAACCCTGACCCCAAACCCAACGGTAATCCCGATCTAACCTCAATCCTTTCCTGGCCAAACCCAATACCAACTCTACCCTTAACCGAAACCCAACCCTAACCCTAATTCTAACCTTTGTGTTCAAAATCCTTCAGTAAATGTGTGTCTCCTTGTCTGTCATAGTCAGCGGATGGTGCTGAGTTGTAACGAAACTCATCTGATTTTGGATCATCCAATGCGTTCAGACTGGAAAAGGTAGCAGGCAGGTGAGACCAAGTGGAACACCAGCCCAGTCCAGGAGGTAACTTTGAAAAACAGGGGTGTATATTTTCGTGTAAGTCCCCATGAGGCTGTGTCATGGCCCATTTTCTAAACTCAAGATCCTTAGTGTGACCCTGCCTGCCTCAGCTGATACCTGCTGACTCCTTCCCTCACTGGCCTCTGGGCCACACAGACCCTCTCCTTCTGTGGATGCCCCGAGCTCCTCCTGGCCTCAAGGCACCCATGTGTTGCTCCTCTTGCCTGAAATACCTTTCCTCCCCTCCTCCCCTCCGCACCAGTCTGCACAGTCCTCAGGCCCCTCTGAAATGTCGCTTCCTGCCCTGCCTGCCCTCTCCCCCCAGACTCGTTTTTATTTCCTTCATGTGCTCACGGATCCTGTGCTTTCCTTCCAGGGCATTTGTGGCTGTTTGTGGCCACGTGTTTGTTTGCATGTTTATTTCTTTCATGTCTGTCTCCCCAGCCAGAAGGTGACCTCTTTCAGGGCAGGGACTCTGTTTTGTTCACTGCTCTAGCTCCTGGACCTAGCACAGTGCCTGCTACACAGCAGACCTGCAGAAAACTCGGTTGATCGAACAAATGAATGAATGAGGGCATTTTCCACTTCTTCATAAAAGTGAAAGAAAGATTCCAGCTAACTGCAGCTCCTGGCTAGGGAATGTTTGTCCCAGGCCCTGAGCTGAGCCTTGGGGAAGCCAGGAGAGAGGGGCGAGGTCTCCCAGCACAGCTGACCATCCATTTCCTCTTTACAGATTCTCCACCACACTGAGTGGGAGGGTCTCAGGTATCACCCTCACTGTTTTACAAGATGCTTTTGCCCAGAGAAGTAAAAACGCTTGTGTGGGTCACCTGGCTGGTGGGCAGAAGTGCCAAAACCCTGCTTCCTGGTCCCCAGCCCTTGGCATTGACCCTTCCTTTCCTTCTGCCCCCGCAGGTGGAGGTGCTCAGCTCTGTGTCTGCCTCCAGGAAGTCAGGCAGCAGGCCCGCTGCCATGGGGACCCTGACAGACTCCAGGCCATCTTCCCATTTTGTTAACAAGCATGTTGAGACTGGTGCCGGAACCAGCCTTGAGCAAACGAGTCAGAGGTCAGCACCCTGGGCTCCCAGCTGAGAGGGTGGGTTCTTCACACCCAAACGGGGGCCCTCCTCTCTGGTGGGTCAGGAGAAGGAGCTGAGTCATAAGGGTCACTGCTGTTTATTGAGCATCTACTGGTGCCAGACCTGGGTGAACTGCTTAGTATCTCGCTGGAGCTTTACAATACTCAATTTACCAGATGAAGAAATGGACGTACAGAAAGTCTGTCACTTGTGCGAGGCACACAGCTGTTAAATGTTGCTGGTGGCATCTGAACCCAGATCTACTGGGGTCTAGAACATAACCCTTATACTTAAAGGCAAAGAAAATCCCAGGAGTGCCAAGGAAACGCTGCCCAAATGTTAGCAAAGCTGTCCGGTCCAGATAACGGCACATTATGGCCCCAGGGAGCATCCTGTGCACTGCGGTCCGCCCAGGCTGCGGCGGGTGATGTGGGCCCCGCCCTCAGTTTTCTGACACCTCGGCCCCGCCCCGCCCCTCCTGCTTAGGCCGCGATTGGCCTCGCCCCAGCAGGCAGAGCGGGACTCCCATTGGCCACCGTTTCCATGGTTACTTGGGGCTGTGGAGCTCCGGCTTGCCGACACGTGTCCCCCGGAGCCGCCCGAAATTTGACAGGGGACCACGTGCCCGGCAGCGCGGGAGCCAGACAAAGGACCGGGGGAGGCGGGGAACGAAGCCGGCGGAGAGGCCAGCGTGGCCGCTGGTTCCGGCGGGGGTAGGCTCCACGCTCCTCCTGTGCGAAGGAGGAGCCGTCCACCTCCGCCTTTTTGTATTTTGGAGGAAAGAAAAAAACAAAAAAGAATTGCTGTGGAAAGTGATGGGGGAAGAGGATTCCAATTAGGTCCACCTGCCCTCCCTCTTCCAGGAAAAATCGGGTACAAGGGCATCTTTTAAGGCCTGAGAGCCCACAGTGTCCTTACTTATGCCCTGGGCTTCTAACCCCACCTTGACGTCAGTCCTTGAGGTTTCAATTCTCTTTCGCTGGCTTGTTCAATAAGCAAAAGCTTAACGAGCATGGTTGTTTTGATGCTTGAGAAATGAAACCCAAGGAATTCTGGGGGATCTTGCCATCCGTTCACCATACAGCAGCTACTGCATCCCCAACCATGATGATGTTGCCTCCGCCCCCAACTTCTTTACTGGGTCCCTGGGCTCTGTGCCTAGCGAAGGCCTGGGCTGGACTGGGCCGCTCAGGTCAGTGCAGTAGACAGATACTCATCCTGTCCCTGTGGCCTCTCCCGGTTGGGGGCATTGCCATCCTTCCAGTCTCCAGGCCAGATGCCCTTAATATCCCTTATCCTCAGCCCCCATTCCCATCCCCAGTTATATCTGCTTCCTATTGCTGCTGTAACAGCTCACAGCAAATTTAGTGATTAAAACAACACAGATTTACTCTCTTAGAGTTCTATAGGTCAGAAGCCTGACACACATCTCATTGGGCTAAATTCAAGGTGTTGGCAGCCCTGCATTCCTTCTGGAGGCCCCGGAGGAGAATCATTTCCTTGCCTTTTCCAAGTGTGGAGGCTGCCCACGTTGCTTGGCTGGTGACCCGTTTCATCTCCAGAGCCAGGAGTGGGCAGTGGGGTCTGCGTTTACTGTGACACCGACTCTATTTCCCTCTTTCATATTAAGAACCCTTATGATCACACTGGCCAACTTGATAAGTCGGAATAATCTCCTCATCTCAAAGTCAGGTGATCACCCACCTTAATTCCATCTTCGATCTTAATTCTCCCTGCCAAGTAACATACAATAGTCACATGTGTGGAGAACAGGACGTGGACGTCTTTGGGGGTGTATTCTGCTGACCACACCAGTCCTGACAGTTTGACCTCTGAAACTTCTCCACAGTCCCCCTCCTCTCTCCTCCCTTTCTGGCTGCCCACATCTCTGGCAAGATTCTCACAGTGGCCACCTTTCTTTCTATCATCTTCCTCTCTCACCCCCCTCTGTCCACAGCCCTCAGGGTGAGTGCTTCAAGATACAGAGGCTGCCACTTCCATGGCCCCGGTCACCTGCAGTTGAGAGTTCAAACTCTGTACTTGAGCACAAAGGCCCTCAACCTGCCCCCGACTCTGCCGCCTTGCCTCCTGCAGACCCATCCCCTCCCTCTCTCTGCCTCATGCCCTTTGCCCCTGTAATACTAAATCACTTCCGGTTCTCTTTATTCCCCAGGGCATTTGACACCTCCTGGACTTTCAGGATTATTCGCCCACCTTTATTTATCTCCCCCAGGAAACCTTCTCTGACCCCTAGGTCGAGTTACGGGCCCCTTCATTGTCCTTCCCCAGAACCTAAATGTGCACTGATCGCGGCGACTGCAAGAGATCTGAACCTGTGTCTGCCTCCTGGTGTCTCTGCGAGCCTTCTGCGATGGGCCCTCTGGGAGGGGCACTGCATCTCACTCACCTCTTTTGGCCACACTGCCCAGCGTGAATTGGCCACAGTCAGCTCAGGGACTTGGTGGTGGATGTGAGGAGACCAGCGGGGCTATTCTGGGAAACAAAGGATAAAGTGGATGGAAAAGGCCCTTTCCTTCCCGATACGGGAGGACCTTTACTCCAACTCCGGCTGCTGGGATGGAGTAATAGTAACGGCAACAACAATGGCAGCAAAAAACCAAAACAAAAACATACCCCAAGAAAACAATGGCGGCCAACGCTGCAGGCTGCTTCCGCATCAGGAGCACCCGCCAAGTGCGTCATACATGTGTTGTCAGCTGATTCTGACAACAGCCTAGGAGACACCAGCTATTATTCCCCCACCCCCATTTTACAGATGAGGACCCTGAAGCTTTCCAGGTTAAGAACGGGTGGGCTTCTGAAGAGACCCTGGGCCAGGAAGGTGTCTTGGGCTCTGTCTGGAGGGGTGGTAGGAGCCGGTGGAAAGGTCCCCAGGCTGTGGCTGGCTCTGCCTTGGGTGGGGTTGGCCTGGCCCCTGGGGAGCAGCTTCCGGGATGCACTTCCTCTCTTTCCTCTCACTTCCTGTTTCCTTTTCCTCGTGGTCCCGCCAGCCTACGGTCCTCTTCTCCCCTCCCTGGCCTGTTCAACCAGGATATGTAGGCAGGAGGTTCATTTTCAAAAGTAAAGGAAGGGGAATGGGGAGTTAGGGCTTGACAGGGACAGAGTTTCGGTTTGGGAAGATGAAATGTTCTGTGCGTGAACGGTGGTGATGGCTACACAACAACGGGAACGCATTTAACGCCACTGAATGGAACACTTAACAATGGTTAAAATAGCAATTTTTGTGTTATGTATATTTTACATCGATACAAAAATTGAAAAAAAAAAGCGAAAGGGAAAGTGTTTCACATTTGCAGAAATTTTGAAGATGGGCCTCCCGCTGCACCTTTGTCGTTTCTCAAGCCCCTCTCAGGGGCCAGACCACATGCGTCCTCACTTCATCCTGGAACCAACCTCCAGGAGAGAGGTGGCCTATGAGGCTAGGAGACTGGAAGTGGTGAGGCTGTGTTTAAAGACGATACGCCTCTAGTCCTAAGGTGCAGTGTAGGGAAGTGTTAGGGGTTTGGGCTTAAAATGAGCTCATCTCCTGACTGCTGTGAGACCTCGGGCAAAAGTTCTCCATCACTGACCTTCCTCTTCTGGCAACTAGACACAATAACAGTGTCCTCCGAAGTGTGATGGACAGATTTGACAAGATGATGTTGGAAAGTCTTTGCACAGGGCCTTGGCCACCGTCAAGAGTAAAATGCCTTCCAGAGTCCTGCTGGGGCCCCCTCTTAGTGCTACAGTGGACAGAGGGCTGGGTGTGAGGCCAGGAGACCCGTGTCAGCCTGACACTGACTTTCTCTGTGAGCTTTGGGAGGTCCCCTCCCCTCCCTGGGCCTCAGATTTCTCTCTGTAAAGTTTGGAGGGGGTAAGGTCTGCAGGACTCTTCCAGTTCTGGTTTTCTGGGGTTTCACGCACAGCCTAGACATCTTCAGAATCAGTGCCCTCTGTCTGGCCCATCCTCCGGTGGAAGGGCGGGGCCAGGTCTCTGGTTCTATTTTTGCCCTCTGATCTTTTCAGGAGCATTTAATCCCTGACAAGAGGAAAAGGAAGAAGAAGATACCAAGCGGTGTAGCACAGGGAGCTCAGCTTGGTGCTCTGTGATGACTTAGATGGGTAGGGGAGAGGGGGGAGGGGGAGGGAGGTCCAAGAGGGAGGGGACATATGCATACATATAGCTGATTCACTTCGTTGTACAGCAGAAACTAACACAACATTGTAAAGCAATTATACTCCAATTTTTTAAAAATTAAAAATACTGAAAAAGAAAAAAGAGAGAGAATATATTTCTCTGCCACATACCACCCCTGAGTCCCACCACCATCCTCCAAGTAACAGCCAGGGATCAGGGGAGATGGGAACCACCAAGAGTCCAGACAAGCAAACAGCTCTTTTAAGAGCCCTTGTTCTGCCGGTGAGTCTGGGACACACCCCAAGAAACAAGAGAACAGGGCCTTGCAGGTCTCACTCGTTGCTGAGTCCCCAGCACAGGGCCCTGCACACAGGAGGTGCTCAATCAATGCTCCAAATGAACAGTGAGTCCCCACCCTACTAGCTGCTCCTCGAGTCGTGGAGGATGATGTCGACAAAGGCTTGCATGGACCAGGATGGTCAGCACAAGCTTCCTGAAGAGCAGAGCCTGGCCTTGCAGATGTGACTAGACAGGGGAAGGGGAAGGGCATTCTGGAAAGGGGCACAGCACAGGCAGAGGCAGAGGGACAGGGAGGGACACGGAGGATGGGACAAAGTATATGGAAAGACAGTAAACAGAATCTAGTGAGAATGCACCATCAGCCCGGCCCCCATAGTGCTCTGAGATGAATAATACAGATACGGGAAAGTCCCACAGTCAGGGATTCTAACCCAAGGCAGAGACCCAGAGGCCTTGGACATCATCAGACATGCCTCCCAGCCTGACTTTCTCCTAGAAGCAGGTCTTGGAATTTCTGTGCACAGAAATGAACTTTACAGGAAATAGGTTTTCCCATAGTTCAAATTTAAAATGCCCCCTCTGGTATATTCTCCTATTCTTGGGACCTACAGCCCCAGTTCTTTGCTTAGGAGCCAGGGAGAGAGCATGAGCCCCAAGGGAAGTGTGTGTTAGAAGGAGCTTGGAGTCATTCTGTGCAAAGGATTGAGCAGCTAATGTGGAGGGGGAACAAGGAAAGGAGCCCTTCTAGCCAGGCACTACCAGTTCAGCTGCAGGGGATGGGTCCCCAAAGAGCCAGAACGATTCACTGTGTCAGGGAAAAAGTGAGAGGCCATCCAGCCATCAATCCATACATACATCCATACATACATACAAAATACATACATACATTCATTCAAAAATATTAATTAAGCCCATAGCCTAGTGGAGTGACAGACAGGGAAGCATGTAATTATAGTGCAGTGTGGTCAGTGCCGTGATAGGGGATGTACAGAGTAGTGTGGCAGCCCAGAGGAGGCACCTGACCTAGCACGAGGTTGGAGTGGTGCAGTCAGGGAAGGCTTCCTGGAAGAGGTGATGTCTAGCCTGATACTTAGAGGGCAAACAGGAATTAGTCAGGCCACAGGCTGAAGGAACCAAACAGCATCTGCTTACACTCAGAAGTGAGTGGCTTTCAGGGATCAGAACAGCTCAGTGTGACTGAAGCAGAGAGCACCAGGGAGGAGGGGTGAGAGGTGAGCTTACAGAAGAGGGTGGCCAAGGCCAGATCTGTCAGGACATTGGGCAAACAGTTAAGACTACCGTCTTTATTGGAGGGCAGTGGAAGCCCATCAAGACTTCTAAATGGAAGAGAGATATAGCCAGATTTCCTGTTTAGAAAGATAACTCAGACTTCCAGTAAATGTGGGCTGGGTCTTTCCGACCAGGCTTCTAGTTGAAGATAACAAGATACTTGAGGTATCTATATCTAATATAGAGATAGGGATATATATTTGCAAAAGCATTAAAAGTTTACAAGAGAGTAGGAAATTTCCAAACCATACCAGAAGGGCAAATAGGAACTCAGAGAGGAAAATGCACATGGAGACCACTTTTGCTTAAAGAGATTTTCCAAGCCCAGAGGAGCCTTCCCTCTGCCAGTCGTAAAAAACTAGGGGGACAGAAACAAAAGCCCAGAACCTACAGTCTAACAGGAGATCCTCCCCACAATTAGCTGGGACCCCAAGGACTACATCCTCAGGCAGAGGGAGACCAGAAGTGGACCAGCCCTTCTGAGGAACTATAGCTGGGTTTGAATGACTCAGGTCTTCCAGGGAACCTCAGTCTTGGATGAAGGTTGGTCCAGACAGGGAGCACATCCAAGTGCATGGTAGAAGCAGCCAAAATTCTCTCTGGAAGAGGTAACTTCATCCCATGCCTTAAATTATCCCTGCACTCAAGTTTTCAAATACTATGACCAACGTACAAAGAAAACCAGCACACAAATAAGACACCATGAGAAAAAAAAAGAAACATACCTGTAAAGTTTTCAGATATTGGAATTAGCATAAAACAACTACGCTTACTATATTTTTAAAAATAAAAAGGCAAGCTTGAAACATCACCAGAGAACATAAAACTATAAGTGACATAGCAAGCTGACAAAAGAACCAAATAGAAGCTCTAAAAATGAACATTACGATAACTGAAGTAAAATACTCCGACTTCATTTCTTGACCTTTTGGTGATGCTCCCACACTCTTCCACAAAGCTGTATGTTTATAATTTATGTGTTTTATGCATGTGTGATATATTTCAAAATAATAAAGGGTAAAAAACACTAAGTGGATGGGTTTAAGAACAGATTAAATGCAGACAAAGAAATAATTAGGTCAAAAGAAGATAAGTAAAAAGAAAGTAGTATCCAGAGTACAGTGCATAGAGACCCAAAGATGGGGAAGAGGAGAGAATAAGAGACAGAGAAGATTGAAAATACGGGGTTTAATTAGAAGAAAGAAAGATAGAAGAAGAGAGAGAGATGGGCAAAAGCAATGTTTAAGAGATGATGGCTGATCATTTTCCAGAACTGATAAATGACATCAAACCATAGATTCAAGACACCCCAAGAGTCCCAAGAAAGATAAATTTTAAAAATCTTCACCTCAGGTTTCCCTGGTGGTGCAGTGGATAAGAATCTGCCTGCCGATGCAGGGGACACAGGTTCAATCCCTGGTCTGGGAAGATCCCACATGCCGCGAGCAACTAAGCCCGTGAGCCACAACTACTGAAGCCCGTGCACCTAGAACCTGTACTCCACAACAAGAGAAGCCACTGCAATGAGAAGCCCGTGCACCTCAACGAAGAGTAGCCCCTGCTCGCCACAACTAGAGAAAGGCTGCGCGCATCAATGAAGACCCAATGCAGCCAAAAATAAATAAATAAATAAAAATTTTTTAATTAAAAAAAAAAATCCTCACCTCAGTCTAGCATAGTGAAACTGCAGAAAACCAAAGGTAAAGAGATAAGATACCTAACAGCAGACAAAAAAACAACAAACAAAAAAAGCCATTCATTTTCAAGGGATCCTTATTTAGACCAACAGCTGACTTCTCTGCAGCAACAATGGAAGCCAGCAGCCATGGAAGATACTCCCCTCCTGGAGGGTTAGAGGCAATGGAAGGACACTCGGGCTGCTGAGTGGAGAAGGGAATGCAAGGGCCAGACCAGAGGCTGAGAAATCGGCCAGGGGCTGAGATGATGGCAGCCTGGACCAGGTCAGCAGCAATGGGGAAGGAGATGTGTGGACGGGTCTGAGAGAAGCAGAGGACACAAAACCAGGATGACTGGGGACTGACTGTTTACGGGGGACGAGGTGAAGGAGGAGGGAAGGGTGAAGGCCAGGTCTGGCTCAAGGGGCTGCTGGGCTGGAGGGGCCCCAAAGGGATGAGATCAAGGAGGAGGACCGGGTTTGGGAGGGGGTGGGGCTTAGTTTGGGATGCGGTAGTCAAGAAAATCAAGGCTGTTGGTACCCAGAGGAAGGAGAATCTTCCAGGCAGAAGGAGACAGGAAAGACACCCAGAGGAGGGGGAAACACAATCAGCTCTAAAGGGCAGGAGGCAGGAGGGGGAAGATCTACACGGTGGCAGGTCTGCAGAGCGCGGCAGCCACAGCTCCACGAGGCAGCGAGGGTGACGGGAGGCCATGGGAGAGAGCAAGCCTGGGCAGGGAGGCCGAGCGGGCAGAGCGCCTGCAACAAGGAGAGCGTGGCTCAGGACACGTGCTCAGCCAGCCCTTGCCGAACAAGTCGAACAACGACTGCCCTGCATGTAGTAGGTGATCATGGGTGGTGGCGACGGTGAGGGCAGCGCTTCACCTGCTTCCCCTTCTCCATCCTGCTACAGAGAGCCAGGCTCACTCACCTGTCACCTTCCCCTTCGGTGGTGATTTCCAAGCTGTAAATATGCCTCCTGCAAACTGCAGCGGGTGTAGCACCAAGTTGGGAAACTGAGGCAGTCAGAAGCAAAGATTGCTTGGCAGAGATTTTTCTTTTTCCCTTTTTTTTTTTTTGGTAGGAGAAGAAACCAAGCCCCCAGACCCTCCTGCCTGACTCCCTGCTACCCCCACCAGCCCCCACCCCACAGAGGGCTTCCGTAGAGAGAGATGCGCACATTCACGCGTCTCCCGGTCGCAAACGGAGAGCCATCACCTCAGCCTCGCTGGCATCCTCAGGGGTCCCACCTCCAGAGCTAAATGCACAACCATTTAGGGACACAGAGACCCTCTCCTCCCTGAGCTGAGAACCCCAGGGGTCCCCGAAGCCTGTGAAATTGGGGACCTGAAGCTTCTCGGAGCCCTCCTGCCGCCGCCTGCCTCGCGGCAGCTCGTTTCTACAAAATCTGTGGGCTGAGACTCTGGTGTGTGACTCACCTCCCTCCCTTCCTCTCTCTGAGTAAATGTCAAGTAACATTAGTTATCCCATCTCCCTCAGCGGCGTCACTCCCCCCCATTTTTGGCAGTGCTGTTTACCTCGGCAGGATCAATCAGAAAATAGAAACCCTTTTAGATCCAATTAATGAAAATTGGGCAGCAGGAATGTGCCTGTTTAAGATTTCACTACCTGGGCAGGGAAAAGGCTGGAGACGCAGGGACGTGGGCCCTGTTATCAAGCCCTGGATCCTTCCAATATTGAGAAGAAAATCCCCAATTTCTGCAAGGGAAAGAGCTGGGAAGACCCCCCCAATCTGGGTTCTGGTCGAACACATCTCTGTGGGTATGCAGCTAGAAGCAGCCTCTTCGCTTTGCTCCTTGGAGGAGGGTGAGCAGGCAAATGACGGAGAGGAGGAGGGGTCTGGGTCAGGTGGGGGCCACGACTCGAGGTCCAGCAGCTGCTTTGGGTGGGGCCTATGACACACCCTCCACCCGCCACTGCATGGGCTTCTCCTCCTTCTCTGTCTCCCACTCCCGCCCCCCACACAGCCCCCTGGGAGCCCTTCCCAGCAAACTATCTACACCCAGGCCCTCATTGGGCTCTGCTCTCGGGGCCACCCAGGATCAGACAGGAACGAAAAATAGCATTGGTCTCCTAAGCACATGTGATAACCATGTGGCCCGAGCGGACCCCAAGCACTGCGGGAGTGTGACGGGCCCAGCATGTAGTAGATGCTCAATAAACAGGTGCCGCTTCCCAGGACGGGGCAGCATTCATTCATCCACACCACGAAGGGTGGAGAGAACACCCAGGAATGGCACACTCCCTGCCCTCGAGGATCACACTCTTCTAGGGCAGACGGACAAGTCAACCGTGGGGTGCAAACCCAAGTGACAGGGGTCATGTCAAAGTTGCAGAGGTGAGCAGGGTGTGATAGGAGAAGAAAGGAGGACATCCCCTGAGCCCCCTGCGTCAGGGGTGGGAGGAGGCAGGAAGCGCTTACAGGCAGACAAGGCAGGAAAGACGTTCCAGGCAAAGGGGACAGCTTGAGCCAAGGTCCCAAGACAGAAGACAGCACCAGGTGGTGGGAATAGTCGAGAGGGATGGGCAGGGATGAGGCTGGGCGGACCCAGAGTCTCGGGCTCCCAGCAGATCACGTCCTGCCATCTGGGTCTTTGCTGGCCTAGGGGTGATGCCTGGCTCCCAGCGCTGGCAGGAGCATCTGGGCGAGTGTGGCATGGACATCCCTCCACCCTGGGGCTTTTGTGGAAGCAGCTGGGGCTTTTGTGGAAGCACCCGGCTCCGGAGGGTTACACACAGGAAGGACCGCAGCTGTGCCCAGGTTCCGTGTGGCTCGGCCAGGTTCAGAAAGGCCTGACAGAGAAGGGAGGCTGCCCCATGCCAGCCCAGAGCTGAGGGCCCCACTGGTGTCCTGGCGTGGACAAGAGGCCACATCTGCACAGGCCAGCGTATCCTGTACAGCTGTGCAGCTCAGCCTCACTCAGACTGTTCCAGGAAGCACTGACCGAGCCCTCCCAGGGGCTGCCCACAGGGCAGAGATGTGGTGCAGTGTCCAGGTACCTTCTCACACGCAGCAGGGGGGGGCCTCCGAGGTGGGAGAGTCGGGCTCAGCTGGACTCGGCTGCGGGAACAAACACCCCCCAAATCTCAGTGGCTCCACAAAGCCACTCAGGGACCCGGGCCAGGAGGGGCTCCCCATCTTGTAGCTCCCCATGTGGAACAGGGGGCCTTCTCGGTCACCAAGATAGGGGAAGAGACAACAGGGAAGTTGGTGCTTCAGCCCAGAGGGACCCCCTCTCTTCAAATCTCAGCCCATTGGCCAGAGATGCAAAGGGGCTGGAAATGTGAGACACAGATGAGTCGCTTGGCATGACCATCACTGCCACAGGCAGCAGTGTGAATTCTCAGCGCGGGACCCTGGACCTGGTGGCCTCGGGCATGCGACTTAACCTCTCAGAGTCGTCCCCGGTGGAATAGGGACAGGGTGGTCTCGGCCTCACTGGGTTGGAGTGGGGGGCCAAGAGGTGGGCTCAGCAAAGTGCTTCTGACCGCACCAGGCCCACAGACAGATGTTCCCTGTGTGTGCGGTTCCTTCTCCCATCTTTAACTGCGATGGTTATTAGTGAGAACTGTCAAAACATTTTATTGTGTTTTCTCTTATTGTATAAAAATGAATTGAAAAATGCAAGAGCAGTACCACGAGCACAAAGGGAAGAGGGGTGGGTTTAGTCAGTGTAACGAGACCGAGGGCAGACATCCAGGGACCCCCCCCCATGAACCCCGGATCCTGAACCTCCTTTGGACATGCCCCGGATGTAATCCAGACAACAGGGCTGGAAACTGTGAAGT
This sequence comes from Orcinus orca, assembly GCF_937001465.1. Taxonomy (NCBI): domain Eukaryota; kingdom Metazoa; phylum Chordata; class Mammalia; order Artiodactyla; family Delphinidae; genus Orcinus; species Orcinus orca. Next base: position 113,935,847 of record NC_064564.1, on the reverse strand, counting down.
GAATGAAAAAACTGAAAAACACACAAACTCCTGGACCTAGCACCTTGACAACTGTGCCTAAAAAGATACGGGGATTTTAGGTTCTCCTGCCTTGGGGGAACAGAAGCCCCATTATAATACTCAAGCGTGTATGACATTCACACATTCGCCTCCCAAGAGTTTTCTTCAGGAACATCCTATGTTGAAAGGAAGGGATTCCTGTCACAGAATTCCAGGTGCCCTAGGGGTGAGGGGCCGAGGAAGGGACGGCCAGTTGCCAGGGGAAGCTGGCTTCACAGAAGAGGCGCTATTTGCGGTTGGCCTGAAAGTGTAAACAGGGTCACATCCTGGAAAAAGGGAGACTAACAGACATTGAAGGTCAGCTCTCCCTCGGGCCATTCCCAGACCCTTTTCCCCCACCTGCCTCCCATCACAGAGGCTAAAAAAGTCATGTGCTTACTTAGCCGGAAGAGGCCATGGGACCATGTTCTGGCCAATGGCATGTAAGGCAAAGTCTGCAGGGGCTTTGGGGAAAGATCTTTTCCTCAGGGATAATAGGGGAGAAACCCAGGGGGAGAGCACCGTCTCACCACCCTCACTGTACCTCCCATCACACACACCTTCTCCCTTCCCACTTGGGAATGTGGTCCAGTGAAATCAGGGAGCCTGGAGCTGTGGCAGCCCTCTTGTCACCACGAAAGATGGGCCAAGAGAACCACAGGGAAGCAACCCAGGGCTCTGACCCTGATCCTAAGGTGAAATAAGCCCTGGAAACACCTTCCCCGGTCTTCTTTTTAGGTAAACTTTAACTGGTCTGGGAGTTAGCTTGTCTGATACCTGTGGCTAAAGGCATTTCTAAGGGATATAAGTTCCCTCCCAACTAGGCGCCCGCAACAATGAGCAGGCTTTGCCTCTAGAAGCCATCTCAGGAAAGCAAGTAAACTCCATTTAGGCAAAGAATGTCTTCATTATATCATCTAAAATCAGAACTAAGAGTATTCCTAAGTAGCAGCAGGTCTGAATGCAAGCCCGGACCCCTGGCCCTTGAACTGGAACCCACCCCCTCCAGCCTCACTCTCCTCCACCGCCTCTACCTCCCCCACTGCACTGCAGCTCACCATGACCTATGGCTCCTTAAACATACCGCGTTGTATTCCATCTCCAAACCTTTATCCACTGGTGCCCCACCGGCCGCGCTTGACTGCTACCCTCCTATCCTAGCTTGGGCTGCCAGACGAAACTCCATAGACTGGGGGGCTTAAACAGACATGTATTTCTCACAGTTCTAGAGGCTGGAAGTGGAGGTCAGGGTGCCAGCATGGTAGGATTCTGGTGAGAGCCCTCTTCCTGGTTTGAATACAGCCGCCTTCACTGCGCTCGCGTGGCCTTTCCTGGGTGGGTCCACATGGAAAAAGAGAGCTCTGTCTCCCTCACTCTCTCTTCCTCTTATTATAAGGTCACTAATCCCATGATGGGGGTACCACTCTCATGACCTCATCTAACCCTAATTACCTCCCAATGGCCCACCTCCAAATCCCATCACATTGGGGGTTAAAGCTTCGACAAATGAATTTGTGGGAACACAGTTCAGTCCACAGCACCTCCCAAGGCTGGACCTAGCCTCCCGGGGCCCCAACCTCTCACCATCCAGGGTGCATTCACATAATACATCTTTCCTGAAGCCTCCCCTATGTCTTAATAAGCCCTAGAGAGCTCCTGCCACATGCCCAGTACCAAGCTTGGCCCTGGTGTTACAGCCACACACAAGACACAGAGGTCACAACACACCATTCACTAACTACTGAATTACAATTGTGACAAATGAAGAAATGCAGGATGCCAGGAAGGCATGTAACAGGGGACCCAGCCGGGTGGGTAGGAGAAGGCCTTCCCAAGGAGGTGACATTTAAACTGAGACCCAGAGGACACGCCAAGCTTCTCCACTGGCTGAGGTTGGACAGGTGAGCCCATCTCTCTGAGCCTCAGTTTCCACACCTGTAAAATGGGGTGCTGGTGGGCCTCCCTCATAAGTCAGGCCTGACTCGTGTTAAGTGCTCAACAGACACAAGCTATGAGCATTATTCTTTAGGGAGAGCGGAGAGTCTGTTGGTCCCTTGTGACGGGAGCTATTGGAGAAACAGCCTTTCGCAGTGTGTCTTTGGGCTGAGGGACTCTGGAGTGGTGGGCGGGAGCCCTCCTGTTTGACACTTGGGAATGAAAGGCACTGCTCTCAGGAGACCCCACCCAGAGGGCAGGGTGCAGGAGACAGAGCCCCAGGCCCAGGGCAGGCAGGCTGTGAAAGGCAACCAGAGGCCAAGGCCAGGCCAGCAAAGGGTCAGGGGGCAGAGAGGAGGCCCCAAGGCTGGGAGGGGCAACGGGTACTGCGACTGAGAGGCCCAAGCCCTGGAGTCAGACAGACCCCGGTGGGCTCCCCTCCTCCTCTGCCACTCAGAGCTGGGCTACGGGACAGGTCAGGACCTCTGGAGCCTCTGCAGCCTCGACTGAAACCGAGTCTGCTCACGGCATGCCTCGTGGGGCCCCGGAGGGTGAATGAGGACGAGAGCTCACTGTGTGTTCCCGCCCCGTCACAATCGGGGAGCAGCGCTGGCACGGCCGTGGGAACCACTGTCTAACACGCTGTGCAAACTGCCTTCTGCCTCTACCCCGCCCCCCAACCCCTCAGCCAGCGATGCCCACACCTCCGTGGCTGCTACTGTCTGCCCTCAGTTTCAGGAAAAAGTCCCGATGGCAGAAGCCCCCAGGAAACTCCGGAATCCCATGGCAGGCCGTGGCCTCCTCCTCGGCTTTGCTGGCCGCACCTCACACCCCAGGCTTGGAGAAATGTCGTTCCGTTTGGGGTTGCCAGAATTAGCAAATAAAAATATAGGATACTTTGTTACATTTGCAATTTCAGATAAACAACAACTAAAATTTTATTTCAAGTATGTCCCATGCAATATTAGGGACATACTTATACTGAAAAATTATTGATTATCAGAAATTTATATTTAACTGGGTGTCCTGTATTTTATGTAGCAACCCTAATCCCATTATGTCCTTATGTCATATCCTCCCTAAAGATCCATCCATGGCTCCCCAGTGCCTTAGGCCAAAGTCCAGCTGCTGCACGTGGGACGGCAGAGACCTGCACGCTGTGGTTCCTGACCGGTGCCAACCTCTTCAGGAGGAAGCAGTGGGGCCCAGCGCACAAAGAGCCGTGAAGATCATACCCGGGGCGGGGGTCAATTTTTCTTTTTCTGAAGATAATGAGGAGACATGGAAAGAAAACCCCATGCCACCCACCCCCATCCTGGCACCCTGCCCCCACTGGAGAGTAAAAAGGGTCAGAAAAAGTCCTTTTATGTTGCTGTTGCCCCCTGACGTGAAGGGCAACAGAGAGGTCCCTCCATTCATGTCGCAGTGACCGAGCCCAGCAGGGGCCTGGTGACCCTCCCACTGTGGCCGCCCTGGGTTCCCTCCGTGAACCTCATCCCCATCACAGGCTTCCACCTAAAAAAGCATTTCTTTCTGTTTTAAGCCCCTGCCTCCTCCCTACTTCCTCCTCTTCATGGGTGGGAAACCCCTGGTTTCAGATCAAAAGGACCCGAAACTTCACATGGCATTTCAAGTCGAGTCCTCAGCCAAACTATCGACTTCAGAGAGTTCCCAAGAGCATCGCTAGGCAGAGCGGTCCCAACCTTCACCCTCGCGGCCGAGGGAGGGAGAGACGCACGCTTCCCAGAATCCTGGACCAGCAGCAAAGGCCACAGTTCTCTCTGCCTTCAGACTGAGCAAGGGACCAACTTGGGGTATGACTCGGGGGCACTGCAGGGATGACACCCCAAAAGAAGGGATTAAGGCAGCAACAGTCAACATTTATGAGGTGCTGTGTGCTTAGCAGGCAACCCTGATCCTTTAAGACTTGCTCCAAGTAGACCTTCCCTCACCACCACCTCAGAACAAGCTGGGTCCACAGGTGACCCGTATCTGAGCACCCTGACCTGGGGCAGATCAGTTTCATTTACTTATTTGGGGAATGATGTGTTGAAAGTCTGTCTCCCCAGTGCTGGGGGGAGCGGCAGACGGCCCATCTGTCCGCCTCACTGCTGAGCCCCAGCACCCAGCCCAGCGTCTGACATAGAGCAGGCGCTCAGAACAGATCTGTGGGATGGAGGGGGGAGGACCGTGAGCTCCGTGAGAGCGGGCGCCTGGCCTGACTGGCTCCCCGCTCGGCCCTGTGCGCTCTGGGCAGCTCCAGGCACATGCATGGTGGACGCCCCAGGAAGCTGTGTCAAAGCAACGAGGGCTCCCTGCGTCAACACCGTAACATCGGTTCCAAGAATTTAACCAATGAGCCATCGTCAGGAAATGCAAAACCTCGCTCATACATTGTTCCCCCAGGAGACGGCGGCACAGGCTGGGTCCATCCCACAGGTGAGGAAGTGGACGGCGCCTGCTTCCTTGTCACACAGGCAGGCAAACCTAAATCCTGGTACAGAGAGAGATGTCAAACTCTAAAGGAAGGCAGGGGAGGGATTTCTCCAAAAGTTAGGATCGGGGTTACCTCTAGGGGAGATAAAGGGGGTGTGAGGAGTAAGGGACACCCCGGGGGTCAGGGGGCAAGTTCTGGATGCTGGTGGCAGCACTCTGTGTGCTAACTCTCTCCACATCTCCACAGGTGAGAGAGAGAGAGGGATTTCATGACCTATAAAAGCTTTGCCTTCTGCCCGTCCTGTTGCTCCTTTACAACCCGCTTCTCCTCTAAAGGTCCCCTAACCGTCTGCTGCTTGGGCCTCTGGCCCGGGTCCTCTCCTCACTCCTCCATCCCCTCCAGGCCTGGCTCCAGCCCCATCCACACACTCCCAGTCTTCTGTCCCCAGCCCAGCTTGTCCAGCTGCCTGTCGAGCCAGGCAAGCTCCTCGGGGGCCCCCGTGACAAACAGCTGAGACTGGAGATCCAGGACAGCAAGCTGACTGGGTCAAGGAAGAGTATTCCAGGAGCAGAGACAGCATATGCAAAGGCCCTGGGGCAGTCATGAGCCTGCTCCATTGCAGGGGCTGAACATTGCTGCTCGTGGCCAAGAGGGGAAGAAAGGAGAGAACTAAAGTGGGTGAGGGCTTCCCTGGTGGCGCAGTGGTTGAGAGTCCGCCTGCCGATGCGGGGTATGCGGGTTCGTGCCCCGGTCCGGGAGGATCCCACGTGCCGCGGGGCGGCTGGGCCCGTGAGCCATGGCCGCTGAGCCTGCGCGTCCGGAGCCTGTGCTCCGCAACGGGAGAGGCCACAATGGTGAGAGGCCCGCGTACTGCAAAAATAAATAAATAAAAAATAAAATAAAATAAAGTGGGTGAAATTGTGCAGCGGCGAGGCCTGTGGGACCCCGGGGGGCACAAATGCCTGTGTCTTCATAAGGGCATCCACCCTACACCCCACAGTCCCCCCCACACACCAACTCACACAGGCCTCATGTGTTCTCACAAGTGGGGTTTATGCCTCCACCCGACCTCACACCCTCACCTGCCAAAACTCCCTCTCCCTCTGTCCTTCCTCTTCTCTCTCCTCACCTTCACCCTTCTTCTCCCTCCCCCTTCTTCCCCCTCCCCCTTCCCTCCTATTTCACACATACTCCCCATCTGAACAAGGAAGAAAGGACTAGCACAGCCCGCTCCCTCCCCACGGCTGGCAGAGCAGACAGCCCAGGACCCTGGAAGGCAGGAGGTGTGTTTGGCCTCCACATCCAGCCTGGAAGCTTCTTTCAAAGAATGACCTCAGTCTCCTTCCTGCTTTCTCATCCCAGCCCTCTTCCGGTGGAGGCACCCAGCATGCCGTCCACTTCCTGCAGGGCTGTGGCTGCCGAGGGTGGTCAAGCTCAGGTCTGGCTTTCGTCAGACACCACCCATCCCAAAGACCACAAGCCTACGCGGAGGAGGAAGGGGTCAGGGGAGGGGGTGGAATTCTCCAGATTTTCTCCCAGCCTCCAAAGGGCCTCCAGAGAGATGGTTATATAAGCTTTCTTTGTAAAAAGCGTGGAAAGGAATTTCTTGCAAATATTAAGAGGTGCCACGCAGGACAAATAACGGGTGGACACCCTGCTGTGGACGGGCCAGTTCTGAGCCAGGGAGGCTCAGCGGCTCCCCCGCGGGCAGGGGCTGGACCGGCCCGTCACTTCGGGTCCCCAGGGCCAAGCTCGGCACCAGGCAGGAGGAGGCGCTCAGCGAATATTTGCAGATTTAGCAAATGAAATCAAGGAGAAAAGAGCTGGAGAGGAGGAGAAATAGGCCAGGATTGGGGGTGAAAGGAGGGAGCCCGAGAGAGAGAAGGCAGGAGGGTGGCTCCTGATGGAGACGGGGCTCGGGAATCAGGAAAAGTGCTGAGTAAAACCTGCCTTTGAAAAGGCCCCAGATTGTTCATCTAAGTCCTCGTCTCGCTAGATTTCAGTTCAAGCGGCTGCAAATATTTGAAATGAGTAATTTCTCCTGATGAAGAGAGTCTGATTTTGATTCTGCCTAATTTATTTTGAGATTTGGGGGAGCACCCAGAGGAGAGGGCTTGAGTCTGTGATCAGGCAGCTCCCGGCCGCCCTCTCCTCCCAGTCTCCCAGTCCTGCCCCGCCCTGCTCCGGAGCTGAGATCCTTGGGAGAAGAGGGTGGGCTGCTGCCCCTGGACCGGCGGAGGGGCCTGCCTGGACCACACGTGAGCCCCTAGGCCCAGTCAGCAGAGGGGTCCCCTTCGGGGGGCGGAATCAGAGCCAGGTGGCCCCAGGCCCCCACGAGCTCCTGGCCACTGCAGACTCACCTGGGCCTCTAGGCCCTCTGGTCCTAGCCTCTGGTCCGCTGTGTCACAGCTGCCGGCCCTGGGCCCCTGAGCCCCTCCGCAAATCCCTGAACCCAGCTAGTCTGGCCCGAGTTTACCTCCCAGCCCCGCCACCCCTAGGGCCCCTCCCTCATCCTCTACTCACCATGGCCAAAGTGTCCCCAGGCCCTGGTGGCTTCTCATCGCTCGGGCGGGCACCAGGCAGTCCCCTGTTCCTCCTACAAGGCTTTTGAGCCCAACGTCACCTCCTCTGTGAGGTCTGCCCTGCCACCTGGGGCTCCCCCGCCCTGCAGAGCCCTTGTCCCCTGAGCAGGGCTGGAGGCCTCCCCATTTTCCTCCTGGAGTGAGGCGCAGGGCTGCTCTGTGAGGCGCAGGCTGCCCAGCCTGGCACATACAGTGTGCCAGGGAAATATTGGGGGTAAGAATTAACCATAAGGACACAGATGAAGAGGTGACGAGTGTCTGGATAAACATGACGGGACAAACAGCTGAACTCAGGGCCCACCCTGAACAAGCAGAGGCCCCGGCACCCTGTCTGGGTCCAGGGGCAGCCACGGGAGCCTCCAGGAGAGGTCAGTCCATGGAACCTCTCCAGAGTCCACCCACCCAGACAGGGAACAAAAGGTCGGCCTTGGCCCTGGGACCCAGACAACACGGTATCTCAGCAGCCCCTCACTACATGCAGAGTGTGGCTGGCTCAGGGCCATCTGTCACCACTGGGAGAAGGCCACTGAAATGGCACACAGTGGGCACTCAATAAACACTTGTCAAATGAATGAATGGATGGATGGAAGCATGGATGGAGGGAGGGAGGGAGGGAGGGAGGGAGGGATGGAGGGATGGTGAGATGGAGGGATGGAGGGATGGAGGGATGGATGGATGGACAGATGGAGGGATGGATGGAGGGAGGGATGGAGGGATGGAGGGATGGAGGGATGGAGGGATGGTGAGATGGAGGGATGGTGAGATGGAGGGATGGAGGGATGGAGGGAGGGAGGGATGGAGGGATGGAGGGAGGGAGGGATGGAGGGATGGTGAGATGGAGGGATGGAGGGATGGACAGATGGAGGGATGGATGGAGGGAGGGATGGAGGGAGGGATGGAGGGATGGAGGGAGGGATGGAGGGATAGAGTGAGGGATGGAGGGAGGGAGGGATGGTTGGATGGAGAAGGAGGCTCCTTCTGATTCTAGATCCCTAGTGAGGAACACAGGCTCTGGGTAAGACAGCCTGGGCTTGAATGTGGGTTTTTTTTTTTTAATTGAAATATAATTGATTTACAATGTTGTGTTAATTTCTGCTGTACAACAAAGTGACTCAGTTATACATATATATATTCTTTTTTCATATTCTTTTCCCTTATGGTTTATCACAGGATATTGAATATACTTCCCTGTGCTATACAGTAGGACCTTGTTGTTTAGCCATCCTATATATACTAGTTTGCATCTGCTAGTCCCAAACTCCCAATCCTTCCTTCTCCCACCCTCCTCCCCCTTGGCAGCCACAAGTCTGTTCTCTAGGTCTGTGAGTCTGATTCTGTGTCATAGATATGTTCACTTGTGTCGTATTTTAGATTCCACATGTAAGTGATGTCATACGGTATTTGTCTCTCTTTCTGACTTACTTTGCTTATTACGATGATCTCTAGCTCCACCCATGTTGCTGCAAATGGCGTTATTTCATTATTTTTATGGCTGTGTAATATTCCAGTGTGTGTGTGTGTGTGTGTGTCTGTGTGTATACATACCACATCTTCTTTATCCATTCATCTGCCAATGGACATTTAGGTTGTTTCCACGTCTTGGTTATTGTAAATAGCGCTGCTATGAACATAGGGGTGCGTGTATCTTTTCAAATTATAGTTTGTCTGGGTAAATGCCCAGGAGTGGGACTGCTGGATCATATGGCGGCTCTATTTTTAATTTTTTGAGGAACCTCCACACTGTTTTCCATAATGGCTGCACCAATTTACATTCCCACGAACAGTGCAAGAGGGTTCCCTTTTCTCCACACTTGAATGAGGTTTTGCCGCTTCCTGGCCCCGAGACCATGTCAAGCCACTTAGCCTCGGGGGCTGGGGCTTCCAGAACATCTGAGGTGCCTTGTCTCCCAGGGCCCTAGGAACCCGAGGCCCTGACGACCTGGATAACAACACTCACATCTATTGAGTACTGGCCGGGTGCCCGGCCTATGTCAAGGCCTCTCCACCCCATGTGACCCACCAGTGACACCACACTGACATCGTGTCACAGATGAGGAGACTAAAGTGTAAAGAGATACAGCGACAGGTCTCAGTTTAGAGAGGGGAAACTCACGCCCCCAAAATTAACTCGGTAAGAAGGGGAAAGAGCCCTGGGACAGGAGCCCAGGAGCCTGGGTCTAGGCCACCTCTGCCCCTGCCCGGAGAGCCACAGCCCGCAGGTCCTCCTGTCCCCAGTGGTGAGTCCGCTGGCCCACACTCAGGATCAGAGCAACACCCAACAGAGCGGGATTCAGCGGAGCGAGCTCGGCCCTGAGACCCTAGTGAGTCCTGAACCCTAGAGAAGAGGCAGGTGTGTGCCCAGCGGGAGGGGGCATCAGAGGGCAGCGGCACAAAAGCTGGAAAAGGTGGGCGTGTTGATGCCTGGGTGCCCGGCTAGGTGCTCTCGCTTGCATTTTCCCTATAAAGGAAAAGTAGCATGTGCGTGGGGGGTAAAGGGAGTGTCACCAGACAGGCGACAACAGGCTTTACATACATGCCCAAGAGCCTTGGTTCATTTCAAGGATGCTGACCCGGCCCTACAATGCTCCAGGTCCTGGGCCGGGGTGGGGTTCAGAGCTAAGTGAGGGCGGGGGGTCCCTGCACTTGAGGATTCGAGGTGGGGGAGGGGAGGCAAGCAGAAGCATCATTGGAGGTGGCGGGGTTACTCTCCAAGGCAGACAGGGCTGGCAGCTCCCACCAGGGATCAGCTTCTGGGCGGAGGGGCGATGCCAGGCCCAGAACTCCACTCTGGCCGGCAGAGACAAGCACGGACGCTGCCACCCATCCTCCCAGCGAGGTCTGGGCTGAGCTTAGACCCCAGGGGGGATATATTTGAGCTGAGTGAGCCGGTGAGTTCCCACCCCCAACCACCTTGGGTCTCAGATTTCAGGATGCCCATAAGGGCTGGGGTAGGGTAAGGGGGGGGCGGGAATATCCCTAGTTTTAAATGCAGGTTTCCAGGCCCCACCCCAGAGGCTCTGATTCTGCCAGTCTGGCCCAGGCCCAGGAATCTGCATTTGACAAGCTGTCCAGGTGACTCTAGTGCAGCAGGTCCAGGAGGGTATCACTGCCCAACAGTGTATTGATGGAGAACCTGGCAAACGTGAGGGCGAGTCCCAAGTCCCCCCTTCCCTGCTGCGTGGCCTTCAACCTTCTGCTAGCACCCAGCGCAGCCATTCAGAGAGGCCGGTGGGTACAGGGTTTAAAAGCTCAGGATCCCAGTCAGATGACCTAAGCTTCTGTCCTGCTTCTGTCCCACCTCTGCTCCTCATGGCTGTGTGACCTTCCACAGGCTAATCAACCTCTCTGTGCCACAGTTCCTTCATCTGCACAGGAAAGGTGATAATAGCACCTGCTCCCAGGGGTGTTAATGGAAAGTACATGTTTACACTAAACATTCCGTGAACCGTGGCTCTTGGGTACGAATTCTCGACTTCCCAACGGTCTCCCTGCACCTGCCCTCACCCCCAGAGCAGCCAGAGGGATCCTGTTAAAACCTGTGTCCCCGGGCTTCCCTGGTGGCGCAGTGGTTGAGAGTCCGCCTGCCGATGCAGGGGACGCGGGTTCGTGCCCCGGTCCGGGAGGATCCCACGTGCCGTGGAGCGGCTGGGCCCGTGAGCCATGGCCGCTGAGCCTGCGCGTCCGGAGCCTGTGCTCCGCAATGGGAGAGACCACAACAGTGAGAGGCCCGCGTACCGCAAAAAAAAAAAAAACCTGTGTCCCATCAAGTCAGGCCCCCCCTGCAGTGGCCTCCTGGCCAGTAGCCTTCTTTCTCACCATGGACCACTGGCCCTGGATGCTCTAACCCCTGCCCATGTCTGTGTGCTCAGCCCCAGCCAGCACCTGGGCCCTGGCTCACGTGCCTGCCCTCCCCAGGAGCCCTCCCCAGTTGGGCTCCTTCTTAGCCAGGCCTCAGTCCAAATGTTAGTACCCACTGTGTGCCGCCTTTTTCGTTTGAATAGAATATTTATATTTTCTCCAACAGGGACACCTCGTCTTGCTGTGCTTCGATTTATTGCACTTCGCAGTTACTGTGTCTTTTACAAATTGAAGGTTTGTGGCAACCCTGCATCAAGCAAGTCTATCAGCGCCATTTTTCCAACAGCATTGGCTCACTTCGTGTCTCCGTGTCACATTTTGGCCATTCTCAAAATATTTCAAACCCTCCACCAGCAAAAACATGACTATTTGCTGAAGGCTCAGATGATGGTTAGCATTTTTGGGCAACAAAGTATTTTGAATTAAGGGGTGTATATTGTTTTGTTTTAAATATAAATCTTTATTTATTTATTTTTGGCTGCGTTGGGTCTTTGTTGCTGCGCACGGGCTTTTCTCTAGTTGCGGAGATTGGGGGCTACTCTTCATTGCTGTGCGCAGGCTTCTCATTGTGGTGGCTTCTCTTGTTGCAGAGCACGGGCTCTAGGTGCGCAGGCTTCAGTAGTTGTGGCACTTGGGCTCAGTAGTCGTGGCTCTAGAGCACCGGCTCAGTAGTTGTGGCACACGGGCTTAGCTGCTTCACGGCGTGTGGGATCTTCCCAGACAAGGACTCAAACCTGTGTCCCCTGCACTGGCAGGCAGATTCTCAACCACTGCGCCACCAGGGAAGCCCCTGTACATTGGTTTTTTTAGACATAATTCTACTGCACACTTAATAGACTGTGGTATAGTGTAAACATAACTTTTATGTGCACTGGGAAACCAAAAAATACCCATGACTCGCTTTATTGAAATATTCGCTTTATTGCAGTGGCCTGGAACCAAACCCGCAATATCTCCAAGGTATAACTGTATCTACCAAAAGGAAATCTGAAAGATTCTTTAAAAACTAAGAACAGTGATTGTTGTGTTAGGGAATCAGGCAGATAGGAGCAGAGGTGAGAGAAGCGCTTTCCTTTATAACCTTTTCTCTATTCTGGGTTTTGAACCACATGAATGCTCTATATATTCACCTTTTTTGGTGAATAAATGTATAAATAAATGGATGGATGCTTTTTTTAAAAAGTCTCCACCTTTTTCATTGAAAAAAACAGAAAGACAACTTACTGAATTGGAGAAGATATTTGCAAACGATATGACAAATAAGGAGTTAATATCCAACATATATAAGCAGCTCATACAACTCAACATCAAAAAAAACACAAACAACCCAAATAAAAAATGGGCAGAAGAACTGAATAGACATTTTTCCAAGCGGAAATGCAGATAGCCAACAGGCACATGAAAAGATGCTCAACATTGCTAATTATCAGGGAAATGCAAATCAAAACCACAGTGAGATATCACCTCACACCTGTCAGAATGGCTATCATCAAAAAGAACACAAATAATAAATATTGTCAAGGATGTGGAGAAAAGGGAACCCTCGTACACTGTTGGTGGGAATGTAAATTGGTGCAGCCACTGTGGAAAACAGTATGGAGGTTTTTCAAAAAACTAAAAAGAACTACCATGTGAGCCAGCAATTCCACTCCTAGGTATATAGCCCCCAAAAGTAAAAACACTAATTCGAAAAGATACATGCACCCCAATGCTCATAGTAGCATTATTTATAATTGCCAAGCTATGGAAGTAACCCAAGTGTCCATCAACAGATGAATGGATAAAGTTGTGGTACATATATATATATATATATATATATACACACACACACACAATGGACTACTACTCAGCCATTAAAAAAGAATGAAATGTTGCCATTTGCAGCAACATGGAGGGACCTGGAGGGCATTGTGCTACGTGAAATACGTCAGACAGAGAAAGACAAGTACTGCCTGATGCCACTTATGTGTGGACCCTAAAAATAATACAGCAAACTAGTGAATAAAACAAAAGGGAAGCAGACTCACAGACATAGAGAACACACTAGTGGTTACCAGTGAGGAGAGGGATGCGGGGGAGGGGCAGTATAAGGATGGGGAAAAAAAGGGTTACTATGGATTTATGAAATCAAGTGTGTGGAAACTCTTGAAGACTGTAAAGCACTATAGAATGTAAAGCATCTTTCATTCAATTTAAAAAAAGGGCTTCCCTGGTGGCGCAGTGGTTAAGAACCTGCCTGCCAACGCCGGGGACACGGGGTCAAGCCCTGGTCCGGGAAGATCCCACGTGCCGCGGAGCAACTAAGCCCGTGCGCCACAACTACTGAGTCTGTGCTCTAGAGCCCGCGAGCCACAACTACTGAGCCCGCGTGCCACAACTATTGAAGCCCATGCGCCTAGAGCCCATGCTCCACAACAAGAGAAGCCACCGCAATGAGAAGCCCGCACACCGCAACGAAGAGCAGCCCCCACTCGCTGCTACTGAGAAAGCCTGCGCGCAGCAACGAAGACCCCACGCAGCCAAAAATAAATAAAACAAATAAATAAATTTATTTCAAAAAAAAAGTTGAAAAAATTTTAAATTAAATAAATAAATTTTTAAATCACCTTTCTGGAGAGGCTCTCCCTGACCAACCTTAATAAAACTGCCCCCTTTCCATCACTCTCATTCCCTCACCTGCTTTATTTTTATGCGTAATCCTGTCACTGACTGCCATCATTTTAAGTGTGTACTGGCTGATTATTGTGTGTCCCTCCCACTGCAATGTCACCCTGTGAGCAGCAGGCCATATCCCGCCCCAGCGCCTTGTCGGAGGTGTGTCATAGATCCCGAGGGGAAGAGTGAAAATCGTCACAGAGTTAGCTGCTCTCACCTGCCCGGCTGTGTGCACCTCCACACCCCGTCCAGGGCTTGTTGATACTGCACCCAGTATTGAACCTGGCACAACTTCACGCTCAATAAATCCTTGTTGAGTGAATAAAGAAATGAATGTCTAAAGGACCTTTTAATAGATGGACACACATCTCCCAGAGGAACAAGCAAAGCCTTTTAAGAGGAAAACACCTAGAAGAGGTACTGGCATAGCGTGTTGCTCCACACGTGGTAGCTGCTATAATTCTACTAAAGTCTAAATGACTTACCTGAACCTCTTTCCTTGAGCAGGAAGAAGTGAGGCCAGGAGAGCCCTGAGAAGACAGGGAGGAAGCAATTCCAGAGACACAAAAATCTTCTTTGGAGTTTTTCTCCAATAATTGTATCATTTCCTTTTTCTTTTCAGAACGTCTCTGTCCGTGTTGGTCTCTGCTTGCCTGCCCCTCCCTGCTGCAAAACATCCCAGACAGTCTGAGGGTCAGGAGCCCCCAACAGAGAAGCTACAGCTTCAGGTTCAAGGTCACGAAGCTCACAGTCCCCCAAGGGGCCAAAGGGGCCACACCCAGGTGTTGAGGGTAGGGAGAGCAGGGAGTGACCACCTCTTACCCCCCACCTACGCCCAGGGCTCCTCCGGGCCGTGCTCTCAGCAGCCCTGAGAGGCCACAAACGTGCAGCGGAAAGAACTTGGCCTCTAGAATCTGTCAGCCCTGGATCCTGTCCCAGCTCCTCACCTTCCAGCACATTCTGTGCCCCAGTCACCTTACCCACTATTTGATATGCCTGGTTTTATTTCACCCTCACATCTTTGGGAAGCAGTTGTGCTACTGCCCCATTTCATAGCTGGGGAGGTTGAGGCCAGAGAATCACTTGCTCACACATTGTAAGAGTGTCCCAAGCCAGGAGTCCCAGCCGGCCTGCCTGTGCTCCCATCTCCCACCACGCCGCCTTAGGCCAGGCGCTCCGCCTGCTGGGTCTCAGTTTCCCTATCAGTAAAACGTGGGGAATGGAGGCTCCTTTGCAAGCTTATTGTGAACGTTTAATCGCTTGAAAAGTGACTCACGGAAGCGTTTGACCCAGGAGGGGCTCATCAAACGTTTCCTTCCCTCCCTGGGGAAGCCCTGCATCCGTTTGCCACTGGACAGCAGCCTTGGTTGGTCACTTCTTCCATTTCCCATGTCAGTGGGATGGGGATGCAGGGAGGGCCGCTGGGAGGACCTGAAGGGGCATAGTGCCCACCAAGCCCGGCGTGGGGAGGGGCTGGGGGCTGAGAGCCCACGTGCCAAGACCCTGCAGCCCCCGCCCCCGGCCTGTCCCCACAGTGACACGGTACCTGCTGCCATCAGCTCTCCAGCAGGGCCAGCAAGGAGCTAGCAAAGGACGGCTGAACAAAGAGGAGAGAGCAGCCCTCCTCCCAGCTTTTGTTTCTTCCTTGCAGTACTGTTTTTTGCTTTTTGGTTTTTTTTTACATCCAGCCACGCTGTGGCCCCATCCAGGGCCTCCTGCCTCCTTCCACCTCCTCACTGGTGGCTGTCACACGACAGACATTTTTAGTGGTGACAGCTGGCCTTGTGGAGCTCAGCTCGAGTACGGGAATGTTTTTTAAAAAAAGAGCGAGCCAAACCACCGTCACTTTAAATAGCAATGCAGCGGGAAGAGAGGCGGGGAAGCGCATGCAGACAGGAGCCCCACGTCCCCACGTCCCGCATCCCCACGTCAGGCTGGGCTTCCACACACAGCGTCAATGGAAGGAGGAAGGTCCAAGCCGAGACGACCTCAGAGCTCACAGGTCCCACCTCTGCATTTGACAAAGGGAGAAACTGAGGCCCAGAGAGGGAGGGTGTCACACCCAAGATCACACGCTTGGGAGTGGCAGGGCTGGGACGCCAACCCAGGTGTGTGTGGGTCCAGCACCGGGCTCTTCACTGTGACAAGGTCGAGCCCCACGATGCCCCCGGCCCCTTTCCTGACCTTGGAGAGAGCCCTCTGCAATGGGCGTGACTGGTAAGCGCTGCTGAGACCAGCGTTCCCAGACCAGGGCACCATGAGAGCAGAGGCCCCCGGGGCCTAGAACAGGCTGGAACTCAGTTAACATCTACAAAGGAATGACAGGTACAGGCTCAGATTTCAAGGGGTCCACAAGCCTCCCCGGGACACTCATCTTTGTAGCTGCAGGATCGAGAGCCTGTTGACTCCCCTTGGTCCCATCCAACACCAAGTCTTGTCACTTTAGTCCCCACCACGTTCCCTTCAGCAGCCTGAAACTGACCACACTGGGCTACTGATACCGTGAAATGGACCAATACGGCCACAGCTTCACACACAGACCGCGAGCATCAGCTCTGAGCCCGAGAGACCTGGGCTCCAGTCCTGTCTCTTCCGCTTCTCTCTGTGAACTCAGGCATGCTGAGCCCGCTTCAGCTCCTCTGCGGGTGAGGATAAGGGTATCAGGTGGACTGACTGTGAGAATCAACGAGGAAATGCGTGTAGAGCCCAGAGTCCAGCGCCTGCCTTAGTAAGTGGTGGCTGTTCTTGTGATTACTAAGGTGATACGGTTCCCTGTCCCTTCGCCATCCAGGTCTCCCCTCTCTGGACGTCTGCCCCTTCGCTGTGACATCCATAAGGGGCAGCTGATGCTCAGCGCACTGCAGCACACGCCAGTCTGGCCTGAGCAGAGAGAGAAGAAGACGACTCTCCCCTTCCCTGTTGCAGAGACCGCACTGCCCCTAGTGTAACCTGAGAACGAACTCCCCAGGCCTTCCGGGCCACCCCATTCCCTACCACTGCCCTTTCCTGCCTAATTCTGGCACTCACCATCAGCGCTGTGTTGGTTGGTTTAATGCGCATCTCCCCCGCTCCTCCCCACAACAGGGGTTCCATGAGGGCAAAGAATTTGCTGCAACATCCAGAGTCTAGCCGGGTGCCTGGCACATCACAAGAACTTAATACACGACCACTGAGGCTCAGACGTGCCCTGGGGCACCTCAGCGGACTGACAGCTTCTCCGTGCCTCAGCCAGAGCAACCAGGGCAACCATGGGAGAAGTTAAAAATTAGAGAAGGGAGGGCGCTTCCCTGGTGGCGCAGGGGTTGAGAATCTGCCTGCCGATGCAGGGGACGTGGGTTCGAGCCCTGGTCTGGGAGGATCCCACATGCCGCGGAGCGGCTAGGCCTGTGAGCCACAGCTACTGAGCCTGCATGTCTGGAGCCTGTGCTCCACAACAAGAGAGGCCGCGATAGTGAGAGGCCCGCGCACCGCGATGAAGAGTGGCCCCCGCTTGCCGCAACTAGAAAAAGCCCTCGCACAGAAACAAGACCCAACACAGCAAGAAAGAAAGAAAGAAAGAAAGAAAGAACTGAGTTAAAAATTAAAAAAAAAAAAAAAATTAGAGAAGGGAAACATGAAGCAGAAGGGGGAGATGAGGGCACAACTCCTGCATAGCAAGAGGGAACGTTTGTGTCCCAGGAACCTTAGATTAAACGCAAACCTCTAGATGCCCTCCTCTGCTGAGGACCTACTGGGTGTCTCTCATTTGACCCTCACAACACCTAGGAGGTGAAATTTTTTACTCTCTCCCCACCCAACTTTACAGAGAAGGACACTGAGGTTCAGAGAGGTGAATACACTTGCCCAAGGTCACACAGCACTAAGTAAGCATGGGACTCAGAATTCTAACCAAAGTCTGACCCTAGTGCCTGTACTCTTGCTACTAATACTCTATTAATAATCTTCAGCCCTGCCCAGGAGGATCATTCTGCATCAGGGCAAAAGATTCAGAAATTAAACAGGCTGGTACATGAAGCAGGGAGCTCCCCATCACTAGAAGCATTCAAGCAGGGGCTTAGCAACCCCCAGAGATGGACAGGATGGCAGGGTCCCTGAACTGGGTGAGGGTGGGTGTGAACTAGAGGGACTTTAGGATCTCAATGCTGAGACGTTTCGATCCTGTGATCCACACCCCAGGTTGTGACCTGTGGGTCCGTGTTTCCGTAAGCAACACAGTCACTCCTTGTTTCAAGGCTTAGAAAAGAAAACATAACCCAAAGAGTTAAATAAATGTATCAGCATGTCATGTCATACATTGGAGAAACACACTTATTTTTACATAAGAAAGATTCTGGTAAATAATAATATCTAATATTTTATGGAGTTACTACATGCCAGACTATAACAAATATTTTAATATATTAAATTGTTTAAATATATGATCCCATTTAATCCACACTGTGATCCTGTGTGGTGGGTACTATTATCATACGGGTGGATTAGTCAGGTTTCTGCTACAGCCCTGCTGTGTAACAAACCACGCCACCAAGCCAGTGGCTCGCCACATGTCTCTTCCTCGCTCACAGGTCTGCGGGTCAACTGGGGTGACTCTGCTTCATCTGTGGGTCGGCTTGATTTAGCTCCAGGCCATGGGTCAGATTCAGGTCAGCTCCACAGGTGTCTCCTTCTAGAACCATCAGCTAGCTACCTGGGACATTTTGCCTTGTAGCACATGGCAGAAGCTCAAGCAACCAGACCAAAAACCCAACCACGTATCAAGCCAGTGCTTTTGTCACATCCACTAATGTCAGACTGGCCAAGGCAAGTCACATGGCCAAGCCCACACTTCAGCGCACTGGGGATTACACCCTGGCTACTCCAGTGGGGGCACTGCAAAGTCACGTGGCAAAGAGAATGGGTGTATTAACCTATGACAGGAGGGAATGAAGATTTGAGAATAATACCCAGTCTATCCCCAAGAGGTGTCACTGATGAGAACCCAGGGCCTCACCTAGGGACACAAGTGGCCCAAGGTTACAGGGCTGGTTACTGGGATTCCAGCTGGGATTCTGACTCAGGATGTCTGACATCCAAGCTACTCCGCCCCCACAGGCTGTCAGGCCAGTACCTGATAGGTACTAGGTGCTCCATTAATTATCAGCTCATCGTTAAGGTGTATATGCTTCAAATAGGTGCAGTTTATTGCACGTCAGTTATAGTCAATGAAACTTAAGTTGTCTTTAAAAAGAAAATTTAAAGAGCAGAGAAAGGGCTTCCCTGGTGGCGCAGTGGTTAAGAATCCACCTGCCAGTGCAGGGCACACGGGTTCGAGCCCTGGTCCGGGAAGATCCCACATGCCGCAGAGCAACTAAGCCCATGGGCCACAACTACTGAGCCTGCGCGTCTGGAGCCCATGTGCCACAACTACTGAGCCCGCGATCTAGAGCCCGCGAGCCAATTACTAAGCCCACGCTCTAGAGGCCGCGAGCCACAACTACTGAGCCTATGCGCCACAACCACTGAAGCCCGCGCACCTAGAGCCCGTGCTCCACAACAAGGGAAGCCACCCAATGAGAAGCCCGCGCACCGCAACAAAGAGTAGCCCCCCGCTCGCCACAACTAGAGAAAAGCCCGTGCTCAGCAACAAAGACCCAACGCAGCCAAAAATAAAAATAAATACATAAATTTAGTTTTTAAATAAATAAAGAAAGAACAAGAGAAAACTGATCAGCCAATGAATGAGATGTTAGTACCTGGTGCAGGACTTGGTTTTGAAGAACATCAGCAAAGGATTGGAGCTTGGCTTCCACAGTGAGAACCAGGAAAGCCTCCGAGACATCCATAGGGAGCTGCTTAGACGGGAGGTCAGGCCTCCACCACAAGCCTGCCCGGAAGAGAGGCCAAAGGGAGGCCTGGTTCTTCTCCAGATCTTCTCCATCCAAAGAGGGTGATGCACCCGACGCAGCCAGTGAGCGCAAGGCGATCTGCAGGATTCAGGGAACGGGGTCAAGACTGCAGCCCAAGGTCAGTTCCAACACTACATCTGCCCTTTCACCTCTTGGGTTGCAGAAGTGACCCGGGGTGAACATAGAGAGGATGTAGCCCTTGCCCAGCGGGGCCCTTTGCTTCATGGCCCAGAATTTGGGTCACACGTTGCCTCGGAGCCCCAGATTCCTCCTCAGTTAAAAACAAGGGGGCGGGGGCTTCCCTGGTGGCGCAGTGGTTGAGAGTCCGCCTGCTGATGCAGGGGACACGGGTTCGTGCCCCGGTCCTGGAAGATCCCACATGCCGCGGAGCAGCTGGGCCCGCGAGCCATGACCGCTGAGCCTGCGCGTCCGGAGCCTGCGCGTCCGGAGCCTGTGCTCCGCAACGGGAGAGACCACAACAGTGAGAGGCCCGCATACTGCAAAAACAAAACAAAACAAAACAAACCCCCCCCCAAAAAAAATAAAATAAAATAAAATAAGGGGGCGGGAGAGAGGGTGGTAAAAGACGGTAAATAAAGGGAAAGGATGGAGCATCTGTTCTACCTGTCCTAGTCAAACTGTATCACCTGGTGCCCAAACATAGAGGAGGAACATCTCAGCTAATCAATGAAGCAGGGATAGCGCTGGGCTACATGCACTTTGCAACCCCTCATGAATTAATGGGTCTGGGCAGTGAGGAGCAACTGGCTGCTGACCTCCCAAAATGAGAAGCCAGAGGGTGTTGTGCCTGGTGGGGGAAAGTGCTTCAAAAGCACGCCTCTGAAGTCGTCTTACCAAAAACAGCGAACTTAAATCTGGAAGAGCCTCTAGACCCGAATGCCAATTTACAGGAAATACAGAGAGCAGAGAAACAGGTTAGAAACCACCAAGGGGACACAGTCGGCAAGATCCAGACCAAGGGGAACTCTTCATGACAAATACATTGCAAGGAAAACAACAGGGGACGCCGGGAGCCTATTTAAGGACAGATTAAAAGCACTTGTCAATTTCAGTGTGTGGCCCTTATTTAGATGCTGGTTCAAATGAAAATAAACGCATATGAATGCATGTTGTACATATTTTCACATATTAAATTCATAAATATACATATATATTAAGTATCTAATATATGAGTGCCCTAAATATTAAATAGATATGTTTATATATTAAATGTAAATTGAGACCACTGGAAATGAGACCATTATGTAATGACACTGCATACGTGTTTTACATGTATAATTAGGTATGAAATATATTTGCACTTAGAAACGTGATGGTTTGATTTGGGTTTTTTAGGTATCGTAGCTATGTGTTACACTTTGAAAGGCCTTATTTTTTAGAGCTGCACTCTGGAGTATTTCCAGATGAAACAGTATGGTGTCTGGGATTTGCTTCACAGTAGATAGGGAGGGGAAGCAGGGGGCAGGGGACAGAGGTGAAATGACACTGATCACGAACGATGGTTGGCACAGCTGCGTGACGGGCACACGGGGCTCATTATACCATCCTCTCCATTTTTGGTAAATGCTTGAAATTTTCCATCTGGAGAAATTAAAGCTAAATAACCTCCATACTAAAAAATTTTGAAAGTTTTTCCCCATTTTTATTGCATAAACTACAGATAAACATAAAATTTACCGTTTTAACCGCTTTTAAGTGTACTGTTCAGTGGCATTAAGTCCAGTCACATGGTTGCGCAAACATCACCACCATCCGTCTCCAGAATCCTTCTCATCTCGCAAAACTGGAACTCCGTCCCCATCAAACAATTCCCCATTCCCCCCCACAACAGCACCTGGCACCCACCATTCTACTTTCTGTCTCTATGAATTTGATAATCTAGGTGCCTCATATAAGTGGAATCACATAGTATTTGTCCATTTGTGACAGGCTGATTTCACGTAGCATAACGTCCTCAAGCTTCATTCATGGTGTAATATGAGTCAGGATTTCCTTCCTCTTAAAAGCTGACTAATATTCCATTGCACGTATAGACCGCGTTTTGTTTATCCATTCATCCATCAGTGGACACTTGGGTGGCTTCCACATTTTGACTACTGTGAATAACGCTGTGATGGACATAGCTGTATAAATATCTATTTTTTTTAAGATTTTCTAAGAAGATAATTATGGAGGCCATTCTTTCCAAATCAGAAGTGGGAACTCACGGCCTGACATTCCTGCAACATTCGAAATAAGACACACTGGGCCCCTGCTAAACGTCAGGTACCGTATTAGATTCTATGGGTCCCCCAGGGAGCAGGACAGACACACACACACACACACACACACACACACACACACTTGGCCGAGTGGAGCTGCCTGTCCCATGGGACCTGTCAGGGCAGGGGGAGAGGGCATGGGGGGTCAGACCTGTGTTTTCAGGAGCTCTGGCAGGGTGGCAGGCTGAAAGGGGACAAGTTCACCAGCCAAGCAAAGGGCAACAGCAGAGCCATTCCACGCACCCCCATCTATGTCATTGTTCTGCTCCCAACCAGGAAGTGACCCTCTCAACCCCTCCATCCCTCCCTCCCGGCAGCCCTCCTCTGAGCATTGGACTCGGGCAGCCGTGGCTGTCAGGCCGGCCAGCCCAGCAAGACTCAAGGGGTCACCTCTGCTTTAACAGGAGAGTAACCCGCAGGCCAGCTTTTGGAGTGAGCCGGGATGCCTCTTCCTCTTCTCCTTTCTAATCGGTGTCCAGGAAAGGAGGGCGGTCCTTGAGGTGGTGAAGAAAGCTGGGGCCGTGCATCTATCCGCTCACCATGAGCCCCTGTGTGCCACGGCCTGAGTGGCCGTCGGGGAGATGGAGGTGGCCGGCTCCCGATTTCTGCTCTCAGGGGGTTTGCAGTCTTTAATTGGAAAGCCAGACACACACCCAATGGCAGTGCGGCAAGGAAAGTGCTGTGATGGGGGAAGTATAGGCCCAAAGAGGACCCCAAGCCCCACTGAAAGGGGATACCTGAGCCAGAAGGCACACCTGGGCTGACTCTGGAAGGTGGAAAGGCAGTGTTCCTCCTGCAGCTCAGAGGGGAGGGTGGCCATGGTTCAGCGTGACGCTGGGCTGCAAAAAGAGAAGCTGAGCAGTGGGCGGGGCCAGGGACTGAAGAGCCTGTAGGCAAAGGGAAAGGGTCTGGATTTTACCCAAGGGCAATAGGGAGCCATTGAAGACTGTCCCGCAACAGAGAGAGAACTGAGCATGTACACCCTCAAAAGTTCCATCACTCTGGTTGCTGTGGCAAAGATGGGAAGTGGGAGGGGTCAGGCTGGAGGAGGGCAGACGGGTTGGAGGGTCCCACAGCAATCACAGCGAGAGTCTCCAGCGGCATCTCGGGAGCCTGCCTACAGGGCAAGCCCCCTCCCACTCACCCCCCAGCACTGGAAACTCCAGAAACGGCCAGGGCTGCTTCTTTGGCCTCCACCCCAACCTCCTGCCAAGGCATTTAGGAAGACGTGGCTGAAAATGAAGAGCTGCGAAGAGTCCACGTGGGCCTGAGCGGATAAGAACTTGGGACGGAAATCAGAGAGACTGGTTGGCACACTTGGCCTCTGCAAAACTTTGAGAAGGTCCTCACTTCTCTGGGCTTCAGTTTCCTCGCCTCTAAAATGGAGATGATGCACATGCTTCCCCTACAGGGAGGCGGAGAGAATCAATGAGAAGATAAACGTCAAGAGCTACCACGGGGCTTGCTCAACGAATGTTGGTTACTGATCATCAGTAGCAGTACTGCTACTACATACGTCCCAGCAGTTCACAAAATCTCAACCCCTCCACCCAGGGCAGCAGGGTTCAAGTGTTCCTGGTCTTTTCTACCTGCTTTTTTGTGACTCCTTCTGCCCTGAAAGGTCCCCTCCCTGATTCTCAAACCAGTGAAATCCTGCCTGTGCCTCAAAGCCCAGCCCAAAGGTCACCTCCTCCACAAAGCCTGCCCGGATTCCCCCTCCCCACAACACAGAGACTCTCACGTCCACAGCCTCCAGGGCTCACCTCTGTGGCAGCTCCTAGTTTCCCATGAGGCAAGAAGCTTGTGTCACCCTGTCGCTTCCCCCTTCAGTCTGTGAAGGCTGAGGTTCCAGCATAGGGGCTGGCGTGGAGCAGTTCAGCAAATGTGGGCTGGCTGGGTGGACAGATGGACAGAAGAATGGTGAAACAAGCTTTCTGTATCAGTCAGAACTAGTTGCAAGTACAGAAACCCAACTCAATCTTCTGTAAGCCAGAAGGCAGTACTGCTTCAGGCAAAGCTGGATCCAGGTGTTCAAACATTGTCATCTTTTTCTCTGTCTCACTCCATCTCTCATCAGTGTTCTCTATTATGTTGGCTTCATCTTTGCCCAGGCTGTCCACGTGGTGGACCTTTTACCTCATACCCTACCAGCCTTGACTGCCAGCAGAAAACAGCTTCACTTTCCCCCTTATCTGAGCCCTTGCCCCAGGATTGCATCTCATTGGCCTGCCTTGGGTCACATGACGACAACCACCAAGCCCTCTAGCCAGGGGGATGGCCAGGCCAGGGTCACAGTCTCGTCCCCGACCGAGGGAACCAGGGAACCAAGGGTGGGCGCGGAGCAGGGGGCAGGTAAAAACAACAGCCACATCCCATGTTCCCGTCTCACCCTGAGCAGCGGATCTACAGGCTGGGTCTAGCTTTGGCCTAAGTGTAAAGAGAAGACAGAGGGCCCTCCTCAGAGAACTCAGCCCCAAAGAGGAAACGGATGAGTAAACATATCACTAGGAGCCTCGCGGTGTGGCCACCAGAGCCGAGCGGATGGCCCGAAGGAGGTGACCGAGGAGGGAGCCAGCCCCTCCGCCTGGGCGGTCAGGAGGGGCTGTCCCCAGGAGAAACGCAGCAGGGTCATCGCACTCACCTTGACCAGGCATCCCAAGACCCTCCTCCCACAGGCGAACCTGCCCGCCCCACCGGGCCACACCCAGACCTGGTATGAGGAGGCCCGTGGGTCTCCAGCTCCGGCTGGCCCTGATCTGGAGGGTGGTTTCCCTCAGCACACGAGAGAAGGGTACCGCGCCCCACAGTGTGCACGCGAGGCAAGAAGCACTGGAGTCATTTGGCTGGCAGTGAATTCAAAAGCTGTCGCCTCCTCTCCCTCCCTCCCAGGAACAACAATAACAATAATGGTAACATTATGCACACCTCATGCAGCCCCGGGAAGCTGCTGCACACCATTTTATCACCATTCACAGACAAGGACTCGAGGTCCAGAGAAGGACGTCCCCTGCCTAGTGTTACACAGTAAGCACTGGGCTGGGATTGAAGTGACCCCAGAGCTGTGTCCTCCATGCTTCGCTGCCGCCTTTCACTCCAGAGCAGTGTCTCCACACTCGGATGCCCGTCACCACTGCCTTGGGAGCTGCTTATAAAACCTTATTCCTGGCCCCTCCTCGGACTCTCTGCATCAGGATCTGAGGATGGGAGGGGCCCAGGAGTCTGCATTTAGCCAGCCTCCGGGGAGATTCTGATTCAGCCCGACTAGCAGGCACCTGGGGAAACCATTTGGTTTCCAGAATATCCCCATCAAGAGGGTGAGGAGCCAGGTAGAGACAGTCCCCAAGGGTCCCACTGGGGAAGGGACCTCAGGGACAAACGGCCCCCTTGTTCTTCCCAGCCCCTCCTCATGGCCCCACATATGCTCAGATTTTAACTTAAATATTCAGAGTCCCCTCCCCTGTTCGAGCATAAATGTGCAGTTCCCACCGGGATTTGGGGGCTGGGGGGGATCTCAGGCCAACACTTTCTGTGTGCTCTAATCTTTTCAGGAAGAAGAGGCCCCCAAGCCTCAAGAGAGATTTTTTTTTCCTACTGTCTGAATTGCATTTGTGAAGGGGTCATTGATTTGCTTCCCCATTTCTTATTAATCAAAGGCAAACCACAGCCAGCCAGGCCTCTGATCTGGGGGACGCAGCCACACTGAGATGATCCCATCCTCACCCAGAGCACAGGCACCCAACGTTTCTGATGGGGTCACAGGGGCTTTGTTCCTACTAGGCTTTCTCACGTATCTAGAACACTCCCCAGCAGTCCACGAGCCCAAGGTGCCAGATACGGAGCCTGGGTTCCAGGCAGAGGGGACAGAGAGTAGGCTGAGAACAATTTGCCAAGGTTACCTTGGAAGCAAAACCCAGGTGCTGTCATAATTGAGGCCCGGGCTTCCTGCCTCTCTCTTTAGATGTGAGCAGAGCCCAAAAGCACATCCCCAGGGTCTCTTGGCCACAGTGTCAAAGCAGAGAAAACCAGAGCAGCAACCCAGTTAGGGCTCATTTTCAAACAGCAGAACTCCAGACGTGGCCCCCTCCACCCCCATGCAACTTGCCGGGCCTATGGGTCCCCAACATCTGGCCTGAATCCGTTCTGCTTCTACCACATCTGGGATGGGGAAAGGGTGTGAAAATGACCCTCCCCTGTTTCCCAGGGCTGGTTCCTGACAGTTGGAAAGTCTGAGGAGGAGAAGGCTTTTCTTGGATCTCACACAGAAGCTCATTCAGCAGAAGTTTGCCCGAAGTCTCAGTTTCCCCTCCCAGTAACAGGGATGCTGAGCCTGCCCTGCAGCCAACCCACAGCTCCCCCAGCTCCCTGGTGACTCCTGGAACAGCTCCAGGACAGCACCAGACCAGCTCTTGCTGCAACCCTGCCCTGGAGCACGTCAGGACCTACAGACAGGGCCCCTGGGCTGGGTCCAGGCTCTGCCACTGACCCCTTAGGCCGGCTGTCCTGCCTGAAAAACACACATCCATGTGAGATCAAATGAACACTCCTCACCATGATTCCAGGTCCTTCAGAGGCCCCCACTGGACTCCCCACCTCTCACACTGGCCTCTTAGCCCCAAGTCCCCTCCAGCCGCAGAGCTCTCCCTCATGCTGTTCCCTCCAACTGGAACACCTTTCCCTGCGCCTAAGCCGGCCAACCCGGCCCAGGCTGAATATCACCGCCCTTTGGAAGCTTTGCCCCTTTGCCCATAGCTAGGGTCTCTTTCAGGCCCCTGGGCCGCCTTCCCCACGATTCAGGTGGGGTCATCTCATGTGTTATTGATGGTCGAATGCCTCCGATCCCCCTCTCACGCCGCACCCTGACCCCAAAGGACCAGATACACAGTTGACAACGCTTGGCCAATGGAGACTGGAAAGGTTTCAGTGAGATCACGGGTTTTAAAGGGCCGGATCGCATGCCGCTGGGGGCTGATGTTTGTGAGAGGAGGGTTGGTGAGTCAGGGATGGGGCAGGCGCTCGGTCCCGCCCCTTAAAGGGCTCCCGGGAGCATGCGACCGAGCTATCCAGGGTTCCTCAGTGTCGTGAGGGTTAATTCAAAGGGCCTTCCACGGGTGTGCCCTCCACCGGGTAAAATGGCCTGCGCTCCCCCACCAACCGCGAGCACTTCGGGGGCCCGGCTGCTCCGCTCACGTTCGCGCCAGCGGCGAAGCAACCAGGGCCACGGGGCTGAACTACAACTCCCATGATGCCGCGCTCCACGGCGTGTCCGGGAGGAGCGAGCGCCGGCAGCATCACCCCTCACGGCCTTCTGGGGACTGTAGTTCTCCCCAGAGGGGCGCGGCCTGGGGAAAGAGGCATCTGGGCGGTCTCTCAGGGAAATGCTGAGCCTCCGCAGCCCGCTAGGAGGGAGGGGCTGAGGACGCTGCAGGCCTGGCTGGGCCTCCCTTCACTCCAGCAGCGGTCTCTCCCAGCATCACTTCTTCAGCTTCATCGTGATCATCACCACCACCCTCATCATCATCAACGTCATCACAACAACTACTCTATTCCGTGAGCAGCTACTTTGTGCCAGGCCCTGAGCTCATCTCTTGGAAGACAGAGATAAAGACAGACATGGTCCCCGTCTTTGCTGGCATACAGTCCAGGCAGGGAGACAGACATGGGACATTTAATCGCAGACTTAATTATTTGTGCGGGGTCCAAAAGAGTACAGTATGAGGCTGTAAGAGCAGAGGGGACAGGGAAGGTGATGATGAATATTTTCTGAGCTAAAGACAGACACAAACGGAGTGTGGACAACAATGGACTGGAGTCTTTGAACTTCAAAGAGTGAATTTGATGGGTGGGGTGGGAAAAATCCAGAACCATTCCTGCAAATCCTTTCATTATCGCCAAGAAGAAATTTGCCCAGAGAGATTTGGGGACTTGCCCTAAGTCACGCAGCAAGTCAGAGGAAGTTGGTACAAGGAGGCAACCCCAGATGTTAAACTCCCCAAGGACAGGGCCTGGGTCTTCTGTCTTCTAGATGCCCCACCCCGCAACACACACACACACACGCACGCACGCACGCACGCACGCACGCGCGCGCGCGCGCGCCTCGCCCAGTCTTGCACATAGTGGTGTGAGGAAGAGTTCCAGGGGCAAAAACATCTCATGCCCAGTGTCCTCCCTCAATGTGGCAGAGCCCAGCCCTTACTCAGCAAAAGTTTTCGCCTCCCTGAGCCTGTTTCCCCATCAATGAAAGGAGGGCACAGTACACCCCCCTCATGGGGTAGTTCTAGCGGAAAAACCAAAGATGATGGATCTGAAACCAGCGTTTTACAAGCAGGAGAGGTGCCGGTGTGAGTCACTTCCCATTCTGTGCCCCACTGCAACACTGTGGGGCAGCCAGGAGCCATCTGTGGACCGCCATTGGGTGCCGACTGGCGGACAGCTGCCCATGCGGGAGGTGCACATAGGAGAGAGCTGGCAGCTGGAGGCCCTTCTCTAAGGGGTTCGAGTTTGATCTGAGCCCTGAGGACACCCCCGTCGAGCCTTCAAGGTGAGCATGGAATGTGTCTCCCTCAGCGACACATCGCAGGTGCTCAGCGTGAATAGCAGAGCTTCAGTGCAAATACGACCATGTCACTCGTCCTGAAAACTCGTCCGTGGCTCCCTGTGGCCCTCCAGATGAAATCCACAGCCCATAGTCTGACCCCAGCTGACTCCTTGCCTCAGAATTCACCAAACCCTTCCCTCCAAGAGAAGGAAGGCCTTTGGCCAAAGCTATGGGTTGGCAACTCGAAGGGCATTACAATCCCTCTCCCTTTCCGTCTTCTACTGTAGAGATGAGCAAAATTGTAAAACTCCATTTTCCCAGCCTCTCTTGCAGTCTGAGATGACCATGTAACCCAGTTCTAGCTAATGAGATAGAACAGAAGTCCCTGGGGAGCAATTCCCTTTCTGAATAAAGAGATGGAGTCTGGCAGGGAAAAGGCCTTTTCACTCTTTCCTCTTTGGCT
Source organism: Orcinus orca (assembly GCF_937001465.1). NCBI lineage: Eukaryota > Metazoa > Chordata > Mammalia > Artiodactyla > Delphinidae > Orcinus > Orcinus orca. Next base: position 113,907,176 of record NC_064564.1, on the reverse strand, counting down.
TTTAGCTTTTTCCCCTTCTTCCTGCCTGGAACACAGACATGAGAGCCAGAGGTTCGGCAGCCATATTGTGACCATGAGGCACCAATGTGAGTTCAAGGCCTCCCTGCTGAGCATAGTGAAAAGGAAGACAGAAAGAGCCAGGGCGCCTGGTGGCATCTATAAACCTCTATGCCAACCCCTGACTGCTCACCCCCTGCTTGTTGTTGTCTAAGTCAGAATCCCCTATCTGTTTAAGCTGCTGTAATAGAGTTTCTTTATTTGACATGAACACGATGCTGATGATACACGACCCGGCATGAATGGCCCCTGCTGAGCTCACATCTTATTGCTCTCCTGGGGGGTTCACTGTACTCCAGCCTCTATACTGGCCTCTTTTGGTTCTTTGGCCACACTGAGCTCATTGCTGCCTCAGGGCCTTTGCGCTGCCCACGTCTACTCGTGGCTGGTTCCTTCCATCATCCAGGCCTCACCTTAAATGCTACCTCCTCCGAGAGGCCCTCCTGGTCCACTACACAATCTGGGGGAGCCTCGCCAGAGCCTCCCCTCTACCATATGACCTTGCTTTATCTTACCACCGTTCCTTATTGCTAGCTGATCGTTTCTCTTTCAACTTATTTCTTCATTTGCTTATTATACAGAATGTGAGCTTCGTGGGAGGGGGGTTGTCAGGATTTACACCTGTATTACTCGCCCCTGTATCCCCAGTGCACGGTACATAGTAGGCATTCACTAAGGGTTTGTTGGATTAATTCAGCAATCTGTTAATTAACACTGCTGCCCTGCCTGACATACTCTCTCTCTCTCCCACTTTGCTTGGGAACTGGAAATGTCCACTCTTTCTTTGAGCCACCCCTCCTAGGAAAGCCTTCTTGGTACTCCTGTATTTGGGCTGGGACAGGTCTGGTTCCCACACCCGTGACTTTCCACGTCTCTCCTCCTCTGCCCTTTCCCACTCATAACTGCAGGGCAGTTGACATCCGGCTCTGTTAGATGTCATCTCCCCCTCCAGGACGTAAGCTCTAAGAGGGCAGGGGCTGTCTGCTCTGTCTTTCATTCCATGGCTAGTGCCTGGCACAGGTAAAGGTGATTGTTGAATGAATGAATGAGTAACGAATGACTGACAGGAGCTACTTGCTGACTGTGCACCAGCTGGGCAAGGGGCTATTTTGACGACTTGGTTCACTGTCCCAGCCTAAAAGGGCTGGGTCTTGAGGGCAGGGACCACTTAAGTCCCATCAACCCCACCCCCTGCTACGAGAAAAAACTAAATCAAAGCAGTGCGGCCAGTTCAGATTTGCCCTGCTCTGAACAAAGGGGCAGCTGTGGCTTCTGCCTAGACAGGCGCCTGCACCATAGCCAAGCAAAGCCAGCCTGCCTGCACAGCCCAAGGGGCTCCGGGCTGTTTCTCAGCAATATTTTGCCCCTTCCCTCCGCCCCATCCTCCTTCCTCAACCTCTCCCCCAAATAACAGCACAAACCCTCGGCCCTCGCATGGAATTTTTCGTCTTCAAAGCACTTTATAAACATTAGCTCATTAGCTGAGCAGCCCCTTGACACCAGGAGGCTGCTCCCTGGGTGTCTTCTGAATCAGAGCGCCAGAGTTTACCGAGGAAAACAAGTTTTTCCCATAGAACGAGTGTAGCGCCACAGCCACGATCAGTGGGTCTCAGAAAAAAGGAAGAAGGAAGGAGAGAGACGCTGCCTCTGGCGAGTGTCAACTCCGAGAACCAGGAGAGCCGAGGGGTGCCAGGCTCAGGGCGATGCCACCAGGCTTCTGTCCCCTGCCCAGGGTCCGACGACCCCACACACAGGGGAGCAGCTGCTGGAGCATCGCCCCCAGCACCCTGGCACCTCTTCCTGCCTCCCCTCCTGACCCACATCTGCCTTCCCACCGCTGGGGAGTTTCCCGCCTCCCACCCCCACTCCCAGCCACAGCCCATCCGCAGCGAGGAGAGGACCAGCGCCTCCTAACCTAGAAGAGGTGGCGTCGGCCGCCGTCAGTACAGACGGTGGCTGCTTTGGGACTGGACAACCTGGGTACAAATCCCAGATCGGCACCTACAAGCTTGGAGGCCTCGGGCAAGTGGCTGAGACTCTGTTTCCCCCTCTGTAGAGCAGGGCCAGATGGGCACGTCCTCTCTCGGGGGGTGGTCGTGAGCCACCTGTGGAAGATGCGTGAGAAGCACCTGGCACTTGGGGGTCGGCGTTGTTCTCAGTGAAGGGGGCAGCTTCCTCCCTCCCTGGTTCCAGGGCGTGGCAGAGGTAGGGCACAGGTCTCCATGGAGGGAACGAAGGCCTGAGCATCACTGAAGCCTACCACAGAAGTGGGCCCTCTCCCCGAGGGAGGGCCTGGTCTCAGCCACCCCCGCCTCCACACCCCGCACTGTCTCATCTCTGGGGGAGGCATTTAGTGAAGGCCCAAACTAAAAGCCCGGAAAACATCACCGAAACCACTGCGGAAGTTAAACTGGCTCACGGTAAAAACCCCGGAAGTACTGCTTTCTAGAACCTCCTCCCGTTTCCCCGACAGATATTGACTGAGCCCCTGCTGTGCGCCAGGCACTGCGCTGGGCAGAGGACGCTGCCTCCGAGGACGGTAAAAGAGAACTGAGGGTCTCCCCTGAGCACACGCCAGCTGCTTGCTACTTCCAGCTACAGTGAAAAGGTCCAAATCTACATGGCCCCCAAACGTGGACTCCTTGAGGGCAGAGACCCTGTCGGGTGGGTAAGAATACTACTGGCCAGCTGGGTGTCCATTTCAGCTCCATCTCCCCTCCTAACAGAGCCTTGGTTTGAAGTGAGTAAATATGCTCAGATAAAATATTCACCTCCCAGACTCCCTTGCAGCTAGCTGGGCTGCTTGACCCAATTCTGGCCAATGAAATGGAATTAGGAGGAGTCTCCTGCTGGGAACACCCAGGAAATCGGTTGTTTTTCTGATAAAAAGAGGAATTCACCTGGCAGGAGCCTTTTATCCTTTGCCCTTCACCTTTCCCCGATCTTCACCCTAACTTTCCTGCCTGGAATGCTGTCGTGACACCTGGAGGTGAAGCGGCCATTTTGTGCCATAAGGACGAAAGCCACATGCTAGGGATAGTGGAGCAGGAAGCCAGAAGGACATCCCAAGAGGCTGCCCAGCTCTGACTGCCTCCCCCAGGACTGTCTGGGTTCTGTGGTTAAGCCATCTTGGTCGGGTTCCTGTGACTTGCAGCTGACTGTAAATCCTGCCTCATTGGCAGGCCACCTCAGAGACCCTCACGGTGCTCAACAGAAGGGCCAGCACAGAGCAGCTGCTTAATAAACGTAAGTGAATGACGGAGTGAATGGATGGAGGGGGCAGACCAGCCCTGAGACTGTAGGACCTGAACTGCAAACTCAACCCGAAAAGCAAGAGTGGTGGACAATCTAGTCAGTTAGGAGACCTGCATTCCTGACCAGCCCTCCCTGGGCCACGCTGTGTGACCCTGAGCAAGTTCCTTCCCCAGTCTGGGCCTCAGTTTTCCTATCTGAAAAAGTCGTGTGTGGACTTTGATGGGTACGCAAAGGGAGCAGTCAGATCCACAGGCAGTGGCCTCTGTGATTCTTCCTTCTTTACTTTCTGGTGAGGGAGGAAGGGGGCTCCTCTCACCTTCAAGCCAAATTCCACAGAGGGGACGACAAAGGAAGAAGCTGCTGGGTTTGGTTATTATCTGGGAAGGGCTGGCCTTGACCAAGCTTGCCACCGGTACCAGACACCACCAGCTATGTGTCATCTCTCTGAATCTTCACTCCACCCCACGAACTGGGTGCTCTTATTATCCCTATTTAACAGATGAGGAAACTGAGGTTCAAGGGTTAAATAGCAGGGCCTACTTTACAGTGTGAGCATGTGGCAGAGCCAGGGCTTGGGAGCCGAAGGGATGAGGCCAGACATAACTGTAATCCCCAGTTATGGGGACGGAGGGATGGAACCTATAAGAGGTGACATCATTTTTCCCAACAGGCAGTCCCAGGACCGGACCCCAGGTCTTTCTGCCTCCAAAGCAGGTGCCTCCTCCCAGGAGGAGCTGGCCATCGAGGGTAGGAGAAGGATAGAAGGAGAGACAGACATCAGTGTGAACGCAACCCATGGGATGTTTGCTAAGCAGAGATGCTCAGAGCCACGGGGACAAAGAGAAGTGAATAGTTCTGATGGGGACATCAAGGAAGGCTTCCTGGAGGAAGTGACGTTAGAAAGGGACATTTTGAAGGGGTGGGAGCAAGGAAGGGATTGTATTCCAGGCCTGCAGAACCACAGGAGGGCAGGACACTTGCTCCACTGTGTTCTCTGAGTGTGGGGGAGGGCTGACTGTGAAGGCAGCCCACCCATGACTGTCTCCCCCATCAGACGACGTGCTCCTCAGCGTCTTCCTCAGGACTTAGCACAGGCTGGGACTCAGGGGACAGAGAGAGGTTGGATGAGGTCCAGCTGGGTCCCAGAACATCTTGGGGTGAGCAGGGAGTGAGGGCGGGAATTTTCGCCCAGTCCCAGCCTGGCATACAAGGCGGCTTCCTCCCGAAGAGCTCTCACCTCTTCCTACCTCTCTCACCTCTGGAACCCACCCCCACCAGAGAATCCCCAGCTGCCCCTGGGAGGCAGGCAGTGCTGGCTGGCAGCTGAGACCGGAGGGGAGTCTGGGGTGGTTAGACTCACGTAAGAGTCAGTGTGATGACACTCTCCCTCCCAAGCTTCTGCATAATTAACAGGCCCTCCGGTGGTTCTGAGGCACAGCCAGGTTTGCGAACCACTGACTTAACCTGCTCAAGTCTCAGTTTCCTTATCTGGAAAATGGAGGAGTATATGTCCCAGCCCCACAGCATAGCTCTGGAGATGGTAAGATGGTGCACAGGGGTGTTTAGCAAGGGGGAAGAGCCCTGCGAGCGACTAATGGTGACTGGTATTCCACACACTCAGCCAGCAAGCGGCCGCAGCAATGAAGCAATGGCCCAGACCCCCACCAGAGCCCAGGAGATGGCCCGGAATCTGTGCAATGAAGCTGGAGCATTATTAATTTGTGAAAAAGTCACTGCGACCAAATAGCTATTCAGTGCCTCCCAGGTCATTCTTAAAATGCAAATTTTATCAACAAAGAGGAGAGCCTAATGCAGTAACTAGCAGAAGGGAAAGCAGAAAAGTGAGTAAACTAGAAAGCCAAAAATCAGCCTCTTCTACCCACCCCCACACATGCCCAGCAGGAGTCAAATATTAATTAACTGCTTCTTCCACTTGGACCCCCTCTTTGCAGGATTCATTCATGTTTGTTATGGCAAACACTGCAGGAGCCCAACCAACAAAACCCATCTCTTCAGAGGAAGAGATGGAGCCCAAAGTCACCAACAGCACAGACCCCTAGCTGGGCTGGACCTTGGGGAGTTTTCTCTTAAAACAAATGTGCCCTAATTTTCAGTCACTTGTGTGTGATACCAAGGAGCGGCAGTAGGGTGAGGTGTTTCATTACTGTTACCTGGAGTGCAAGTATTTGCAGGTACTTGGAGCTGTTCAAAACTTGCACTCTTGAAAATAATAATCCCACAGAACATTTAAATGATAAACATGGTATTCAGGCACAAAGACAATTTCAACAAATTCCAAAGTAAAACACATTCTCAACACAGTGAAATAAAAAAATTAAATTAATAGCTAGAGAGGGTTCTTTTAATCTAACTTGGTAGAAATTTGAAAACTCTTTTCCAAATAACTCTTGAGATAAAGAGGGAATTCAAAAGGAAATTACAGCCTACTTAGATGTTTCATACTATTTGGACATTAAATAAAATGAGAGCGTTGAATACTAAAACTTATAGGATGCAGCCAAAGCAATACTCAAAGGAAAATTCATATCCATAAATATACCTAAAGGATATTAAGTCCCTAAGAAAGAGATTCTTTTAACAGAAAGTTGGCTTACCCATCAAACGGCCCACAGTAAGGGGAGAAACATCTGTCTAGTTGTCTTGCCAAGGTTCCTTAAAGTTCATACAAAAGAAAGATTGCTAATACAGTTTTCTTTCCCAAAACTCACCATCTCCAAACTTGAGATGTATGGTGATGAAATCACAGGAGTAGCAGAGATGCGTACATATACACTGGGTTTGCTATTTCCAGTAGACAAAGAAAGCAAGCTAGAGGAAGTTTGTAATGCCTACAGAGAACCCTCAGTCCCAGTTCTGTTCTCATTACTGGTTCCTCTACCTGAAAACTGCAGTTAAGCAGTGAATAGGGAGGCCAAAATTCTAGACTCTGGCTCTTCCATTCATTAGCTGTGTGACCTTCACAGAATCACTTAACACTTATGGAATAGTCAGCTTTTGCCATAATGATGCTGTTTAACAAACAACCTCAAGCTCTCAGAGACCTCCTACACATTTATTCTCATTGGTCTGTAGGTTGACTGCAACTGGTTGATCTAGGCTGGACTCAACTAGGTAGTTCTGTTTCAGGCCGTAGGTCAGTTGAACTTGACTCCAGGCTGTGACTTGGGCTCAAGTGTGCCCCGTGTGTCTTCACATTATTTTGGTATCAGAATCCAAATGGGATATATTCTGTTGTGACAGAACACAAATAGGCAAGACATAGGGCAGAAGCGTGTGATGTCTCCTAAGGCTTCCTCTCAAGAGGCATCCTGTCTCTTCCACTAACAGTCTGTTGGCCGAAGTAAGTCACGTGGCCAATGACAAAGTCAGTGGGACAGGAAAATCTATTCTGCCTCAAGAAGAAGGGGAGTGAAGAGTTGCTGAACAATAATCCAATCTATCCTCCTTTCTTAGCCTCATCCTTCCTGTCTGTAAAATGCGGTTGACGGAAATTCCCACCTCATAGCAACAAAAGTCCTGAGCTTTGCTCTAACCTAACAGTACCCGAACCCTCCACTGGTTGGCTTTGACTCGGGTTATGTCCCCCTGCTGCCCAGTAGAGGGATGGGGTGGCCAGTCCTGGAGCCGGGGGTGGAGCCAGTGCCATTCAAACCCCAGGTCTGTTCCTGGATGGAGAAGAATTGGAACCTGTGTCAGGAACCTCACCGCAAAGCCCACTATCAGTGTTATACACTTGTCATCCATCAAATTTCCAAAACTGCTCAAGTCCCACTAAAATGTTCACCACAGGGATCACCTCCCCTTATCCAGGCCCCTCCGGAGCTGTAAGCGAGGCTGGCTGCCATCACTGATTTACCAGCTGCCTTTTCATCTTCGTCGGTACCTCGAGTCCCTCTGGGCCAAGATTAGCCTGGCGAGCAGCCTCATGCAGACCCCTGGAGACGGAGGGGCTCAAACAGACTCGCTTCAAGGTCCAGTCTCAGGATGATTCCCCAGTCAGTCCAGCCTCCTTTTCAAAGGAAGAAAGAAGAAGCCAAAGGCAGGAGAGTAGAGTTGTGAAGCGTTTGGGTTCTGGAATAGGAAAGACTTTGAGTTCAAACCCCATCTCTGCCACTTTCCGACTCTGTAAATTTAAGCAAATCAGGTGAGCTCTGTACACCTCAGTACCCTCATCTGGGAAATGGGCCTGATGACTACATCTCAGGTGGGTGTCTGCACAGAGTGGTGGAGGGATGATTCAGAACACGGGATAGAACAGCACCAGGTTGGAACCCCAGCGCTTCCAGTGAGGGTTTCTAGAAAAGCTTTGGTCTCTTCATCTGTGAATTGGGGATGATACAACAAACTGCCTGACGGGGTGTTTGAAAGTCCTGTGCTGTGAACCAGCGAGCGCTGTGCCTCATAGGTACTCAGTTCTCAGTAAATGATGGTTCCATCCCTTCTCCAGGACTCTGAAAATACCAAATGGGCTGCCTTTAACAACTAGTCACCAAATGTGGGCTGATTCGGTGTGTTGCACGATGCGCCTTATAAATGTTAATTAGTCCAATGAGTAAAATACCCAGACGTTGTCAGATCTAAGATGTTATCAATGCTAAGACACAACACAATTTCAGAGGTATTAGATGGGGGCGGGGGGAAGGGCAGGGCGGGGAGTAGGTGCCTTAGATTAGATTAAATTCAGTGCTTGGTACTACAGGTGAGAAATCAAGCCATGGTTCCAAAGAATTAAATGGTGTCTGATTTCATTACCTTGGAATAGCCTCATCTCCGAGTATATTGCATCCACTGGAGAATGACTGTCCTTTCCGATTCCCTAATATCCTGAAAGGGTTTGGCACATAGCAGACACGCCACAAATATCTGTTGAAAGAGTGAATCAGTCTCTCCCTCCAGTCATCAAAGAATCAAAGAACAAATCAGCAATGAATGACACTTGTTGGTAAAAAACTGTGTTCACCACGAAGAAAGGACGAGACTGGTTAAAACTTTTTTTTTCTTTTCAAAAGGGACTTCCATTCTAGACTGATGTTAAAAAATATTTTTGTCCATATCTGATACATGGAAAGGTCAAACAGTTGTTCACCAGTATCCTTTCGCACAGATAATGTTTGTTCATTGAACAGATAGAAATTGGGCATCTGTTATTGGCTAGGGACTAAATAAGGTATCAGAGTCCACAGAGAGTTGCTTGTGGACTCTGCCCACAGGGAGTTTACAGTCTAGGAGGGAAGACAGACAGACATGTTTAAAAAACTAAACTTTTCTTGGTAGCCATGTGATAAGAAGCCCTCCCCACCCTGTCCCCAGATAAGAGCTTTTTAGTTTATTTTTGTGGTCCACAAATTGGTGAAGCTCCGCTTTCGCTTTCTTCAAGGCCTTCATGTCAGTGACAAAGCTGTGTATTCACTGAACCGGGCCATCTGCCTCCTGTGTGCAACTGAAGACTACACTTTCCAGCCTCCCTTGCAGGTAGGTGGGGCCATGTGACTCCATTCTGGCCAATGGAAGGGAAGAATGCAAATTTAGACTTCACCACAAGACATGCTGCAGCATCTTGCCCATACTGGCTCCCGCCCCCACTGTGTGCAAGGCTGAAAGCAAAAAAATATGGTATGATGGAACTGACAATGGGAGGAGGCTGGAGGAAAGCTGTCTGATCCATTGGACTGAGATAGAAAGAAACTTTTATTGGGTCAAGTCCCTAAGATTTCAGGAATTATTTGTTACTGCAGCAGAGCATAGCCCAACTCACCCAGACCTTTATGAAAATCATTCCCATTTTCTAATGAATGAGAAATGAATGGGACTAAAGATCTCCTCACTGCCAAGGAGGAAAACCAGGCACTGAGGAAAGACCCTGCTACGAAGAGGCAGCACAAAGGGGAGATGAGGCTCTAGGCTGGGGCCATTGCTGTCCCTAGAGGATCAGTGATGGAGCAAACCACCTCCCGACCCTGAGCACTATGAACCAGCGAAATCAGGCTGAAAAGATGAACCAGAACAACATCAAAGGTTCACACGGATATTCACCAGCCTCAGCTCTCAGAGTCCTGGAGCCACGTTCTTCTTCCTGCCATCTGCTTCCCCAGGTGTCAGGGTTAAAAGAGCCACGTGTGGAGGCAAGCCAGTCTAGATTCCAGTCAGTTCACCGCTCTGAGCCTCAGCACCCTCCTCTGTAAAGTGGGCACGATAATAAAAGTACTTCAGTCATAGCTTCTATCATGAGGCTCCAACAAGATGATTCACGTCAAGAACTTGATGGCTAGTACACAGTAAGTGCTCAATAAATAGGCCAAGGGGAGGGCACTGGGAGCCACCACCAAGGACACGAGGCAGAGACCCACTTTGCTACATCCTAGGGTCAGCTCTGGGGAAAGGTTTTGACCCCCCAGCACAAACCACACGGGCTCACTCTCCAACCTGTAAGTCTCTCTCCCCCTCCTCCCTCTCGGCCAGATTAATCCCAGCCCCTTTGAGGTCACAGGCTGGGCTCCTTCCCTCATTTCCACCCTTCCTGAGGCCAGAGCTGTGACTAGGTAACTCACTTAGCCCTGAGTGTGTGTGTGTGTGTGTGTGTGTGTGTGTGTGTGCGCGCGCGCGCGCGCGCGCGCACGTGCGCGCGTGCACATGTGAGTGTGAGTGAGTGTGTGTGTGTGAGTGTGTGATGGGGCAGGCAGTGTGGAGCCATGTGACTCCTGCCTCCCTCTCCACCACTCATTAGCGGGAGGACCCACACAGATACTTCTTGTTTCTGCACCTCGGTTTCCTCATCTGTATGACAAACGTAGTGATGGGGCCTGGGTCCCCCAGGAACTAGGTGGGTTTACTTAGGACATGGATGTCGAGGGCCCCCCCAGGTGCCCTTTCACCAGCACAAAGTCCCGAACTGAGATCCTACTTAGCCCCACGTTTTAAACGATTTTTAAATAAAAAGGAACTCAGGAGATGAATTGAGGACAGATGATCGGTACTCACTGGGCTGTCTCTTTCTCACTCTACACACACACACACACACACACACACACACGCACACACGTGCACGCACACATACACACGCGCGCGCGCATACACGCTTGAGAAATGGGGGGTTTTTGAGAAATGCTCTCAAAACAAAAACAAAAACTCTGCTTTGTTCCGTGTAAGCAGCATTAAAAATTCACCAGTTGTGCGGAGTAGGAGGGCCGGGAGTGCAGCCCGAGCTCAGAACAGATTGCTGGAGAGTTCGGGCCAGCGAAGCAGGGACTTGGGCCTGGGGAAGGCCGGGGGTGGGGGAGGGGGCTGGGGAGAGTTGGGAGCTTGGGACCCTGTGACCAGTGTGCCTTCGAGGCTGGTCACCCCCCTGCCACAAGTCTCCATCACAAAGCCCTGTTTACTTCTTTATCACCCTCATTGCAATCTTGTTTATTTATCTGCTTACTTATTCCTTGTGTTTCCTGTCTGGTCTGGAATCTAAGTAAGGTCCTTGAGAGAGAGGTTATCCTGGTTCTAGGAGCTGATGCAGAGCCTGGCACACAGTAAGCACTTAATATTTGTGAAGGAACAAAAGGATGAAGTGAACAAATGAGTAAATGGATGAATGGACAAAAGACCAAGGACGAGGTACAGCTGGTCAAGAATGGATGAGACAGTCTTTCTCTAGCTCGGATCAGAGTCTGGTACCCACGGACCAGCAGCAGCCAGGAGATGTGTGGCCCTAGAACTTCAGTTCTCTGGGCCTCAGTTTCCTCAACTGTGAAATGGGGATTATTGTGCTACCCACCTCATTAGATTGTTTTGAGGATTAATGAAAAAATCCATATTAAACATAGTTCTGTGCCTGGCGCAATGGTCTATAGTTTTATTCCCTGAGTAGGGAGGTGGGGGTGGCACATACACCAGCTCCCACTACTCAAATGAAAAAAAAAAAAAAATCTCAGATTCAGTTCCTAAGATCCAAGGAGCTTCTCACTCCTTAGCAACTCCCAGCTGAGGCCGGTGAGGGGACAAAGGTCTGTACTAAGTGAGTTATAAAAACAACTCTGAGCCAGGAACCTCTGAGCCACCCCCCAGCCACCCATACACACACACACACACACACACACACACACACACACACACACACACACACACACACGCCGCCAACCCAGGATTAACTCTGGCCTGCCCAGCATGCTCTGCTTCTGGCAGGATTTTGAGAAAGGAAAAGAGGGGTGGGGGGGGGAGTTTCCCGTCTCAGTACTAATCCCCTCAACTCTTCAAAGCACTTTCCGGTCATTTGATGCTCACAGTGCCTCCTGGAGGAAGGTGACAAATGAGCAAACTGAGGCCCAAGAGAGGCGATGCGCATTACCTGAGGATAATAGGCCAATCTGGGGCTAGAACCCGTTTCTCCTGACCTCCAGACCCACTCTGTCTGCTGAACCAGCCCAGATGTCCAAAGCGCTGAACAGACACTCCATCCTCATCCCAGGGGCAGCTACCCAGCAGGTTTGCCTTAAAGGCTCCCAGCTGAGCCCTTGGCAGACATCACTAATCAACTGGAGCACACACCAAATCCCTTTCAACCCAGGGTTCTGGGCAGACACTACCAATCAATCAGGGTTGGCCTAGGAGATTAAAAGGATCCTCAGCCCTGCTCCGGCAGGGAGAGCTGCCTGGTGTTCTTAGCACAGCGCCTGCTCATTGGCCAGTATTTAGTCCGTGGTTATTGAGTGAGTGAATGAATAAATGAATGAATGGGTGAGTGAACAAACAAATGGGCACCCAGCTGGTATCAGGTGCTCGGGCAGAGACCCCAGGTGAGAGATCACATCCGCCCTGTATGCACATTCCATCCATAAGTACAGAAATCATTCAAAAGGCCAATGAATCCAAAAGTAGCAGCGGGGGTCTCCAGTCCTCCCCTGCTGCTCCCGGTGCCCCCACTTCCCCAGAGTCCTGGGATTGCAGCCACTTCTCCTTCCTTGCTCTGTGACCCCAGGCAAATCACCCAAGCTCTCTGTGCCTCAATTGCTTCATCCATAAAATGGAGATGATAACCAAACCTGCCCCAGAGGTTGGTGTGGGGCTTCAAGGAGACCAGCATGCGACGCGCTTGGCCCAGTGGCTGGCACAGAGCAAGAGCTCCAAAAAGCCAAGCTGCTGTCAACCTTCCACATTACATTTGAGGACCTTGAAGCCAGGAGCCATGATGTCTTCCTGGGCACTGAGCCTGTTGCCCAGGACCATGCTGGGCAAACACAGACCTGTCCTTAACCTGTGCCTGGGACAGTAACAGGATGACGGTTCTTCAGGGCAGAAGGAGGGTTTCCCCGGCGCCAGGGCCCCAGCCAAGCTTCCCAGTGCCCATCAGCGACAGAACAGCCTTCTTGGGGTACAGCAGGGGGCTCCCTCGTCCAAACACCACTGGCTCCACAGCCTCAGAGAGGACTCAGCAGTGACCCCCGTGGTCAGCTGTGCCCCATGCCTTCTCTGCCACTGTCGACAGTCCCAAAGCTCAGTCCCCACGGAGCAACGCCCACTCCAAGCCATGGAGACAGCAAGCTGGGGCAGCCAGAGGCTGGACTGGGAGGTGGGACGTCGGGGTTCCAGTCCCAGCTCGGGGCGACACCTCAGCACATCCTTCCTCCTCTCTGGACCTCAGTTTACCCATCTGAAATTAGGGATGGGGGCAGCCCGATGCCTAGGACCCTTCCAATTCTAAGTGTCTTCTGCATACTTACATTTATTGACTGATTTATTTCACAAATGTTTATTGAGTGCCTACTGCATACCAGGCCCTGGGCCTCAAGCTGTTCTCTCTGGTGAAAGGCTCCTCCCCCTCCTGGGCCTCTCAGTCTCAGCTTCCTGCAGGAAGCCTTTTCCAGGCCAGCTTTGGGGTCTCTCCCCTGCCCTCCTCCAGCCCCGACTTTCCTATCACAGACTTATCGCTCTGTGTCTTCTGGTCTGTTTATCTTGTCTGCTTCCCTCTGAATTGTGGCCTCCTGAGGGCAGGATCACGTCTTGTTCCCCCGACCCATTTGCAGGAATTCCAGAGTAGTGTTCTGGAAATACCTCTTGGGCCACTGAACAAAGGAATGAATATGTCAATTCCAAATCTCTCTCCCCCTTCCCCCTCCACCCAATACAAAACCCTCAATTACCCTTTTGTCTCTGCATCCTCTTCGCCAAACCAATCCCTGGGAACCCACCAGGCAAGTCCCAAAGCTGACCAGGGTCCTTCCTGGCATGTCTCCCACTTCTGAACTGGGCGACCAAAAGGTGCCCACAGGCATATGCAGCATTTCAAGGTGTTCACGGCTCCACTGTGGGGCTGACACCACCTGGGGTTTGACGGGAGCCCAGGTCCCAATAGGTTCTGTGCCCTGCTCCGCACTGTCCCAGCAGACCCTCGGTAAATATTTAGGCATTAATTAACTTCCTCCAGGAGGCGGTGACTCAGGGCCAGATGTAATCTCCCAGCTCCGGGGGGAAAAGGTGAGCGCCCCAACCTTTCTCAGGTGCCCAGACCAATAAGGCCAGCCCTTCATTCCAAGAAGCCTGGTCTCACTCAAACCTGCCCCCCTGCACGCGTGTGCACGCAGATACTCGTACACACACGTATACACCCGACGCCCTGGACGGTCTGTAGTACCTGCTCTGAGCCGTTGAACATCCGAACAGAAGCCTTATGTGTGCCCCACCCATTCTATAAACGTTTGTGAATTCCTACTGTGTGCCCCCCAATCTTCACTACTCCCAGGGGCACCAAAGAGCTCAGCTGTTCCACTGCCTCCTGCAGCAAGTGTTTTCTTACGACAGCTGCAGCAACTCCCCCGTCCAGGCCACCCCAAAAAAGATCAAGGGTTTTATTAATCTGGACAACTGCTCAGCCCTCCCCACTAGCCACTTCTTGATTCTTGAGAAGGAGGGGAGACCAAGTGAATGCGGGCCCCAGACAGGAGGGCCCAAAGAATGGGGCCACGCAGACGGGGCTGACCACTTCTCAGCTGGCCCCAGGGAGCGGAAGAGCCTTAGCAGAGCTCAAACTCACCTCGGGGCAGAGGCTAAGTGGGTGGGGGGGCTGGCTCCCCTGCCCCCAGCCTGTAGCTAGGGAATCCATTTCCATCCCTACCTCGTGTCCCATCTGGACCCCCAGGGTTAGGGGGTGCAGCTGTGAGAATGGCTGTCAATGATGAGCTGAGCTTGGAGAGAGATTTGCTCCTTCACGGATCCTGCAGGCCCTGGTCTCACAGCAGTTGTCAGGATAGTGGTGGGGTGTTGATGAAGTCAAGGTTACGTTCGCCATGAGCTGAGCCCTGAGAACTGGACTCAGATCCACCCAAGGCAGAAGCAAGCAGCTGATTTCAAAGAACCTAAAGCGAGTTCCAATCCTGGAAACAGACCTGGGTTCAAATCCTGCCTCAACCTCTTCTTGGCTCAGTGACCTTGAGCAAGATACATATTCTCAAAGTCTTCGTTCCCCCAACAAATTCTCAGCAAGCACAGAATGAAGGCCCAAAATCAGCATTAATAACACACGCTTGAGATGTGGCACATATATACAATGGAATATTACTCAGCCAATAAAAGAAATGGAGTTATTTGTAGTGAGGTGGATGGACCTAGAGTCTGCCATACAGAGTAAAGTAAGTCAGAAAGAGAAAAACAAATACCGTATGCTAACACATATATATGGAATCTAAAAAAAAAAAAAGGTTCTGAAGAACCTAGGGGCAGGACAGGAATAAAGATGCAGATGTACAGAATGGACTTGAGGACATGGGGAGGGGGAAAGGTAAGCTGGGACAAAGTGAGAGAGTGGCATGGACATATATACACTACCAAATGTAAAATAGATAGCTAGTGGGAAGCAGCCGCATAGCACAGAGAGATCAGCTCGGTGCTTTGTGACCACCTAGAGGGGTGGGATTAGGGAGGGTGGGAGGGAGATGCAAGAGGGAGGAGATATGGGGATATATGTATATGTATAGCTGATTCACTTTGTTATAAAGCAGAAACTAACACAGCATTGTAAAGCAATTATACTCCAATAAAGACGTTAAAAAAAAAATTACATTCTTGGAATCATGCAATGTGCCAGACACCATGGGTCCCAGACGTGACGGTAGAACCAGATAGGACCTCCCGCTTCCCTCCACATGCTAATGATATCTCAAAGGTGAACTTCAAAAATAAACAAATGGGGGCTTCCCTGGTGGCTCAGTGGTTAAGAATCCACCTGCCAATACAGGGGACACAGTTTCAATCCCTGGTCCGGGAAGATCCCACATGCCGCGGAGCAAATAAGCCCGTGCGCCACAACTACTGAACCTGCACTCTAGAGCCCGCGAGCCACAACTACTGAGCCCACGTGCCACAACTACTGAAGCCCACGTGCCTAGAGCCCGTGCTCCGCAACAAGAGAAGCCACCGCAATGAGAAGCCCACGCACCGCAACGAAGACCCAACGCGGCCAAAAATAAATAAAATAAATAAATTTACTTTAAGAAAAACAAATAAATTAACGAACGAAGGCTTTGTGTGTCAAGACAGGCCCTGAGGAAGTAAGGAGCAGTATATTTTTATTCTTACAGGTACTGTCACATAAACAAGTTCCACTCCTGTGTGTTCCTATCACCAGATCACCAATAGTATAGAAGATGCCCTTTCTCACAGTTCCCCTAAAATGTCAATCCTGGCTTCTCTGGGTGGGGGCAGAAGAGGTGCTTCTGATCACAGGGGCTCAGACCAGTTTGAGATTGTTCACAGATGGCATGGAAAGGCCAGAGCGCTGGATCTGGAGCTGTGGGACCTCAGGCAAGTCCCTTCCACTGTCAGTGTCCCAAGTTTCATCTGAAAAGTGGGGTACGTGCTCCCTAAATCTGTTTTTACCCTTGATGCCTGGCACTGAGTAGATGCTGAAAAATTGTGTGAGGAAACAAACCTGGAGAATTCTTAAGTCTGAGGGGAGACCCAGAAAGTACAGAGTGGGCTGGCTGGGTCTCTTTCCTCCTCCCAAGGGATGAAGCAGGTGCTGAGGACAACAGGCCCAACGAAAGAGGAAACTCAGAAGAAATCCCAAGGAGAGGGGGAAAGAGCAGGAAGTTTGCTCCTGGGACCTCGTCCCACCCCAGCCCCGCCCCCAACCGCCCCCAAGGCCCACCTAGCCCCGCCCCCAAACGCCCCCCAGGCCCACCTAGCCCTCATACTCTCTGTGAAGCCTCTTCCTCCTTCAGGGGCCAACCCTCAGGCAAACCACTTCAAAGACACCCTCCCACCCAGGCGCCCTGGACCCCAACCCCCCTCTGAGCAGCAGTCACCCCCTTTCAGGCTTCCCAGTCCAGGAGGAGAGCGCCCTGGAGATCGTCCCCACCGTATCAGGCCCCAGCTGGGAGGAGGTGGCCCATAAACGGTTCAGGACAAGAAGGAAAACAAAAGTGTCAACAAAAGTTAAGAGGGCGAGTGCCTCGGCCCTTGGTATTCGCCTCCCGTCTGGAGCTCACAGTCCTGGTACCAATCCGAGCCCTGCCCCTTAGGAGCTGTGGGATTCCCACGAGTCACCCCACTCCTCAGAGACTCAGGTCCCCGCTCTGCCTGCAGTCCGGCCCCATCCTAGGCACTTAATAACAGTCCCTAGTGTCATTATTATTAGTTAGGAAGGCAAGGAAAGGTTACAGAACCGGTGATTAGGACACTGGATGTCAGCTCTCGGAACGCCTTGAGACCTCAGCGGTTTGCGAGGGGCACGCCTCCAAGCCTCCTCTATCAGAGGAGACCAAAATTCACCATGTTTTGGTTTCTCCCGTCAGACAAATGGGGAGGCCGGCCCTTCCCCGAGTGTTCTCTGAATCTCCTCAGCCCAAAAGTCAAGGAGTCAGGCCCAACATACTCGGCGGCTGAGGGTACCTCGAAATCTCTTTCTCCTGAGGAGTCCCCAAAGGTCAAGCCGGCGGCCCCACTAGTCTCTTGCAAAAACCTTGCGTCCCGCGGGTCACCCGGGGGCGGTAGGTATGAAAGGAGGTGCCGCGTGGCCGGGAGTGGGAGCCGCGCTCACCTGCCGCAGGTGAGGCCCAGCCGTGCGGAAGGGGGAGGAGCCGTAGCAGCAGCACGCAGGTGAGCCGACCCCCGGCTCCCAGGAACTAGGCCGAGGGCGGCCGCGGGCTCCAACGTGGCGGCTGCGAGGCGACCCATGTCGCAGACAGCGGCCTCGGTGGCTCCGAGTCCCGCGCGGCGCCGCGGCCACAGGAGAACATTCGAGGCAGCGGCGACGTTGGAGGCCCGGGGTCCGTTCGGTATTTGAATAGCACAAAGGAACCGCCTTGGTCTGATTGGCCAGTCTAGTGGCCCCGGGGCGGGTAGCGTCTGTCACTCGGGAGGTTTGGAGCACTCTTATTGGCTCATCCCGTGTGGGGCGGGGCCCGGACGCCCGGCTAAATAGCTGGGGCCGGGGCCGGCCGAGGCTCATTGCTTTGGCGCCGTCTGGGGAGCACGAGCCCGCGGGTGGCGCGCAGCGCATGGTGGCGGCTCCTCTCGGAGCGCAGCCGACCCGCTGACCCGGACTCCGTTTCCCCTGACCAGCACGTCCCGGAGGCCGGCTGGAGGCCGAAACAGCAGCAGCATTAGCAGCAGCAGCGGTCGCGGCTGCTCCGCCGCAGCCGTCTCCGCGGGAGCATGGAGTGCGCCCTGGACGCCCAGAGCCTGATCAGCATCTCCCTGCGCAAGATCCACAGCTCCCGGACCCAGCGCGGCGGCATCAAGCTGCACAAGAACCTCCTGGTGTCCTACGTGCTCCGCAACGCGCGCCAGCTCTACCTGAGCGAGCGCTACGCCGAGCTCTACCGGCGCCAGCAGCAGCAGCAACAGCAGCAGCCGCCCCACCACCAGCACCAGCACCTCGCGTACGCGGCGCCGGGCATGCCGGCCAGCGCGGCCGACTTCGGCCCGCTCCAACTTGGCGGCGGCGGGGACGCGGAGGCGCGCGAACCTGTCGCCCGGCACCAGCTGCACCAGCTCCACCAGCTCCACCAGCTGCACCTCCAGCAGCAGCTGCACCAGCACCAGCACCCTGCGCCCAGGGGCTGCGCGGCGGCGGCGGCGGCCGGGGCGCCCGCGGGCGGCGCGGGGGCGCTCTCGGAGCTGCCCGGGTGCGCCGCGCTCCAGCCGCCGCACGGCGCGCCCCACCGCGGGCAGCCCTTGGAGCCGCTGCAGCCGGGTCCTGCGCCGCTGCCGCCGCCCGCGCCCGCCGCGCTCTGCCCGCGGGACCCTCGCGCCTCGGCCGCCTGTTCCGCGCCCTCCGCGCCCCCAGGGGCCGCCCCTCAGGCGGCTACCGCCGCCTCCCCGCCCGCCTCCCCGGCCCCCGCCTCCTCCCCCGGCTTCTACCGGGGCGCGTACCCGGCCCCCTCGGACTTCGGCGTGCACTGCAGCAGCCAGACCACCGTGCTGGACCTGGACACTCACGTGGTGACCACGGTGGAGAACGGCTACTTGCACCAGGACTGCTGCGCCTCCGCCCACTGCCCCTGCTGTGGCCAGGGCGCCCCGGGACCCGGCCTGGCGTCCGCCGCCGGCTGCAAGCGCAAGTATTACCCAGGCCAGGAGGAGGAGGACAACGACGACGAGGACGCGGGCGACCTGGGGGCCGAGCCCCCCGGGGGCGTCCCGTTCGCCCCCTGCAAGCGCGCCCGCTTCGAGGACTTCTGCCCGGACTCGTCCCCGGACGCGTCCAACATCTCAAACTTGATCTCCATCTTTGGCTCGGGCTTCTCCGGGCTAGTGAGCCGACAGCCGGACTCCTCTGAGCAGCCGCCGCCGCTCAACGGGCAGCTGTGCGCCAAGCAGGCGCTCGCCAGCCTCGGCGCCTGGACTCGAGCCATTGTCGCCTTCTAGGGACCCCTGAGGGCACGGGGACCCGGGGCCCCGCGGGGCTGGGGCCAGACAAAGACTCGGCCAAGGGGCGAGAGGAGGGAACGAACGGGCACCCGGCCACTCGGGGCTGAGCTGGGGGCGAGCAGAGGGAGATGGCTGATGTTTTATAAATTGTAAAATAAAAGAAAAAGAAATCTAAGATCTTGGACTTTATTTTTGCAGAGAGAAAAAGCGCCTATTTAAGTATGCTTTGTGTTTCTCCTACTCTTTTTTTTTTCTTTTTATTGTAGTGATTGCAGTGGTGTTTAGAGAGGAGCCAGCCACGTGAGGAAGGGCTGCTGCCCGGCGGAGGTGCCGGGCAGCCGGGGGCGAGGCAGGGCGCCCGGACCGCCGGGGCGCGCTGGGGGCGCAGCGCAGGAGGGCGCGGGGCCCGGGGCTCCGATTCCAATCAGTTGTCAGACCTAGGAAGCCCGGCGCTCCGTTCTCCCAAGTTCCTCCGTGGGGTGAGGAATGGGTCTTGTGAAATCCTGAGCAAAAACAAAGGCAAACTCTATCTCCGAAAGGGACGTTTGGGTCACATTTCCTCTCTGGGGGCGGCCTCCAAAGTTCTCAAAATGAGAAGGCAGAAATGAAAACACTTCAACTTTTTTTTCTTTTCTTCGCGGGGCGGGTGTCTTGAACCCCTCCTCTCCCCGCCCCTCTGGCTCTGTTCTCCTCCCCTCCTCCACCCGTCTTCCAGACTCGGGGGTGGCGCCCGACACCCCGACACTCTCGGACACTGTTTGGGGAAGGGGTGGGGGGCGGGCACAGCCGACTACATTTCCCATCATGCCCAGCACTGCGGTCCTCACTAAACAAAAAAGGAAGTCGATTCCTTCACCTGGATCTCCGGCGGCCCCGAGGGAGGGAGGGGCCGGGACCGCCGACTGCGTTGGAGACTTTTCACTAAGTTCCTGGTCAGATGTGGTGTTTGTGTGTGTGCTTCTAAGTTGCACTGCCCTGGTTCAGCCTTCGGTTGCATTTCATGAAACCAGCATTGTTCGAGCCTGTGACAACCCCGTCCTGTGTCTTCAGCTCGATAGATCTTGTTTAATTTAAAGCCTTTTGTTGTAAAAAGGTGGGGTTGGTCTGCAGCCCCTCTGGTTCTCTATCATCGGCACCATGTGGACTCCAAAACAAGTTGCCAACCCTTCCTTTCTTGGCCCTTCTCCCTCATTCCCCTGTATTTTTGTGCATACTGAATTGTATATCACCGGGTAAAACTGTTCAGATTTGTTTAAATTTATAATCTTAATAAAAAGTCGATTATAGAGGATGGCGGTGCCTTGTTTTCAGGTCAACCTGGAGGTGGAGGGGAGGATAGAGGGTGGTGAGGAGAGACCCCTACCCTCCGGCAAACCCCAGCTCTCCTGGGCCTGGGAGGGCAGGATCTGCCCACAACCGCAGGGCCGGGGGTGGGAGCGGAATGGGGGTGTGGTGCTGGTTGCTGGGGAAGGAGCCGGCGCTGCGCGCTTCCCGGGCCCCCCTCCCTAGAGGCGCCTGCCCCCCACGGGAACCGGCCGCCCCCAGGGTCTCCATTAGGAAGCCGAGCGAGCCTCCAGCACATTTCCTGACCTGCCAGGGGCGCAGGGCCTGGTCGGCCTCACGTCTGAGCTCTCTTCGGCTGGGGAGAGCAGCCGGGGGGCTTGCGGGCCACCCACACTCCCCGCCCTGCGCCTCTGCCCGCACGTCCGCACATCTTGGGCTGCAACTTGGGGAAGTTTTTTCCTTTTCCTTTTCTTTTTTTTAAGTTGAGTTTGTTATCACTGCTCGGTGCCACTTGGTGGTGTGCTGGCGGCGTCTCCCTCCCTCCTCGCGCCCCTCCCTTCTCCCTCTCCCCTCCCTCCCGCCCGCCTCTCTTCCCTCCCCAGTGGATGGAGGCAGGAAGGCTCCAGGCGCGCTCTCCCCGCTGACCACCTACGGAATGACCTCAGAGTGGGAGAATGTGCCAAGGCCCCGAGGAAGCTCGCGTCCTCCCCCCTGGAACCAAATTCACATCTGGAGCCGCGCCTCGGGCTCGGGGGCGCGCGGGTTGGTTCCAGCGTAAGAGGGGATAGGAAGGATTGAAGGGGGGGGAAAGAAAGAGAAAAAAAAGAAAGAAAAAAAGCAAAGTGGCAGCTTGCTATTCGATAGTGCCTCTCTCTCTCTCCCTCCCTCTCTGTCTCCCCGCCCCCCCTCCCCGTCCCCCCCTCCCCGTCCCTGGCGGTCTCCTCAGTGCCCTCTCGCTCTCTTTCTCGCCCCTGCGCTCCCTGAGCTTTGCTGCACGAGCCACCCCGCAGGACGACTCACGTCCCCGACCCCAGCCTTCACGCCTCCCGCAGCGAGAGGAGAGGCTGCCGCCGAGAGGCCCCGCACCCCAGTCTCCGAGAGGC
This sequence comes from Orcinus orca, assembly GCF_937001465.1. Taxonomy (NCBI): domain Eukaryota; kingdom Metazoa; phylum Chordata; class Mammalia; order Artiodactyla; family Delphinidae; genus Orcinus; species Orcinus orca. Next base: position 113,885,604 of record NC_064564.1, on the reverse strand, counting down.
GGACGCAAGCCAGTCCCAGGAGCCCGCTGGGCTCTGGGTCCCGGTGTCGCGCGAGGCGAAGTTCTCAGGGACACTCCAGAGCCCGGGGGGCCGCGAAGGGCCCGCGATGGGGATGGAGGAAGAGGGAGACTATGGAGGCGTGAGTTACGGGGAGGAAAGGCACCCCCCAGGGCTGTTTCCTCGGCCTCCCACGGGAAGAGTCTGGAGCTGCTGAGGAAGGGTAACGGCGTGTCGCCCTCCTCCCCATCCTGCCCCCCACCCCAAGTCCGAGGAAGAGCTGTTTGATGCGCGGTTTTGATTCAATCCACCAAGCCAGTTGCCAGAGCTCCCCCTAGCGCTCTTCCAGGGTGCTGCAGCGGCAGCGGCTGGGAGTGGGCGAGGCACAACCGGGGGCGGCGGGGCTGCTGGGGGCTGCTGGGCGCCCACCTGGGGCACAGCGCTGCGTCGGGATCTAGCCCTGGCTGGAGCGGGAACCGGGGGCTGCGTGCATCCCCACTCCAGGCCCTTGGGGAGGAGGGGGCACGTGGTCGGCCGCCTTTGTTGGGAGGGCGGACCTGGGCCTGGGAAGGGACCAGCAGAGGGGCTTGGGAACTCCCACCTGTCCTTAGGGCAAAGGAGTGTGGGTGGTGGCCTACGAAATAAGAGCTCTAAACTCAACAGGACCCCGGACCGGGGTTCTCCTCTCCTCTGCCAGGTTTTCTGAGCTTCAGCTGCGCTAAGAGACCTCAGGCACACTGGGATCTAGTGAAACCGTGGGAAGGGGAAGGAGGGCGCGGGAAGCACCTGGAAGAGAGGTGCCCTTCCACCCAATTATCTTTTCAGGACCCAGGGACCTTGGGTAGCCACACAAAGGGTTAATGCCCTGAGCACAATGCACAGTGACCCAAAACACGACCCCCTGGCCACCTACCTCTCACGCTAAGACATTCCACACAAAGTCGTAACACAAGCAGTGCTGATGTTACAGTACACACCACACTGAAGGCCGCACCTGGCCACACGCACTGTCCCCAACACGAGACGCTCTCAGGAGCATCCTCACTCCACTCAAGGCCACGCCCCCTCCCCGGAGGTTGGCACAGCTCACAGCGTGCTCTCCCAGCACATCCTGAGAGAATAATACTCCCCAGCTGAGCGCAACTGAAAGGCTGAGGGGAGGGGGGGCGTGGGGGTGTGGGGAGGATGCGGGCCACGAGGGTCTTGGGAAAGGGGGAAGGGGGCAGGCCAGCAGGCAAACCAGGAGTCCAGAGACCCAGATCCCAGATCCACAGACAAGCCCTGCTCTTTCCAGGAAAAAGACCAAGCCAGACCCCACAAGAGCCCCCGGGCAGGACTTAGTGTGGGGGGCTACTTGAGGAAGCAGGGAGATTGGAAGAGACTGGGGGACTTAGGGAGTGATGAGAGGGAGCTTTCAGAGAACAGCAGTTCTGGAAGCGAGAGCTCCAGCAAGCCCCTGGTCCCCCCAAGTTAACCAGCGCACGCGCGCACGCACACACACACACACTTCCTTCAGCTCCTAGAACACCACAGGTCCTGCTGTCCTTGATACGTGGTGTAAAGCAGAACCAGGCTCCAAGCTGTGCTCCCAGCAATGTGGAGCCACGGGGATAAGAGCTGAGAGCCTGGGAGAGCTGCAGGCTGCCCTCCAGAGAAGCCAGGGGCTGGGGATGCCCTGGGCTCCCAGGAGGGTCACTGTGTAGCATACTGAGATCTGAGTGCTACTATCCTATGTGTGTGTGTGTGTCCGTGGGTGTCGCTCTGGTGCGGGGCATGTCTTTCTGCATCTCCATGCACGGGACACACATTTGCAGGGTGCCCACTTAGTGCCTGGCCAGTGCAAAGCACTGAGCTGAGTACTGAGAGAAAGAAGAGCAGATGAGAGGACAGCAACTCCCTCTGTATGTATTCACTCAGCTAATTTTCCCAGCTACTCTCAGAGATAGATACCATGAGCATCCTAGTTTTAGAAATGAGAAATCTTGACAGAAGTCACATGACAAAGAAGTAGCCAGTCTTTCTGTTGGAGTTCACAGTCTCGTGGAGAAGAATGTATAACATATTACAATGCGAGCTGCCAAATGACCCTGATGTTGTCTAAACAGTAACATTGTTAAGTTCCAGCTGAACCCGAACTAGCAGGGTGGAGGGATGGAGAAACACACAGGACAGCAGTGTCTGTATCCCACCCCACTCAGGGCAGGGACTGACCTCTTCCTGGGATTTGTCACGATCTTTATGGTAGGGAACAATGACTTGAATGGAACCAACTTGGGCAAAAGGTGGCATTTCTTGGTTCATGGCACTGAACTGTACAGTGGGCAGGGGTGCGGCTGGCTTCAGGTACAGTTGGATCCAGGGGCAAATCTCCAGATGCACTCTCTGCCTCCTGTGACTTTCTTCTCTGCATTGAGCACGCCACTCTCCTACTGCAGATCCACTTCTCATGACAGCTGTAAGAAGCAGCTCCTGGACTCCCATCCCATGGCTTTTCCACCCAAGAAGGACTGTCCTCTTCTCCTGTTTCCAACTCAGAAGATCTCAGGGAAGGACCCTGTCCTGTCCCAAACCTGCAGCCAGGGTTGGACGGGGCTTGGTCGTGCCCACTGGAAGCTCATGGGCAGAGAAGGGACGCTCTTCTCAGAAAAGGGTGGTACAGGTGACAGACCAAAGATGTCCTCCAGAGAGGGGCTGCAGGCCAAGCAAAAGGCGGCATTTTCACGTGGGACATGGGGAAACCCAGGACACAGGCATGGTTGCTTCAGGGCCTGGGTGATTAAGTACAGCCAACACAGCTCTGGAAAAGATACATTCCCTTGCTCCTTAGCAGGATAATGAGGCTCCAGGGCCATCTGATGCCTCCCAGCGTTGCCACTCAGGAATCACCAGGGGAGGGGAAGCTGCAGGCCCCAGGACAGGGGCAGCAACAGATGCCACCCTCGGGGAACTAGGGCATTGGATATCCACAAGGAGGCCAAAATGGAGGAACTTGGCTGGAGCTCATATGTGGCTCCCCCAGGCACTCCCAGACCTAACTGAAAAGGCTGTGAGGGGAGGCCAAGGTGCTGGCCGGAGGGATGGAGAGGGACATGCTGAAATTAACATGCCCACCTGTACACCCCCAGCTGGCAGGACCTAGGGACATCTGGGGTACAGGTAACATTATCGATTCACATGTGCAGATAAAACAGACGGAATAGAAGCTGGAAAACGTTGAAACGGTTGAAAGGTGGAGGGAATATAGATGACCTTTGTTTTATCATATGCACGTTTCTATGTTTTCCAAGTTTTCTACAATGATCATGTCTCACTTTTATATTTAGAAGAAAAAATTAACACTATATTTTTCAGAGAAAACTGTGATGTGACAGGTGCTATCGTCGATGTAGCCTGCTACAGAGCAGAGAGAGGGGAGCAGTGATATGCACCCTGTCTGGGGCAGGCTCAACCCCTGAGAACAGAGCACTCAACCAAAAAGCCGTGGCTCACCAGGAGTCAGCCTCCTGCCCTCTGTCTCTGTTAAGAGGCTGTGAGACGAAAGGACAAACATGGAGGACACATCCTGGAGGGCGCTTTGCTTGTTCTCACCTCTGACCCCTGTCTCAGCCCCGCCCAGTCCTTCCCATCAATCATCACAGAATGTTTTGCTCAGAGTTGCTAGATTACCTGGCCAGGTGGGTAGTAAGAGGCAAAAGTGCTTGGGAAATGTCTTTAGCAACTTAAGCTGAAACTAAAGACGAAGTGGCAAAGCTCGGCAGAAAGGGCTCTGGACCAGGAGTCTGGAGACCCAGGGGCAGGTTCTGGCTCTGGGTCACAGGCTCGCCTTGGGACCTGGGATGAATTGCTTTCCTAGCAGGCCCAGGTTCCCTCATCTGAGGAGATAGAGCAGGAGGAAAGAAGTAAGGTCCTAACCCAGTCTTGATGCTCCAAAAGTAGAAAAAGGAACCACTGCTTCCAGCCTTCTGATGATCTGAGGCTTGTGTCTAATCAGTTAGGAAACTGCAGGTGGCAATAACAGACTCCACACCCACCCATGAGCATGGTCATCTGCCTGTGTCACTGACTCATTCAAGAAATGCATCCATTCACCCATTCATTCAAATATATATTGAGTACCTATATATGCCAGGCACTGTGCTAGGCACCAAGGACGCAGCATGAACAAGACAGACAAGGGCCCTGCCCTTATGGAGCTTACATTCTAGCAGAGAGACAGACAACAAGCAAGTGAACCACTGAACAGTGAGATAAGTGTGGTGGGAAAATAAAACAGGGCTAGAGAAGACCGATGAGGAGCTGGTGGTACCATTTTAACTTTGATGATCAGAGGAGGCGATATATGAGCTGAGATCTAAATAGGTCAGTTGTATTAGTCAGTGTAGGATAAGCTCTGCTGCGGTAACAAATTCATCCCCAAATCTCAGCAGTTTAACACAACAAAGATTAATTTCTTGACCATGCAAAGTCCAACTAAATCGGACGACTCTCCCAGGATGCTTTCCCCCATGCAGTGACTCAGCGATTCAGGAGTTACGTTATTCTGCAATGGAAGCGATTCGCCTCACTTATACTCACAGTGCATTGGCTGAATTAGTCCCATGACCCCGCCTAACTGCAAGGGGCCTGGGAGGCGCAGTGCCCCTGGCAGTCTGGGAAGCAGATGGGTGGGCCCTAGAAATCTCTACCGTACTAGCTGGAAGAACAATGATGGAAGAGCGTTCCAGGCAGAAGGAACAGGAAGTGCAAAGAGTAAACACAGGAACTCATTGGCCTGTTGGAACTGGAAGAAGGCTCCCAAGAGGGAGAGGGCAATGGGGAGAGTGGCAGGAGATGGGACCAAAAAGGAAACAGGGCTTCCCTGGTGGCGCAGTGGTTGAGAGTCCGCCTGCCGATGCAGGGGATGCGGGTTCGTGCCCCGGTCCGGGAAGATCCCACATGCCGCGGAGCGGCTGGGCCCGTGAGCCATGGCCGCTGAGCCTGCGCGTCCGGAGCCTGTGCTCCGCAACGGGAGAGGCCACAACAGTGAGAGGCCCGCGTACCGCAAAAAAAAAAAAAAAAAAAAAAAAAGAAGGCAGGGACGGGAGGATTCAGGATCGGGAGGATTCAGGATTCAGTTACTACCCATGAAGGGACTTCACGAAGTGCCCGGCACACAGCAAGCACTCAGGAAATGGTAGTGATTCTTGGTGTTACAGGAACTTCCTTCTTTCCCCCAGGTCAGTGGGGTGGCGGCGGGGGTGACTGGTGGGGGCAGAGGGAGGGAATAAACCAGTGTAACAACAGTCTGGAGCAGCTGCCCCAACCAGTTTCGGCTGAGGCTCCAGGCCAAGCCGAGCTTTGTCCCTCCTTCCAATGGACTGAGCCCCAAGGCCACACCCATCCAAGGGACCCTCAGCAAAGAGGGAGGCTGAGCGGGTGGACCTAGGACTGTATATGGGTTCCTTGTGCAACATCCCCTCCCTGGAAGTTGTTAATATCAGATGAGTGAGTGTGGACCAGCATGCAGAGGCCAGGCGCCAGAGGGCTTCCCAGGGTCACCTCCCCACGGGGCGCCTGTCCGAAGCCAGGGCTTTGTCCTTCCAAACTCCAGAGCCACACAGACCTGATTACAAACCGAGGGCTGCCACTTTCCAGGCAACACTAGGCACTTCACTTCCCCTTTCCAAGCCTCCAAACCCTATTGTGCACGATGAGGATGCTTGTGAGTACCCGCCTGTGCAGCGAGCCTTCTCCAGCACTGCGCCTGGCACACAGTAGGTGCTCAATAAACAAGAGCTGCGATATCATCACTGGTCAGCTCTGCTCGGATGATACATTTTCCCTGCAAAATGCAGGACAGTTATTCTACTGACTCTCTCCTGTTGAACAAAATTGATGACCTAAGAAGTGAGAAGATGCACCTTTTCCCAGAGGGACCCTATCAAGTTCTTTTAACTCTGGGGCTGGAGAAGGAGAGCAGAAGTGTCCTGTAAACTCTGTTGGATTTTTTGTGTCTTTCCATAAATTCGCGATCGTGTTTTCAAGGTTAATCTCCAGCAAGGTGTCTGGGCATCTTCAAGGCCTGGCTATGCCTCACAGTCAACGTTTACCCCGTGCGTGTTTGACAATTTCATTCAGGACACAGGCTTGGCGATGGAATGAACGAAGTGATGGATGCACGCATGAATGAATGGACCATTTGTCCTGTCCAAGGAGTGGGTTAAAGGGGAAACAGTGGGGGAGAGGTGATTCGCCTCCCCTCCCCCAATCAGCCCCTTCCCCACCCCCAGCCCCCTGGGTCTCTAACTCCTTTCCAAGCCCCGCTCTGCCCCCCAATCCAGTCACTTTCTGACATTTGTTGAACACTCCTACACACCTTCCTCACTTTCCTTCCCTAGCTCCCAGCCACCGTCCAAGCCACACACACACATACATCCCCCACCCCGGGGTGGGACGTGAGGGTCTCCTTTGACACCCACATCAGCCAGGCTGAGGAATGCTGGAAGGCTGAGGAATAAAGCTACCCTTTGTTGGGACAAAGAACCGGAGGTCTAACACAGATAACGGACCTGGCCGAGAACAGAACAGGTCCATGTGTGGGGGGGTGGGGGGGGCAGTCAGATCTCTGAGTGACCCACAGACACTTTGGATGGGCAGACAGTTCCAAAACTCCTTAAGCCAGGAAGGGAATCCAGGTCTCCAGATTCCCAGGCCTGGATCCTCACCTCGGCAGGTCCCGCATTATTCACACGTCAGAAACTCAACCCAAGCTGGCTTAAGCGAAGAAGAGTTTAATTGGCTCTGGAACTGGGAAGTCCATGGTGTTTTAGCTCCAGGCACAGCTGGACCCAGAGGCTCACATGATGTCCACAGGGCTCGCTCACTGTCTCTTGGCATTTCCTGTCTCTCCTTGGCCTCCTCTTAGGTTTTCTCTGGGGCGTGAGCAAGGTGGCCACCAGCCAGGGCCAGCTTCATGGGCACACGGCCAGTACCCAGGGCCACGCGTTCAAAAGACTCCACGCCTGGGGTTTAACGCTCTGCTGTCTTAATGGGGCTTAACATTTATGCCGTCTTGAAATCCATAATCGTTTTGACTTTGAATCTGTGTTTTGGAAGTGAAGTCTGATGGGACAATGGCGCATGCGCCGCGGGCTTAGACTTTCAACTCACATGCCGTCCTGCCTCCCTGCCTCCCTGGGACAGGTCCTCTGTCCCCCACTCTGACACCCAGGCCTGCCTGGCATCCCCCCTCCGCGTGACCACTGCTGCCCTCTACCCTGGGCACAGGCTTAGGGAGGGTTGGGGTCAGGCTACATGCCCAGCAGCATTGCAGGGCATGGTGGCCGCCCTCGTTGCCCTGGGTTGGCCAACCAGAGACCATGTGCAGGAGGGGGCGAGCCTCTTACCTACCCTCTCTCTGGGTACTGAGATCCTTGGGAGTTACCCCTCTGTTGGAGGTTGAAGCGGGGCTTGTGGGAAGGGGAGGTGCCTAGGTCCCAGCCCGGCGCCAGGACTCAGGACATCAGTCTGGTGGTTGGTGGAAGGGGTAATTCAGCAACTGTCAGGCCCAAGGGCGGGAGGGAACACGCACGTGGGCATGCACGGCAGGGTGGAGGGGTGCCTGGGAGGTTCTGGAATATCCCCTCAGCCAGCTGCTCCTCCTATAACCTTCCTGAGTCTTGTTTCTACTTGTCTTTTCTGACCAGCTCAAGGCACCCTCAGGGACAAGCCACAAAATACAAATCGTGTAATTCGTGTTACACGAATTAAATACTCTAATATTTGCATTTTAAACTATGCTATTGCACAGCATAGAGATGAATGGTAAAATTCATGTTAATCAGTTAAAATGTTTATTTTTCCTTACTTAGAATGACATTAAACAGCAGACAAAAAACACCATGACAAGTTGAGAGCCTGCGGAAGGAGGGAAACGCGTTCTAGGCACCATTAGTGGCACTTTTTCCTGCTCTTTGAGCAGGGGGCCCTGCATTTCCATTTTGCACTGGGCCCACAATTACACAGCTGGCCCTGCCACTAGCATCCCCAGGATAACATTTTCCCAGCTTAGCAACCCTGGCAGAAGGGGCATCTTCCCATAGCTCCAACAGGAAATATCAGGGATGCCACTCATTGGCACAGCTTGGGTCATGTGCTCATCCCTGAACTGTCTTAGCAGATTGGGAGGCAGGAGCCCTCTGATTGGCCAGGTCTGGTCATGTGTCATCCCTAAGACTAGGGGATTGGTCAGCCCACTTCAGCCCCTTTTGATGGGTTCTCCATAGGGAAGAGGCATTCTATTCCCAGAGGAATGAGGGCTGCACAGCCACCAACCCCTGATATCCTTCCTTTACACACCCCTCATGCTTAGTGTAAAAGACAAAAGTATCAGCTGGGCAGAGAGCAATTTAGTTCTATTCTCCTGGCTCGTACCTCCCCAGTCTCCTTTGTGGGGCCCTCCTCCCCTTCCTCTCAATGCAGGGAGACTCTGGGCTCAGACCTTGGTCCCCTTCTCCCTTCCCGTCACCTCCTCCCAGCAAAACTCATGCAGACCCATCATCTTGCTGACAACTGCATCTCCATCTAGGACCTCTACGCTGAAGGTAGTTCAGGGGTCCCAGCCCTGCATGACCTGTCCTCTTGGGGTACCAGCATCTCAGAGCTCACCTGTCTGAACCCAAACCCCCTGAGAACCACCCCTAACCCCTGCTTCCTCCCCATCCCCAGTTTTTCCCATTCCATCAGTGACACCATCATCCAGTAAGCTGTGCAGACCAAAAACCTCAGAACATCTGGGCTCCTTCTTTTCTCAGAGACCCAAATCCAGTCCATCAGTAAATCCTGGCAGCTCCCCCTCAGAAGAGATTCACAGCCCACCCTCTTCTCACCACAATTGCTTTTGCTCTCCTGGTCCAGACACACTGTCGTTCACCTGGATCACTGCACTAACCTGCTAACTGGGCTTCCTAGTTTTTGTTTCTATTATTTATTTTTATTTATTTATTTTCGCTGTGCCGGGTCTTCGTTGCGGCACACAGGATCTTCGTTGTGGCAGGCAGGATCTAGTTCCCTGACCGGGGATCGAACCTGCGCCCCCTGCATTGGGAGCGCAGAGCCTTACCCACTGGACCAGCAGGGAAGTCCCCAGGCTTCCTACTGTTGCTCTCACTCTCCTACCGTCCACTCGCCTTCTCCCCATCCTCTGACATTTGAAAATGTTTATGGCAGGTGATAGCCCACCCCAACTCAAAGCTTCCCAGTAGTGGGACTTCCCTGGCGGTCCAGTGGTTAAGACCACGCTTCCACTGCAGGGGGCACGGGTTCGCTCCCTGGTCGGGGAACTAAGATCCTGCACGCCGTGTGGTGTGGCCAAAAAAAACAAAAACAAAACTTCCCAGTACTGTAAATGTTTAAAACCAGTTGGGGGGTGGAGGTGGGGGGGCAGAGTTCATCTGTAGAACTTGCCGATCCCTGTGGTACAAATACTCCCCACCTTGGCGATTCCAAGCTACCAATGTGATATCACCGAACACAGAGCGGGAAAGAGACGTGCACAGCCAGCTCTCGCAAGGATGCTGGCGGGACTCCAGCACACCACGGCTGCTCCTGCTCGGAACAAAGTACAAAGTCCTTCTACGGCCCACACGGCTCTGCACCACCCAGCCTGGTTGCCTTTCCACTCATCTCCCGCCTCCCCATCACTCAGTGCCCTCCAGCCTCCGCCTTGTCCTCCTACCTGCCAAGGCTGTGCCCACCTCAGGGGCTTAGCATGTGCTATTCCCTCTGCGGGCATGTTCTCACAGCTCTTTCCATGGCTGACCCTTGCTCACATGTCGCCTTGACTACCTCTCTAAGATAATACCCCTCTATCGCATTCTCCCTTATTTTTTTCATAGCCTTTATCACTGCCTGATGTCTTACTCTAGGTTTATTTGTCCATTTGTCCCTCTTCCTCACTACACTGTAAACACAGGGCAGGAAGTCATCACCCTACTGCTCTGCCCCCAGCTCCTGGACACAGTAGGTGCTCAATAAACTTTTTTTTTTTTTTGCGGTACGCGGGCTTCTCACTGCTGCGGCCCCTCCCGCTGCGGAGCACAGGCTCCGGACGCGCAGGCTCAGCGGCCATGGCTCACGGGTATAGCCGCTCCGCGGCATGTGGGATCTTCCCGGACCGGGGCACAAACCCGTGTCCCCTGCATCGGCAGGCGGACTCCCAACCACGGCGCCACCAGGGAAGCCCCTCTTTTTTTTTTTTAATTGTTTTATTTATTTGTTTTTGGTTGCGTTGGGTCTTTGTTGCTGTGCACAGGCTTTCTCTAGTTGCGGCGAGCGGGGGCTATTCTTTGTTGTGGTGCGCAGGCTTCTCATTGCGGTGGCTTCTCTTGTTGCGGAGCACCGGCTCCAGGCTCCAGGCTTCAGGAGTTGTGGCTCGCGGTCTCAGTGGTTGTGGCTCGCGGGCTCTGGAGCGCAGGCTCAGTAGTTGTGGCACACGGGCTTAGTTGCTCCGTGGCATGTGGGATCTTCCCGGACCAGGGCTCGAACCCGTGTTCCCTGCATTGGCAAGCAGATTCCCAACCACTGCGCCATCAGGGAAGCCCCACTCCATAAACTTCTGTTGGCTGAATGGACCCACTTCCTCTGGGTCAGGGAGGCGCTGGAAAGATGGTATGAATAAGTGCTGGCCCCCATCAATGAAGCAGAGGAGACCCGAGGGGGAGGCCTCAGATGCGGAAAGGAGGCCAGCAAGGGGGCTCACCTGTTTCAGGGAGGGCCCTGAGTGCCAGGATGAACACTTGGACCTTCCCCTCCTATGTCAGGGGGCATCTGTACGTTATCCAAAGCAGGACCACTCCCGCTCCATCCCTCTCCTTGCTGCCCTGCCTCTCCACCCTTGGGGATCTCCCACAGACCCAGCCTACCCAGGTTCACGTGGTCTATCCTGCTCCCATCAAGAGTGCTGCCCTGCTGTTCTCTGAATGAACCACAGAACCATGACTCCTCAGATCTCGGGACCCTGGTAACTTGTCCTGCCAGCCTGACCCTCCATGGGGCCGCAGAGCTTCTTCACTGGACCCAGGGGAAGGACAACTTGGCACCCAAGGCTCCCGTCCAGCACATGCAGTCCAGCTTTTTCTGGAACAACTCCAGGGACGGGGTGTTTTATTCATTCATTCGCTCAACAAGGAATTACTGGGCACCTACACACTCTGGGGCAGCCACTGTTGCAGGCACTGGAGATTCGGCGGTGACCACCATGAACCTGCTCCCTGCCCTCAGGAAGCTCACAATCTACTGAGAGAGAAAATGAGAACCAGGCAAACAAGTCCACAGACAACAAAATTTCAGATCGTGACGAGTGTCATGAAGGCAATTAGAACAGAGGACCTACGTCAGGACGGAGAACAGCTGGCGTGGCTGAGGCTCCCTCTGCAACTCAGAGAAAACAGGGAGGGCCCCTGGGAGGTGGCAGCATCTGAGCTGAGCCCTAAACAACCAGACAGAGCCACTGTTCAACCTGGGGCCCAGGCAGTCCAAGCAGAGGGAACAGCAGCTTCCCAGGAGAGGGAACTCCTAGGGCAGGAGTGAGCTTGGCACCTTAGACAGCCAGGGAGGGAGCGCAGGAAGTGGGAGGAGAGTGGAAAGGGTCACAGGGGTCAGATCATACAGTGGGTTTTTCTGTTGGCAGTGAGAAGCCACTGGTGGAATATGATGGGACTCCCCTTTGATTGGCTCAGCGTGGAAGCTGGGCTCAGGGGGTAGAGTGGAGTCAGGAAACCAGAGAGGAGGCTGCCTCAGGGGTCTGATGAGAGCTGACAGGGGCTGAGACCAAGGTGGCTGCAGGGCAGTCCAGGGAGAAGTGGACAGATTCAGGTAATACATTGGATGGACCCAGTTAGACCTGCTCATGGGCTGGATTCGGGGAATGGAAGAAAGACAGGCTAATGCCTGTATTGGGGGCCAGATGGGTGCTGTCCACTGAGAGGGGCTGCCTGGGCCTGGGGGCAGAACCAGGAGCCACGGGGCCATAAGCAATTTCCACTGCTGTAGAGACGTCTTCCTCGTGCCCAGCTGGAAGTGTCTCATCCTGCTGACCAACATAGGACCCATATCAGAGAAGCCTGGTTCCGCCCTGACTCCACAGGAGGAGCTAGAAACCTTGGGCCGTCACTAAAATCCTCCAAGCCCCAGTTTCATTGTCCCTAAAATGTGAAAGTGACGCCAGTTTCCTGGCTCGCTGTGGGGACTCCACGAAGGCACGTGTAAAGCACATCTTGCAGGCTGACACATGGCTATCTGCCAGAATTGTCATTACTGGCCTTGCTATCCTGCTTCTTTGTCTTTGTGTGAACCAGCCCTGCCTCCAGAAACGGGGCTCTGGGAGAAGGTGCCTCTCAGACAGGGCCAATCCTGGAGAGATGGGCTGTGAAAAGCAGGAAGAGGAGGGCTCTCAGGTCACCTGAGGCTTCAGTTCGGGCCCCGGGGAGAGGCTAGAGGAGCATGAGCTTTGACAGGAAAGAGACCCAACACCTCCCCTGTCCAGCCAGTGCCTTGACCCACCTGAGCCTCAGTTTCCTCCTCTGAGAAATGGGTACATAGTTGGCCCACGTTGAGGATGAGGTGAGACATGCTTTTAGGCACTTTCACCCAGGGTCAGACATACAGGCTGACCTCAGGAGCCACCAGCTCCAGGGTCCATGAGGACACCTCCAGTGGTCAGGGTGCATGTGGCTTCTGGGGCCTGGAGCAGCAGTGGCAAATGAGGAAATGGGGGGCCAGGAACGTGGATAGAGTGGGGCGGGAGCAGCCCCTATAGGAGCTCGGTCATCCAGGAGGACTCACCAGGCCAGTGTGTTCCAGGCTGGAGGTCAGGCCTGGAGTCGGCAGCCAGCAGTGGCACAATCACGCCCTAGCTGCACCTCAGAGCCTTTCCAGGAGTTCTCGCTGCCAGGGGCCCTGGTCCCACCCGCAGGGAAGACTCCCCACCCCCCTCCCATCCTCTACGGTGCCCATCGCCCCCCGCAGGCCCTCTTGTACCATCCGGTGCAGAAGGGTCTGCTCAGGGAGCAGACCATCCTGAATGTCTGCAGGTGGAGGGCTGGGCAGTCTGGTCCGCCTGCGGCCCCCCTCCCAGGGCTGGACTCTAGTTATCTGGGGATGGAGTGCCTGCATTCTGCTTGCCTTCGCGCTGTCCCTTCTGAAAAGCCCCAGTCTAGTCCCAAGCAAATAAGGAGGGAAAAGGGCTGTGTCCACACGCAAGAGATCTGGCTAGAGGTCAGCCAAAATCCAGCTGGAGAGGGTGCCAAGTGTCCTGGAGCAGTGGCAGCGGATTGAGACCAGCCAGGGACACAGCTGGATGCCCTGTGGGAGGGGATGCACCTCCCGCTTCTTTCTACGCCTGGGGAGCCGACTTCGTGCCAGGCACTGTTGACGCCCTACCTCAGCATCCTGGCTCTGGACTGCCATCCACACGCACAAAGAAGAGAACTGAGAGGTTCAGAGAGGTGAAGACCCTTGTCCAAGGTCACACAGGCCTGCCTGGTTCCCGGGTCCTCTCCACTATCCCTTTCCCTAGAGACCTTGTGCTGGTCCCAGCTTCCCTGGTGCTGGACATGGTGGCTTCAACGGCCCCTGCTCGGTGGAGGACGGCGATTCGGCACTCTGCCCCTTTGTTGGGACTCAGGGAACCAGCCTCTGCAGTATTGAAAGTGTGGAGAAAAATGGAACCATTCATCCCATTCGTCCCTTGGTTTATAACTATGACCACCTCCACCGCCAATCCAGGTCACAGGCAGGAGAAAGTGCACCTCACCTCCGGGATTGGTTTCTGGACCCAACCCATGTCTGCTGGGATACTGCAGGTGCCCACCAAGGAGCCACGGACTCACCTCAACTTTCCACATCCAAAGGTTCCGGGAGGAATCCCAGCTGCCTCGCTGGGTCCAGCCTGCAGGAGGCCTCGTCACAGGTCCCCCAGGAGCTCTACTCCCCGAAGCCTACCTGTCCTCCTCCCTCGCAGGAAGACTCTGCTAGAAGTCACCTCCCGCCTCCTGGTGTATCTAAGCAAGTCTCCCCTCCCGCTTCTCTCCCTCCTGCCTCTCTGCCAGAGGTACACCGGACTCCAATGCTCTTTAGGGGGAAATTTTTTTTAATTTTAAAAAATGATATGTGGACACTATAGAAAGATTTAAAAATCAAATGTGAAAAACAAAAAGCAAAGTTAAAACTTACCCACAATCCTTTTCTTTTTCTTTTGTGGTTCAGTAATGTTTAACATTTTCATAACCATCTTTTGGAGGCAGAAAAAGCAATACGGATTTCCCCAAAACCCTCACATCCCCACCACCCAGGGATAAGCACATTACTATCTAGAGAAACAGCCTTCTGCTCCTCCGTCCATGTAGATGGACAAACAGAGAGACAGAGCGATCAAAAATGTAGATTTTCGATTTCTTACAAAAAGGGGCTGTACTTTACCCATAGTTGTTATAGCTGCCTTCCCTGCTTCATAACTGGTCATAAGCATCTTCCAAAAGAATAAATGGGGCTTCCCTGGTGGCGCAGTGGTTAAGAATCCGCCTGCCAATGAAGGGGACACGGGTTCGAGCCCTGGTCTGGGAGGATCCCACATGCCGCGGAGCAACTAGGCCCGTGAGCCACAACTACTGAGCCTGCGCGTCTGGGGCCTGTGCTCCACAACAAGAGAGGCTGAGATAGTGAGAGGCCCGCGCATCGCGATGAAGAGTGGCCCCCACTTGCCACAACGAGAGATAGCCCTCGCACAGAAACGAAGATCCAATGCAGCAAAAATTAATTAATTAATTAATAAACTCCTATCCCCAAAATCTTAAAAAAAAAAAAAAGAATAAATGGATAAGCACATCATCTGATGGTCCATTGTATGCTTGCTCCATCCGGTCTCCAACAATCCCCCACTGCTGGACACATAGGGTATGTCCAGCGTTCCGTAGGGAGAAGTCATGCTGGAACAGGCTCCAGGAGGAGCACTGGGAAGCGGGGAGAGTTGTCTGTCTTGCCCACTGTAGCACCCCAGCACCTGGCACAGGGCTTGGAGCAGAGCGGGCTCCAGTGATGTTTGCTGGTTGAATGAACCAGCGCAAGCCAGCTTCTCCAGCACCCCCTTCCCCCGTGGCTCTGGTCCTCAGCCTGCAGCTGCACTCAGGTTCCCCAGCGCAGCCCACTGCACCTCTGCCTTGGTCCCCATGCCCTCAGAACTGCCCTCTCGGAGGTCCCCCGCACACCCAGCTCCTGTGCTGGCCAGCTGGCCTCAGAACAGCAGTGGACACGGTGAGCACCCCCTCCGCCAGAGCAGCGTCTCCCTGCCTCCAGGCTGGGTGCCCAGCCAGCCTCCTCTCCTCCCTCCCGATTCTCCTGGGCAGGGCCCCTAACTCCATCACAGCCATTCACAGATAGTCTCCTCCGGCACCCTGGGAGGGATAGCGGGGAGACCAGAGGCACGTGGCAGGGAACAGTGACAGGGGGCGCTGACCGATGTGGGGAGGGCCTCAGCCCCCACCAAGGAACCCCAAGTAAAGAGAAGCTGTGTCTGCAGAGCAAGCAGCCCCCTACCACCCCATCTTCCAACTAGACGGCTGCCCCCCATTCTCCCCACCACCCAATCTTCCAACTAGACGGCTGCCCCCCATTCTCCCCACCACCCCGTCTTCCAACTAGACGGCTGCCCCCCATTCTCCCCACCACCCCATCTTCCAACTAGACGGCTGCCCCCCATTCTCCCCACCACCCTGTCTTCCAACTAGACGGCTGCCCCCCATTCTCCCTACCACCCTGTCTTCCAACTAGACGGCTGCCCCCCATTCTCCCCACCACCCCGTCTTCCAACTAGACGGCTGCCCCCCCATTCTCCCCACCACCCCGTCTTCCAACTAGACGGCTGCCCCCCATTCTCCCTACCACCCCGTCTTCCAACTAGACGGCTGCCCCCCATTCTCCCCACCACCCCGTCTTCCAACTAGACGGCTGCCCCCCCCATTCTCCCCAAAGGTCTTGGAGCAGCTGCACAGACACACAGAGTCCCCAGACTCAGAGCACGGACAGGCGGGCAGCCACACAAGCACATCCAGGATACCTGCCCTGGTCTAGGGCGCCAGGTGAGGGCTCTCAGAGGACGGGAGGCCTCAGCTGAGCCCTGGAGAGGGGCCAGGGGCTCCCAGTGGGGAAAAGGGTTCTGGGGAAGGGGCCAAATCCTAACTATTCAGTGGCCCAGAGCGTCTGCACGGGGTGGGAAGGCCGCCTGAGGCTGGAGCATTGGCGGTGGGGGCGAGCACGGACTGTGGGGGCGGGTAGTCCTGGACATCCCTGCAGCCCGGGCTCCCCTCCCCTCCGGGGACTGGGTCTCAGCAGCCCTGCCAGCCTCCCATCAGCCAGGTCTAACATGTCCACCCAACAGAGCTCTTCAAACTCAGCGCCCCTTCCCACCCAGATGTGTTCCTTCCCTTGGGGTCCTCCTAGGCACAGACGGTGTCCCCAGGGCCATCAAGAACCCCACACTCTCCCTTGGCACCAAATGCCACCCCAATCTTCCTCTTTCCAGCCCAAGGCCTCTCTCTACCCTTCACAGGTCCTTTAACATCTCCTACCTGCGCCGAGGCACCGACACCAGGTTCCACTCAGCACCAAGAAAACTGTCCTGAGTCCAAAATCACAACTGAGCAGCCTGGCGTTCTCTGAACCTCTCTCCCTCTCTCCCTATTTCCCTCTCCATCACTCCCCCCCTCTCTCTCTCCCTCTCCCTCTCCCTCTCTATCCCTCATTCCCTCTCTCTCCCTCTCCCTCTCTATCCCTGTCTCTCTCTCTCTCCCTCTCTCCCTCCCTCTCCCTCTCTCTCTCTCCCACTCTCTACATCTCTCTCCCTCTCTCTCTCTCCCCTCTCTCTCCCACTCTCTACATCTCTCTCCCTCTCTCTCTCTCTCTCTCCCTCTCTCTCTCCCACTCTCTCCCTCTCTCTCTCTCTCTCTCTCTCCCTCTCTCCCACTCTGTACATCTCTCTCCCTCTCTCTCTTTCCCACTCTCGACATCTCTCTCCCTCTCTCTCTCCCACCCTCTACATCTCTCTCCCTCTCTCTCTCTCCCATTCTCGACATCTCTCTCCCTCTCTCTCTCCCACTCTCGACATCTCTCTTCGTCTCTCTCTCTCCCCACTCTCAACATCTCTCTTCGTCTCTCTCCTCTCCCACTCTCAACATCTCTCTCCCCTCTCTCCCTCTCTCTACATCTCTCTCCCTCTCTCTCTCCTGCTCTCTCTCCCTCTCTCTCCCACTCTCTACAGCTCTCTCCCTCTCTCTCCATCTCTTTCTCCACTCTCTACATCTCTCTCCCTCTCTCTCTCCCCTCTCCCACTCTCTCACTCTCTCCCCTCTCTCTCTCTCCCACTCTCTCCATCTCTCTCTCTCTCTCCCTCTAACTCCCTCTTTAACTCCCTCTCTCTACATTTCTCTCCCTCTCTCTCCCACCCTCTACATCTGTCTCCCTCTTTCTCTCTCCCATTCTCGACATCTCTCCCCCCTCTCTCTCCCACTCTCGACATCTCTCTTCGTCTCTCTCTCTCCCACTCTCAACATCTCTCTCCCTCTCTCCCTCTCTCTACATCTCTCTCCCTCTCTCTCCTGCTCTCTCTCTCCCTCTCTCTCCCACTCTCTACAGCTCTCTCCCTCTCTCTCCATCTCTCTCTCTTTCTCCCACTCTCTACATCTCTCCCTCTCTCTCTCTCCCACTCTCTCCATCTCTCTCTCTCTCCCTCTAACTCCCTCTCTCTACATTTCTCTCCCTCTCTCTCCCACTCTCTACATCTCTCTCCCTCTCTCTCTCCCTCTCTCCCTCTCTCTCCCACTCTCTACATCTCTCTCCCTCTCTCTCTCCCTCTCTCCCTCTCCCACTCTCTCCATCTCTCTCTCTTCCACTCTCTCCATATCTCTCTCTCCTCTCTCTCCCACTCTCTACATCTCTCTCCCACTCTCTCCGTCCCTCTCTCCCTCTCCCTCTCTCCCTCTCTCCCACTCTCTACATCTCTCTCCCTCTCTCCCTCTCTAACTCTCTCTCTATCTCCCACTCTCTACATCTCTCTCCCTTTCTCTCTCTCCCTCTCTCTCTCCCTCTCTATCTATCTTCCACTCTCTACATCTCTCTCCCTTTCTCTCCCCCCTCTCTCTCCCACTCTCTACGTCTCTCCCTCGCTCTGTCTCGCCCTCTCTCTGTCTCTCCCTCTCTGTCCCACTCTCTACATCTCTCTCCCTCTCTCTCTCCCTCTCTCTCTCCCACTCTCTACATCTCTCTCCCTTTCTCTCTCTCCCTCTCTCTCTCCCACATTCTACATCTCTCCCTCGCTCTCTCTCCCCCCCGTCTCTCCCTCTCTCTCTGTCCCACTCTCTACATCTCTCTCTCTCCCACTCTCTACATCTCTCTCCCTCTCTCCCACTCTCTACATCTCTCTCCCTCTCTCTCTCTCCCTCTCTCTCTCCCACTCTCTACATTTCTCTCCCTCTCTCGCCCCCTCCCTCTATCTCTCTCCCTCCCTCTCCATCTCCCTCCCTCTCTCCCTCCCTCTCTCTCCCTCTTTCTCTCCATCTCTCTCTTCCTCTCTCTCTCCCCCTCCCTCTCTCCCTCTCTCCATCTTTCTCCCCCTCCCTCTCTCTCTCTCCCCCCTCTCCCCCTCTCTCCCTCTCTCTCCCTCTCTCCCTCTCTCCATCTCTCTCCCTCTCCCTCTCTCCCCTCTCTCCCTCTCTCCCTCTCTCTCCCTCTCTCTCTCCCTCTCTCTCTCTCCCCTCTCCCTCTCTCTCCCTCTCTCTCTCCCTCTCTCTCTCCCTGTCTCTCTCTCCTTCTCTCTGCTTCTCTCTCTCTCCCTCTCTCTCTCTCCCCTCCCTCTCCCTCTCTCTCCCTCTCTCTCCCTCTCTCTCTCTCCCACTCTCTCCATCTCTCTCCCTCTCCCCCCCCCCCACACACAGAGGCTGGTTAAACGCCCTCCCTGGTCACTTCTTCGATGTTTACCGCTGCCTGCTGTGTGCCAGTCTCTGCTGACACTGGGATCTAGCAGTGAGCTGGTCCCTGTCCTCCTGTGGTTCGTCTTCTAGCGGAGAAAAGCCATTAAACACACACATTCGCAGATAACGGGATGCAGCTGTGCAGCCTGTCTCGGGGCTGCGGAGAGGGCTCTGGGGGTCTCACAGAGGCGGCCCAGAGCCCTTCTGGCCGGCCCGCCAGCCCTCCAGCTCTGCCTGTTGTGGCCCAACATCGGCACCTCCGCTCACAGCACGCCCCCGCCACAATGCCCTCCCTCTGTGCCCATATTCCAGGCCCTGCTAGAACGTCACCTCCTCCACAGAGCTTTCCCCCAGCTCCCCCAGAGTCCCTCACACCCCTTGCTCCGCGGCTGGCCCACTGGGTATCTTACTCCTCCCACTAAGTCAGAAGTTCCTTGAAAGCAGGACTCTGACCTTTTCACCTCCACATTCCCTTGTATGGAGCATACATGGAAAACCTGTCACCCGACTTGGGTATGAGTCTGGGGCACAAGAAGCCTTCACCTTTGTTCTCCTTCCAATCCAGCTCCTGCCTGGACTTTTCCTCCTAGAAGAAAGCCCCTTTGCTCTCACCTCCCCTGAGCATGGCTTGGCCTCAGCCCCTTTGAGCCAGAAAGGAACACAGCTGGAGTTCAACTTGTTCCCTGGGGCCTCTCCGGCCCAGGATGGCGGGAAGCCGGCACCCCCGCCCCTCCAGCTCTGGGGGCCAGCCCCACCCTCAGATTTCCCTGGGACCCGCTGGCCCTCGGGGGGTGAGAGCAGCGCAGCCATCCTTCACAGAGCGCAGGTGGGCCGGCGGCACGAACCATCGCCGCGTTCCATCTCCCAGGTCCTGCGTGGCCTTCCCACCCCCCCCTCCGAAGCCCTTGCCCACATCCTGCCTTCCCCACCCCACGGCAGCTGATGGCCTCGCCTCGCAATTCCCTGCAGAACTAAATCCAGTACAATCCGCCTGATGGATGCCAAGGGTCTGCCTTCCCTCCGTGAGGAAGGACCAGCAGCCTGGCGCCTTCTCCAAGGCCCGCTTGCATCAATGCTCCCCTCAGGCTGGCATCGCCGCCCTCTCACCTCTCCTGGGTCGCCCCCAGCGGAGGGCGGACACAGCAGCCTGCAACGAAGGCTTCCCTGACCTTGAGCCCCTGCCCACCCTCCCAGTCTCTGCTCCCTTTGCAACAAAACTGCTAACGGTCGGTAAGGAGCAAGTACGCCGCCCAGCTCCACGCTCCTGCTTCCGGGCGGGGGGGCTCGGATGAAGGGCCTCTGTGCTCCCACAAGCCCCTCACCAAGCCACCGCGGGCGCCAGGCTCACCTGCCCCTCCGTGTTCCGTCCCCGCTCCCTCGCGAGCCCACTCCCGCGCTCCCACCCAACTGGAGCAGCCCTTCGCAAGGACACAAAGACCCAGGGCCCTGCCTCTGTCCTTAGTCACACGTCCAGCGTGTCGACACCACCTCCAGGGCCCCTCACGGCACTGCCCCGCAGGCTCCCCTGCTGCCGTGCCCAGAGTCAGTCCCTTCTCTCCTTCACCTCCCACCCCCCAGTGAGCGGGGAGCCTGGGCCCATCACTTGCTGCCCAGCCCCTCGTCCACTGCAGCAGCCCGGCTGCCTCGTGCCCAGCTGCCCACCCCACACGCCCGCTTGCAGCTAACAGCATCCCCAGGCCCAGCGGCAAATCCCCTCCCCACGCAGCCCCGCCTCAGGAAGCGGCATCCAGCCGCACGTGCCAGGACCTGGGGCTGCCCTTGGCTACTCATCTCCCGCTCCCCCTTCCTCCGGGCGGCCACACGCTGAACACAGCCTAAAGCAGACCACTGCTCACCACCTCCACGCCGAACCCTCACCTAGGCCACCAGCCTCGCAGGTGGGGCCGCCTCCACCCACCCACCCCGGGCCCTTCTCCTGTGCAACCCCCGCCCCCCCACCCCCGGCAGCTTCCCACAGACAGCTCCCAGCCTGGACCTCAAACCCCTCAGCAGAGCTCACGAGGGGCCCCCGACCAGGGCCCCCGCCCACCCCACCCCCACCCACCCCACCGCCCACCCCCGAGCCTGGCCTCCCCCGCCCTGCCTCCCAGCCCTCCCCACCCCCCCACCCCCCCCCACCGCCCCCTGCCCTGGCCTGCAGCTCTCCCCGTGGCCCTTCCTCCTCGGTGGGGTCTCAGCTCATGTCTTTCCTGACCCTTGTAGCTCAGGCAAACTCCCTCGCTGACCCTCTCTAATTAAATGCTCTCATTTCCTTTGTAGGAACATGCCACTACCTAACATTCTGGTATTTGGGGATTTACTGTCCCCAACACTAGAATGAGAAATACGTAGCCACTGTTTGTGAAATGAATGAATCTCAAAATCCGTGATCTAAGTACTATTATGCCCATTTTTCAGATCAGGAAGCTGAGGCTCAGACATGAAGTCAACTCTCAGGGTCTCCTAGCTACCACGCAGCGGGCTTTGGGTTGAACTCACATCGGCCTGGCTCCTGGCCAGCAGGCTCTCTGTGCCCTGTGCAAGGCCTCCCCTCCGAGGCTGGCAGAGAGGCCAAGGGCTCTTGTTCTCAGAGGAGGCTCGTCTGAAGACAGAAGCCAAGTCTCAGGCACTGCAGCCCCACAGAGACTCCCAACTCCAGCAGGACAGGGACATGAGGCGTGGAGGAGAGCGAGCACAGAGCACCCCCTTAAAAACTGCAGGGGCGCGGTTCACAGCTAGGCCCAGTCCAATGGCTCCCCAGGCCAGTTCGGGGCTGACCCAGGGGTTCAGAAAGGCTGCCTTGATCAGGAAACAGCCGCAGCGACCGCGGAGCATTTGCTACGTGCAGGCCCTGCGCTGAGGACTTCACACCCCTCATTTTCTCCTGGCAAGCGCCCTGTGAGTATCCCCATTTTAGAGATGAGGAAGCTGAGGTTCAGAGAGATTCAGGAACTTACCTAAGACCCTGCAGCTGAGGGTGGAGACAACCGGGATTTGAACCCGGGTCTCCACTTCGGAACCGCCTAGGCAACCCAGACCCCAGCTGGACCAGCTCAAGCCCCAGATTCCGTGGCCCAAGGGAAGGGGACTTGATGGGAGACAAACTGTCCCGTGGAGAAGGAACACTCATGTGGCATGAAAAGACACACACAGGTGACAGGTGTAAAGAGAGGCTTTAATCTGAAGAGCAATGAAGGCGCCAAGGGCTGGGGCCCAGGGGGCACAGGGAAGGAGGGGCCAGGAAGCTGCGGTCTGGACCCTGGGAGGGAGGGAGGGAGGGAGGGAGGGAGGGAGGGACCGAGCCTTTCCTAGGAAAACTATTGCTGTGACTCCTGCAGCTCGTGTCCCAGCCTCTGCCCAGGCCGTCGGCCTAGACCTGAAGGCCAAGCCCCTGAATTGTGCTTCTCGGGTGCTCCCCCTTCCCAAAGGCTGTGTGGACCCAGATACGGGGAGGGGGCGGTGGAGACGGGCCGACCTGGGCTTGGGCAGGGAAGAGTCTGCGAGACCCAGGCCTGGGAGCAGCGTCCCCCGCAGAAGAACATTCTGGAACTGGCCTGCAGCTCCCAGCACCCCCTCACCCCCCAGGTGGGCCTGCCCGGCCCAGCCCCTGCCGGTCGTCGGAGCCCATTCTGGAACTCCAGCAGGCAGAGTCCCGGGCGGTGGGAGGGCGAAGGGAGTGGGCTGCTGTTTTCGGAGCCCTCCTGCGGCGCACTCACCCACCGCCCAGCTAGAGGGAAGCAGCAGCAGCAGGGGCATGAGGGTGAGCCCAGGTTCCCCGCGGCCACACTGGCCCCGAGCCCACCCGCCTTCCTTCAGAGCTTCTGCCACCCCCTCCCAGCCAGGGAGAGCTCTGGAAAGGCAGGCCTCACCCAATCGGCCGGTGAGCTAGCCCTGCCGGCGCCCTCCAGAGGCCACCCTTGAAGCAAGAGCCAAAGAGCAGAAAAGCAAGGATGAGGCACTGGACACAGGTGCCCACGGGCCCAGCGGGCAGGCGTGAGGACGAGCTGGGAGGGTCACCGGCCAGAACAGCCAAGGCTTCCCCCCCCCCCCCGCCCCCGGGCTGGCCGCCAGCCTCAGCGTCCAGCCCTCAGGACACCCAGACACCCACCCAAACAGGGCTCGGGAAGTTGACCCCCGGCGTGGGGAACAGCTGCTCCAACCCCTAGAAAGACAACCTGGCAAGGGAAAGCAAGGGCAACTGCACACACCTCCCTCCCCACAGTGGCCCGGACAGCCTGCTCTCAAATGGGACTGAACAGGGAGGAGAGGGGGCCCAGGGACCCTGCACCCGCCCCTCTCTCCTTGCCCGTCCGCCACAGGGCAAGTCAGGAAACTGGCCACTTTGGTCACTTCTCCCACCTTGGGTCGTTCAGCCTTATGCCCTGAACCTCCCTCAAGCCACGCTCACCACCCACCCCAGTAAACAGCCTCTCATCAAACAGAAAGAACACAGGGAGGGGGTGGGGAGGGGGCCACAGCCGGGGTGGGGGAGGGCGGGCACTAGCACGACGTGACCGGATGGATGGGCAGCAGGCTCCCGAACTTGAAGTGCTGGATCACGGGGAACTTCTCCAGGCACTGCGAGGAGGAGGGAGCAGACAAGAGAGGTGAGGGCCGCCTCCGAGGGACCCCTGGACGACTCCGGAGGCCCGGAGCAGCGCAGCTCCAGCAGGTGCCCACCCAGGGCCCAGGAAGCAGCCAGGCCTTTGGCGAAGGGCAGAGCTTCCGACCCATTCCTGATCACCCCCTCCCATCCAAAGACCCCGCACTCCACGACAATCAGGTCAGGTCCACCAAATAACGAGAATGAGAGCGAGTGAGAGGGACCGAGGGAGGGGGGAGGGAGAGAAGGCAGCCTAACCCCACAAGGCAGCCGCCAAGAAGAGAGGCAGCCGTGACATCACTTGGCCCAGAGGGACAAGTTGGGGACCAGAGGTGAAAAGAACCCTCCAGATCATGGGGGTTCTCCCAGCCCTGGAGAAGAGGTGTGGGGATACTGGGACCCAGGCCCGAGAAGGGTCCAAGGCCCGTTTTCCCAATGTTCAGTTCTCTGGACTGAAAAAGGCATCTTGGCACTTCCGAGTGAGACAATAAGAAGCAGCTGACAGCCTCCCCACCCCCAGGGCAATTCCCAGCAGCCCTGTGCGTGGGGCAGAGCACAAGAGCGCTGCAGGGGGATGGCTGAGCAGGGGATGGCGCTGCTCCCTGAACCCAGCCCAGCCAGGGCCTCGGCCCCAGGGCTCTGGCAGAGGAGGGGAGACAGAGAGCAGCAGGACCGACCAAGAAGCTGGCCTGGCCCACAGGCAGCCGGAGCCCAGGCCCACAACGCACAGCACCGGGAAGGTGACGGGCCCCCGGCTCCCAGCCCCCCGCACCAACCCTGCCATGCCTGCCCACCACACAGGCAGCAGCCCCGCACGTGTGAAGAAGGATCTGCCTCCTCTCAGACCTCTGACCACAGAAACAGGCAGCATGTGCACCTCCTGGCTGGGGTGCAGCAAGACTTATGGCCTCCGAGAGGGTGAGAGTTCCATCCTGTGACCGTGCTCTCCTCCAACTAACTCAGAGAAATAAAGGCACGCCAGCGCTGGCCCAGGTTCCCTCACCTCAACAACCAGCCGCAGAGGTGAGGAGGTCTCTGCCCAGCTGTGTGTGTGTGTGTGTGTGTGCGCGTGTGTGCGCGTGTGCGTGCGCACGCGCACACATGCGTGTCAGAGTGGGGGGTGGGCCACAAGGCCTGAAGGAAGGGAAATCTACGGTGGAAGGATGGGGAACCAAGCTCTGACTGTGTGGGAGCAGAGCTCCAGGCCAGCCAGGCTCCTGGGCCTGGGGCACAGAAAGTGGGGAGCAGGCAGCTGGGGGTCGGCGGGGGGCGGGGGGGGGAGGGAAGAGCAGCAGATCCAGAAAAGGCAGCTTCCATTGTGCTTACGTCATGGAGGAAGTGGTGGGAGTTTGTCAAAGGGGAGCCCCCCCAGGGTCCTGGAATTCCAGAAAGGGTCAAAGGTCAACCTGCTTCTAGCTTTCAGGCCTGAGAAACTACGAAGGCAAGAGGCTTAGGGGGAGGGCCCAGGGGCAGAGGTTCTCTCCACTCTGCCCTCAGGGACCCAGAACAAGCTTCCCCAAGGCCTGGGGCAGGGCGGGGGGCGAGGAGCTGGGCTAAAGGCAAAAGGCTGCTTGGGGCAAAGGAAGTCGGGGGCTCCAGGGTCACAGCAGAGGGAGCCTCTGGCCAGGCCTTTCTCCAGTGACCGGTTCCCCTGCGCTCCCCGTGTCCTGGGCAGAGCAACAGCTTCTGCCTGCCCATGTGCAGACCTTCCAGCTGGAGGCCCTCCCAGGTCCCGGCGACTCAGGGGAAGAAGGGGCTCCCCAGGTCCTGACAGGCCCTTCTGAAGGGAGCCCCAGCACAGTGACAGCCCTCAGGAAAGACAGACCCCACCCCCCACAAGGGTCCTGGAAAGCATCTGGTTCTTCAGTTCAGAAAGGCTGAACTGACAGGCAGTTTGGAGATGCAGGCAGCTGGTCCCAGATCCCGATGCCAGGCCCGGTCAGGCCTCTGTGGCAGCTCAGGGGACCCGCTCCCCTCCAGCAGCCATCTCTGGCCAGGGGCTCTGGCCTTTGCTAACCCCCATCTGGACTTCAAGAATGGTGAGCCTCAAAGGTCTTCCACAAGGACCAAGAACTGGTCTGGAGAAGCAAGTCCTTGCCTTGCTTTCCCCTGAGCAAAGAGCATGTGACCACAGGACTCACAGGGACCAAAGACTAAGGGCAACCTGCTAGCAACTTGCCAACGAGTGTCGCACGTCACAGAGGCTTGGTGTCCTTACACTAAAGGCAGTGAGTTCCAGCGCTGTCCTACAAAGCCGTGTGGCCGCCACGCAGCGCCCGGCACGCTGCGTGCGCCCAGGGCTGGAATTTCCGGGTCTCAGGAAGGGCGCTGGGTTATCTGCTCGTGCTCCCTCGTCTGGTCCTGAGCTGTGGGCACTTTTCAGTGGCTGACCTCCTTGGGCTCAACATCCAGAGAGATACTGACAACCGTTACACCACGGACCGTTTCGTCTGTGTGGCCCCATCACCGCCTCTAATCTTAATCTGCTCCTCCCTCAACCTGTCAGCCAGAGTTCTTTTGCCTTTGGACAGGGCAGGTAGGGAAAGGAGGCAGGGTCTCCTCTGCCCTTAGGGGCCCAGGTCAAGCTAAGTTTAGTCACTCGAGTAAGAGCCTGCAGAAAGGACGGATCTTACCAAAGAGTCCCACCTTGGGGGGGGGGGCGTGGCCAGCAGGGAGTCCCCTTCAGCACCCACTGTGGGACTGGGGCGGGCAGGGGTGTCAAGAACAACAGAATACGCAGAGGGCAGGACCCCAGGTGCTCCCCAGCAGGAGGGCCAGCGTGGAGGGCCGGGCTGCGGCCGGAAGGAGCCTGCACAGCCCCAGCAAAGGCTCCTCTCAGATTAGAGAGGTATGTGGGCTGGAACCTAAACACAGGATGTGAAGTCCAGAGGAAGGGGACCGGAGGCGGAGGGGGCGGAAGGGAGAGAGAAGGCCAGGCCCGGTCAGTTCCAGAGCCTTTAACCCCTTCAGGGCCACGCAGAGGGATCCAGGCCCACTGGAAGCGCTGGTACTACCAAACGCACCCAACCCCCTACAGCCTGCCCTCCCTGCTCCTCTGCCTCTGTTGATGGGTCTGAGTGAGCTCTGGGTGTAAGGAGGCCACCCGAAGAACCCCCCGTCCCCAGGAGAGGAATGACCAAGGGTCAAGAGAGGCGCACCTGCAGGGCAACACCTGAGACCACCAGCCTGAGGGTGAAAAGAGGGGACTTTGGGACCCACTCCTCCAGGTGAGGGACTTCACGCCCAGGCCCTCCCCTGGCCAAGGTCAAGCAGTTCCAGGATTGGTCTGCATAAGATGTGCAAGGAGCCAGAGGAAAGCGCGGGGTGGGAAGAAATGTCTCCTCCCTACTTGCCAGAAAAGAAGCCACCTCCTTGGCTGGGAAAAGGGTGCCAAAGAGGCGAGCAGAGAAGGGCAGGAGAGGGGGCAGCCGCCTCCCAGCGCGGGGAGCTCTGGAAACCCAGACCTCCCCCTGCCTCTCTGCCTGGAGAGCAGAGAGGACCACCTCAAGTGGTCATTAAAAATGCCAGCTCCCGGCCTCCCACCTGCCCGGCGATCAGACCCACCAAAGTTGGAGAGACATCACTTCGGATGATGCCTCCGAAGGATAAAACCCTTTCCCAGGCCTGTTTTCATTTTCGTGTCCCCACAGGAGACAGAGCTGAGAAGGGCCTCCAGCCATCTGACAAGTGGGAACAGAGACCCCCGAGCAGCGGGGCCATGGCTCAGTCACAGGGCAGAGCTGGGCCTCAGTCCAGTGCTTTTCTGACTGCCCATCCCACAGACAAGAGATGCTGAGGCCTCAAGCGTCAGAGGGGCTGGCTGGCAACTCAGAACTGGATTCAGAGCAAAACAGCGGGGTGGGGATGAGGGCGAAGCAGCCCAGGACCCAGCGTGCAGGCCAGTCCCCACTCACCTCGGCCTTATACATGCGGATGAGACCCTGGTTCACTTTGGACCAGGAGGGGACGGCACTGATGTTCCACAGCTGGTTGGAGTGCTCTGCAAAGGGGCCTGTCTTCATCTGGAAAAAAAAAGAGTCCACAAGCTGGAGACATGGGTCGCCCGGGAGCCCAACCCCTGCTCCCCTGCAGCAAGGTTGCGGGAGCATACACACGTACACACACGCGCAAGTTGCAGGCCCGTACATATACGTGGACACACACACAAGGGCCAGGACAGGGTCCCTCTTGGCCTGCCACAGGCAGAGCTGGAAGAGCTGAGGGAGGGGTCGGTTTGGGGGAGGGCCCAGACCAAACCCAGGCATCTGACTGCCCTCTGCATGGCAGGCGGAAGGAGAAGGAAAAGAGGGGGCAGACATGAGCCACAGGGTACCTGCAACAGATGCGGGAGGAAGGTCTGTTTAGAAAGCCAGCCTGACCTGGCAGGGGAGTGGGGAAGGGAGGGCAACGGCAGCGATGGCTCTGTTCCCAGTCCCTCCTCTTGGAAGGAATTCTGCGGCAAGCCCAGTGGAGCCCCCACGATATCAGAAACCACCGCGCTGAGACGAGGAAGAGCTCGTGTACCTGAGTGCACCCCGCGAGCAGCACAAGGCCAGCGTGTCTGTGTTTGCTAACAAGCCGTTCACAGTCCCCCGCCACACAGTCCCCTCCCGGGCTTTGAAGCAACACTGATGATGCTGGGGGAACGGGTCTCAGCACCCGGAGCCCCAGGTTTCAGAAGAAAGAGTTTCAAAAGCAAAGAGGCTGAGCTGGCAAGAAAGCAGACTTGGACCTTGAGTAGGTGGAAGGTTCCAGAAGAGGCTGTGTGTGGAGGCGGGGCTGGTGGAGAGCTGTTCCAGAGAGGAGGGATGGGTCTCCATACTGGGCACCATAAGCATGAGGTCCCAGGAACACAAACCCCCCTCCCTTCAGCTGCGGCCTCGCCTGGCGACCCGCTCTCGCAGGCCTCTCACTCCTGCAGCAAGGCAACTCTCACAAAACTGTAAGATCTACGTCGAAAAAGATGCCATTCTACCCTTGCCATCTCCCTCCCCTGGCCCAAGTCCCCCCAAAGCCTGTCTCAACCCCCGGGGTTCGAGCAGTGAGGCCATGGCCCATGGTCCCCACAGGGCTTCTCCTGGGCCAGTCCCTTCACCCAGAATCTTTCCCCTCCTCTCTGTAAGGCTCCCTCCTCCAGGAAGGCAGCCAGGAGCCCCCAGCCTGCAGGGGCTTGGCCTTCAGGGTGCTTTGTTCCCAAAGTCCCACTCCGTCAGGCTCCACCCCGCCCTCCCCTCGCCCCGCCCCTTCCCCAGGCTCTGGGCCCCACGGGAGGAGCGCCAGGCTCTAGCCCCCTCCTGCATACTTCCAGGCCCTGAGAAGCTCAGGGATCACTGGAGCTGGGGAACCAGTTTCACTCTGGACTAGGCCCCTTGAGCGAACCACCCAGGAGGCACCCTGCTGGCTCTGTCACAGCCGCAGCTCCAGGGATCTGCTCAGCGAGGGCTCCGTGGCCAAGGCTGGCCCAGGGACGTGGGGAAACCAGGGGTTCTGCCTGTGGGCCAGCCTCCCCCGCTAGGGGCACGGGGTGGGGGACCCAAAAGGCCTCTCTGGCCCGCTGGCAGAGCCGGGGGGAGGCGCGAGCTCCGGAGCCCCAGTGGCCTGGGCCGCCTCCATGGAAAGGCCAGAGATGCTATTTAGGGGGGCTGCCCCCACCCCCACCCCCAGCCTTCAGGGTCCCAAGGTCTCCTCAGGTCCTTCAGAAGGAGCCTCTGCAACTCTGGAAAGGAAAGCAGATAAGGGGGAAAAGGGAATGGGGTCAAGAAGACAAAAAACATTCGCTCATTCCAGCCACAAAGGGAGAAGAGAAGGAGCGAGAAGCAGCGAGCGAGCTGCAGGCCCGCAGTGACCCCAGGGGGATCGCATGAGTCAGAGCAGCCATATTGAGCAGGAAATTACTCACAGACGCTGCGTTCCTGCCTCTCCACTCCCAAGAGAATCGGCCTTTTGTAAATGGTTCCTCTGTCAGTAACTGAGGGGGGTGGGGTGGGGGGAGGCTCTGCACAGCGCCTTCCTGTCAGCTCCTTCCCTTCCAGCTGAAATCTGATCCCTCCCTTCCCAAAACTCCAAATTTAGAAGCCAGATTGAAACTGAAATTCTTTTCCTGCCTGCCCTGGGCTCTTAAAGGCGCCAGGGCTGCATTTCCTGAGGCGGCAGGAGCCCTGCAAGGTGAGGTCCCGCATTAGGGACGCTCAGGGCCACCGGGACAGGTCGCAGGCTGGTCCCTGCGGGAGGAAAAGCACGGTCTCATTTCCAACTTCTTGTCTGTCAAATCCCGTAGCTGCACCAGCTCTAGTGATCCCTGGGGTCTCCAGAGGCAACACCGCCCCCTTCCTGACCACAGCACACAGAGCTCCACGCAGGCCGCCAGGTCCCCACGTCCCAGCGTCAGGCCTCGGGTCTCCCTCACCACCAACTGGGGGCTGCGAAAACCCTGGTCCGGGTGGTGAGCCCAGACTCCGGAGAACTAGCACAATGTGTGCCACCGCCAGGAGCTGCGCCAGCCTGCTCTAGGCTGGCCGAGTGGGTGAGAGGGGCTCTCGCCGGTCACTCAGCTCTGGGGCACGTCCCCTGCTAGCGGCCAACGTCCACCACCAGGCCCAAGCACCGAGGCCCCGGGCGAAAACCAGGCCTCGCAGAGGGCGTGTGGAACCACCAAGGAACTCCAGGGCCTGCCGGCCTCCTGCCAGTTCTTGCCTCTCCCTCAACTGTTACCAAAACCTCCGAGTTCAATGTGTCTTTAGTGCCACCTAGTGGCCACTGTAGGATTCCCTCTAGCAGAGGACCTGGGTGCCAGACTGGAGCAAAGCTTTGGGGTTTTCACACCAGCGTAATCGAACAAACAAACAAGGAAACAAAGTTTTAAGCTGGAGTCAATTCCCATACTCCCTGAGGCCCAGCCTGGCGTTCCTCCTTGTTAGTTACTGACAGGGACCCAGGGGCTTGGCCAGCCGGAAGGGCTTAGCCTCTCACCCCCAGGAGCGGGCGAGGCCACCCCTTCTCCTCACCCAGCTCCTCCTGGGGTCTCCCCAGCTCCGCACACCCTCCCGTTCTACTCTGGAGAGAGCAGCATGTGACTGGTTCTCAAGGCAGCGAGCCAGGCTGCTCCGGAGTCCTTCCGACCTTGGGCTGCCTACAGTGCTGAAAGCAGCAGATCCCAGCTGTCAGGACGGCCTTCATTTGCTGACTTGGAGAAACGTGGCATTCCCCTCTGGCCTCTGCAGTTGGGCGCAGGCCTGAGCCGACTGCTGACCAGGAGAGTCTGGAGCTATGGCTGCTTGGCCAGGCGTCTCCCCCTTTTCAGGGGGCTCAGAACGGGCAGCCAAGAGAGAAGCCCGCACAGGCAGGGGCGCCCACGGGTGTGCGAGGGACATCACCGGGCCAGCAGGAATGCCTGCGGGCGTCAGGAAGGAGAACGGGGGCGAGACCCTCTCCAGGCGGCAGAGCCAGGGTGCCCTTTGGGAGCCTGCGGGGTGGGTACCAAGCAGGGAGGATGAAAGGTCCCCACACCTCCTGAAAGAGAGGCCCGAGCGCAGTGGGTCCCCAACTTTCATGCCTGATCACCCGGCGTATGTGTTTAAATTCAGGTTCCTAGCGCTCGTCCCCCAAGATTCTGATTCAGAAAGCTGAGGTGGGGCCCAAGAACGTGCATTTTCACAAGCTCCCCAGGTGACCCTGAGGAAGCGGTCCAAGGCTGCACTGGCGGGAGGCCCTACTTTAGCAGGACAACGACACCCAGTTAAACGACCCCCACTGGGTGGGCTGGGGGTCCAGGCCTGCTCACTTGCACTTCCAGCACCTCCCTTGGCCCAGGTCCAGCAAAGGCGTGTCCCTTCAGCAGGGATCTGTCCCGCCTTCCACTCCAGTCTCTCCAATTCCTGCAATGGCTTTGTCGCACACGTCCACACGCACACAGCTCTGCAGACCCTGTGGCCCCCACCCTTCAGACCTGCTGCGTCGGCCACCAAGTCCACCTAATGACCAGGTCTTAATCCGTCGGCTCCAGTAGAAACCCCAGAGTACTGATTTAGAGGAAGAGAGCCTGGACAGTCAGAAGGTGGCTTAACCTTTCAGAGAGGCCTGGCTGGGCTTCCTCTCAACAACCCACTTCAGGGCTTGGCCCTGCCGTCTTCAGACGGCAGCTCCGGCTCCTGTGTCCAAAGCCACCAGCCTCAGCCCCTTTTGGCCCAGAGGCTGCCGCGGGCCCCTCCCTCAGCCCTTCCGCTCACCTCGGTGATAAACAGGACGCACTCCAGGAACATGTAGTCCTTGTGGCACTCGTTCACGGCCTTCTCATCGACAAAGTGCCTGGGCTCCAGACACGGGTGGTCTGGAAACAGCAAAGAGCCCCGGGGTTTAGAAGCAGGCGTTCGCGCCGGCGGGGCACCGCAGCCCGGTGCCACCTGCACCCACTGCACGGCTGCGGTCCTGCCCACCGCCCTCAACGCCTGACCTCGCTGGAGCCATCGATGGCCCTGTGCAGGTCTGTACTCTAGTGTAATAAGCTCCGGCCCTGCTGCTTTCCAGCCATGCCACCCAGTTGCCTCACCCGTGCAGTGGGGCTGTGGGGTGCCACCTGAACGTCAGGAGCACCGTGAAGCACTCGGCACGGCGCCTGCACGGGTGAGTGCCGCTCAGCGGTTTGCCGGCAAAGAGCCTTCCCAGGGTGCTTGCGTGATCTGCCTGAAGCACAGAGAGCAGTGCCTGGCGCAGGGAAGTACTCAACAAAGGGTCGTTTATTAATGTTACTCCGTTAGGCAGTTAATCCTACGTGGAAACAGACGTGGACCCTTCACCCACTCTGGCTCGCCCGTGGGAAAGTGGGAGGAACCCCCAGAGCGGGCCCGGAGCGAGCAGCAGCTCCTCGATGGGCGCCCCCTGCGCACGGCTCGATAATAACAGCGGATGACGCTGGTCACTGAGTCAAAAGAACCCCTCATTTTCAACATAAAACCCCGCAGCTGCCGCCAGGAGCCGGGGCGCATCTCACACCGGTCCATTACGCGCCAGGCGCCCTCGCCCCAGCCCGTCGCTTTCCATCATGTGCCTCAGCCTCCCCAGCCTGCCACGCCAGCCGCAGCAGAAGGCCGGCGGCAAGCAGCCTCCGTCAACAGCCGGTCTAATGCCTGCTTTCCGAGCTGCCACTGTGTGCCCTGGGCAGGAGGGGAGGGAGGAGGGCCAGGGCACCTCAGTACCTATCAGCTGCGAACTGCCCCAGATGAAGGGCAGAAACTGGAAGTCATCCAGGCCCCACACGCCCTGGCTGCCGGCCGGCTCCATCCTGTACGTCTTCTGGAGCTTCCGCATAACCTCAAGGTACCTGCACAGGAGGGCAGGGAAGGGAGGGGAGGTGGCAAAAAGCAGAAAGACAGTCTCAACCCTTCGGCCAATGGGAGCAAAGGAGGCCGGAAATAACCACCTGAGAGTGTAACAGATCTCCTTTTCAACGAAACCCTGCATGCCTGTGTTACGCATCAGCTGATACACTCAAAATTATGGAACTTCATTTTCTTCCCTCACACTCAGCCTCTTTTGGCCCAGCAAAGGGGCAAAACACCAACTGGGAAAGGAGGTTAGTGCCATCACCTCCTGACAACTTGAGAGCCTGGGCAGGAGCCACAGCTTCTCTTGCTTCGGGTTGCCCATAGGAAAGCTGATGGGAGTCCAAGGAGATCATCCCCTAGATCCCTTCGGGAACCGCCCTTGGAGCTGCGGCATCAGCAGCACCAGAGTGGGGCCCTGAACACATGTGTCAGCGCCCTATGGTGACGGAGACACACCCACGTGCTGGGAGGTGGTCTGGGTGGTGAGGGGAGCAGGTCAGAGCCTGACTGCTTGGGTTCAGCTGGCTGTGACCTCAGTGAAAGGACCTGATTTCTCTATGCCTCAGTTTCCTCATCTATAAAATGGAAATGAGCGTCTTCGTGAGAATAAAAAGAGTTGTATGTAAAGCGCCTAGAAGTTACCTCTACGCGATAAATGCCACAGAAGCATTAGCGGTCGTTACGTAACATTCCCTTCGCTTATTTTTACTTGAACCTGTCAGAAGGAGGAGTCCTGGACACCCTGTTCACAGTCACAGCTTGATTAGGACAGGACAAGAGAAGCAACGGCCCCTCCGGAGCCCCCTCTAGCACCCCGTCCCCAGTCTGATGGTAACAAGGAGGAAAGAGACCCGGCTGCTCCTCCCCCGGCCGCCGCCCCTCCCGCTGGGCTCACTCACCGATTGAACACCTTGAAGACAATGGCTATTTGGTCGTCCACTCGCAGCACCCCTATCTTGCAGAGACAGCAGAGGAAAGCAGCAAAAGCAGCTTCATGTCCTGGGGGAGAAAACACAGCCGAGGTTGACAGTCTTCCAGAAGGCGTGGGACTGTTCTTGGTCCCACCAGAGTCCAAATCACTGCTAACTTCCCCTCTAAGGACGGAGGTGAACATGGAGGTGACAGGGCCTCTTCCCCATCCAGGAAGAACTAGGTCCTTTTAAGAACCACTAGTACTATAATCCTACTTCTGAAAAGGCCCAGGCTGGTGACGCTTCAATAGGCATTCACATCTCATTCTGGGGGTTTAACTCACTCATCAGTTCTGCCCTATTTACGCAGCACCTACTGCAGGTGGCCATCACCACCCATGTCAGGCACTAGAGGGACAGAGGCCAGAAGTCCCTGCCCTTGTTTGATAGTTTATGACCTATCAGGATGACAGACATTAAATATACAATCACTTCTATGAACCTACCTCTGAAGGAGAAGGATAGGGTGATAATTGGAGGATATCACAGGGGGATCCTGACATTAGGGTTCAGGAAGGCTTCCCTTCAGAAATAATATTTAATTTGAAAGATGAGTAAGAGCTGGCAAGGCACAGGGCGTGAGGGAAGCAAGAAGGGCACTCTAGCCAGGAGAAACAGCACATGGAAAGGCCCTGAGGCCAAAAAAAAAAAAAAAACAACCACCGTGATATGTTTGAAGAACCCTAGGAAGGCCAGTCTGGCTAAAGCAGAGAGAGCAAGGGAGAAAGTGTAATGCAATGGGGCTGAAGATCAGACAGGCATTTACAGCCACAGGAAAAAAGGAGCCACTGAAGGCTTCGAAGCATGGCCACACTGCAGGGTCAAAGGGCACCCCCCTTCCTTCCCAGTCATGTCAAATAGAAATGGTCAGCGCTACAGAAACCGCCAGCTGGACTCTGGGCCGAATCCCATGGTTCATGGTGTCATAATAAACATATCTGGAGGGAGGGGAGGAGAGAATATTTCAGTGGCTTCCTGTCCTATTTCTGCAGAATAAGGGTCCCTCCAAGGGCCTGGAAAGCTTATGAGCTGTTACTTTCACCTGCACAGTTTTTGACCATGACCAGCCAGAGTCCAGGCCACCATCACGCAGGGGCAGTCATCACCCTTGCACAGCTAAGAGCATCTGAGAGTGGAGGAAAAACCCAGCCCCTGCTGACCTGGCCACTCCCCACCTCCAGGTCTTCCTGGTCGGCTGGCCTCAGTCAAAGCGCCGCCCCTGAAAGTCTCACTCGATAATAAGCCTGTTCCTCAGCATCAGGGGAGCAGATGACAGAACTTTCCCATGACCCAGGTCCCAGGGGGCCCTTCTCCAGGCCTGCCCCTGGGGCCGGGGCTCCTCCAGAGGCAAGGGAAGGGCCCGAGAGAGCAGCAGCTCTTGCATTCGCCTGCTTCAGCGTGGAAAGGAAAAGGAAGGCGGGCCTATCAAAGCAGCGACCCTCCTCGGCCACGCCTGACCTAGATAAAGGACGCCCCCCTTCCCTGTTAAGATGCCCACAGCGCTCCCTCTGAAGGGCACCGAGTGGCTAACAGCAATGCGCCACAGCGCTGCCAGAGGCTACCAGGGTCTTTCAGTTCTCAAGGCTTCCGTAAGCGGTTGTCTTGGGATACACTAAGTGCTCAACAAATTATTAGTTTGGTGATGACGATGAGCGCACAGCGAGGCCCTCTTTACAAGCAACAGAAGTCAGCGCTGCGCTTACAGCCACCATGCATGTGGCACCAGCTCCCCCTGGTGGACCACGCCAGAGCAGCAGGCGTCCCTGCCCCTGCCGCGCTGCACCCCAGCTGGCTCCCTCACCCCACCAACACAACCCAGAGCAAAGAGGAGGCAACCCGAGAAAGGGCCACTGCGAAGCCAAAAAGGCGCCGCCCACGGTAACGGGTACCTGTGCCGTAGTCGATGCGCGTGGAGTTCCCTACTGACTCCTTCAGGTAAACAGCCACCTCGGGCACAGCAGCTGCCAGATGGGTGGGGACCACTGTGGCCACCAAGTTTTCTGCTTCCTGATAACATAAGAGACACAAAGTGGTGGCAGCAGATTAGGCAGCATCTCGGTGGCCAGGTGCCCAGAGGCAGCATCTTGGCTGGAGCCAGGCTGCCACAGCGAGCAGTCCTGGCTCCCTGCTCTGACTGCCCACAGAAGGAAGAGGAGGGAGAGCATTTATTTTCACACAATGGAGACCACCCTGGGGTGGCTCTTCATCTGCTGACCCTCCCTCCAGGGGACACGGTTCTGGGGGCAAGACAGGAGGGATCTAAAAAGAAGCCATTCGACTTTCCCATCTAGTAACTCACTGACACCTCCAGAGATGTCCTCTTTCTTCATACTCCCAGCGAGGGAGTTTGTGCCCGACGTCCACCAGAGACATATGCAAGGACGTTCACGGCAGCATTATTTATAGCAGCCAAAATGTGGAAACAACCCACAACTGAACCGTCCGTCAACGGCAGAATGGATAACTTGTGCTATGGCCTTACCCTGGAGTGCTGCGTAGCAATGAAGAAGACCCACTGCTCCGCACAGCACAGGGGAGTCACGCAATGTTGAGCAAAAGAAGCCAGACATTTACATGAAGTTCAAACACAGGCAAGATCGATCTATAGGCAGCTGTCAGAAGAGTCTGGGGGATATCAACTAGAAAGGGGCACAAAGGCCCTGCTGAAGTGCTGGAATTTTCCGTGGCTTGACATGGACGGATGCAAGGGTAAAAACATGTTAAGATCTATCAAGGGGACTTCCCTGGTGGCCCAGTGGTTGAGACTCTGCCTGCCAATGCAGGGGATGTGGGTTTGGGTTCGGGCCCTGGCCCGGGAGGATCCCACATGCTGCGGAGCGGCTAGGCCCCTGCGCCACAGCTGCTGAGCAACCCCCGCTTGCCACAACTAGGGAGGGCAGGCGCACAGCAACGAAGACCCAGTGCAGCCAAAAATAAATTTATAAAAAAAAAAGATCGATCAAGCTGTACATGACTGACAGCTATGGTTTGTCAGCTTTCTTTAAGTTATAACTTAATAAAAAAAAATACGCCCATGTGCCATCTTAGAGACCAGAAGCAGCCCCAGGCCACTCTTACGCAAGGACAGTGTTTTGCTGGGTCCTCGGGACTCCCCTCTGTTCCATGTGAAAACACTAGGCCAAAGAAACTAGGATGCAAGTTTCTCTAAGTTCAGTCTATAAACACCTGGCATGAGGGACTTCCCTGGTGATCCAGTGGTTAAGACTCTGCGCTTCCAATGCCGGGGGCGCAGGGTTCAATCCCTGTTGGGGGGACTAAAATCCCATATGCCACGTGGCGTGGCCAAAAAACAAAGAAACAAAAAAACCCAAAAATCCCCTGGCATGAGAATCTCCCGGAGACCTGGTGAGAATCTGGACTCCCAGGGGTGGCTATCCTTCATGTTTATTTTTTGTTTGCTTCTAACAGGTATTACCTTTGCATGACTCAAAAATAAATACATTATAAAAGGGATGCATTGAGAAGTCTTACGTCACCCTTTCCCGTCCACCCCCTCCCCCCAACCTCAAAAAAAGAAACCACAGCCTTATTTGCCTCTTACATATCCTTCCAGTGCAAACTGAGCAATACAAACATACCTTTTTTGTTTCCCTTCTTTCTTACCGAAAGGCAGCTTGCCATGTGCATAACACCCCAGCTCCCCTCTAACCTAACGGTACAGTCGGCCCTTTGTATCCATAGATGGAGAACCCATGGATACAGAGGGCTGACCGAACCTCGCCATTTTATACAAGGGACTTGAGCATCCGCAGGGGGTCCCGGAACCAACCCCCGACAGACGCCGAGGGACCACTGGAAGTTGCGGTCCCTTCCCGAGTTCCCTAGTCGGCCTCCCTATTCTCTCTCAGAGCTGCATGGTACTCCCTGGGTTGACTTTCCAATTTATTTAACGGATAATAAACTGCAGATGGACACGTGGGACGTTTCAATCCGTGGCTACGATCCCCTAATAAACAGCCCTGTGCAGAGGACTGCGCATCCACAGTGGTGATTCCTGGAGGATGGCTGCGGGAGAGGGTAGACGCATTTGTACTCTGAGAAACGGAACTGCCATTTTAACAAACTCCCCAGCGATTCTGATATCTGCCAGCTTTCTCCCCAGCCCAGCCCCCAAGCCTGTCCTGCAGCAGCCTCACCTCGTCCAGTTTGGCATACCAGGTCCTGTAGGCCTTGTTCCCAAATCGAGAGGGCTGGTCCACTGGAGGAGTCTCGTCAATCCACCTGTCCAGCGTGTTAAGAAGAGCGACCAGTTTCTCAATGGCCTGTGGAGGCAAGGAGAGGGGGCCAAGCCATGATGACTAGTGTCCCCAGGCTAGAGCCACAGAGGGAAGAAGTCCCAACTGCTGCTGGACAGTGACCGCAAGGCCTGGCACCACTGGCATCTCCCTGCTGTCCCCCTGTCTTCCCAACCACCCTGAATATGAAGGAGGGGACAGGTGAACACGGTGAGCCTTACAGAAAGGACCCAGCACTAGGCTGAAGGACCAGCGTGGCTTCCGCACCCGGTTTCTCTAGCCACAGCTCATCCGGGGGAGCTGCCGCACAAGCACAAGCTGCAGCACTGACCTGCTTTGCTACGTTTTATTGGTGTCTTCCGTTTAGTACACAATACCTGCTCAGCATGGAAAACAGATATGTAAAAAGGAAGAAAACAAAAATGACCAATGATCCTGCCACCCGGAAATCAACACCATAGGTGTACCCCGCTTTTCCAAAGTTCGCTTTTCGCCGCTTTACTTTTACGGAAGACCTACATTAATTAGTAGCTGTTTTTGCTAACCGAAAGAAATCTAAGGAGGGTTTTCACTTTACACTACTTTGGTTTACAAAAGGTTTCGTAGAAACGCTCTACTTTCAGATAACGGGGGAACCTGTATTAACATTTTAACGTACTCTTCTACTGCATCTTTTTAATAGTGTTTTCCATGGCTTATCATGGTGAGAATTTTGAAGGCAGCTTGACCTGCCTTCAAATCACAGCTAAAACACCATTTCGTTGCCGCAAGACCTTGACCAAGTGACTTTAACTCTCTGAGCCTGTTTCCTCATCTCAAAAATGGGCATGATGGAAAATAACTCCAAGGGCCGTCACAAGGACTAAGTGACAACCCATGAAGCATGCTAGCACAGTGCCTGGCACAGGGTGATGGTATACATCCACACACAGACTCTAAAACAGGCGTCACAGGGCACACGCTGCTTCATAGCCTGATCAGTTTCCTCATGACCCTTGTTCCACAGCAACATGGAAACATAATTTCGTAAAAGCCTCTAACAAGTGAATAATAGTTCACTGTACCAATGTACTGTGATTTACTTACCAAATCCCTCACTGTTAAATGTTTGGGTTACTTCCAATTGTTCACGCCATGAAAAATACCCTTTGCAGAAATGCTGGGTCAGAGGTGCGAACGTGGGTAACGCTTTGTATGGCCAGCAGTGTCTGAGACCCATCTCTCATCTCTCACCTCTATCTTTCCTACAGAGGGCAGGGACTAAGGAGTGGAATCAGTGTGACAGGCCAGGCAGCGTTAGCACACCAAATGTTACTCATCGAGGACATCAGGTGATGCTATCTATCTAAAACAAAGGTCTGTGAGGGCAGCTCCAGAAGTGCCCCTTCCAGAGGTAGCTCGCAGAAATGGGCCAGGACAAAGGTAACGAAAGGCTCGGGGAGCACACGACACAGGGGACAGGTGGGCCGGGAGGAGGGGCCTTGCCCAGAAGCAGATCTCGCCTGTGTCTGCCGGGTACAAATGGTATAAGGAGACACCTCCAGGCGCTCCTGGCGGGGTAGGAACTAGCAAGAGGTGCCCATGGGAAAAGGGGCAAAGGCACAGAGGGCGAGGCATGGTCAGGTCTGCCACTGCTGAGACTCTGCAGAGAAGTGGTCCTGAGAGCTGAGTGTGTATTTGTGGGGAGGGAAAAGGCGGCCTTGAGCTAACGGGGTACGTGGTAGCCCGTGCCCCCCGCACCGGGAGGCACAAACCACACTGCAGTCCGTGCCATCCACACAAATAGCAACATGACAGTGGCCCTGATGCTGTCCTCCCTCACCTCCCCTTTCCCTATGCTTGGGGCCTGGGAGAAGAGGAAAATTATCTGTAAGAGGAGAAAGTTCCCTTTATACCTGGCTGTGGCCAAGGGCCAGCGTGACAAAGAGCTGCGTTGCTGAAATGTGACCAAACGCACTGCCAGAGCCTGGCTTTGTGAAGAACCAGGTCGCCAGGAAGAGCTGATAAGGACAGAGCAAACCTAACCCCATGCAGCAGCTGGGACTTATAAGGGATGGTGCAGTAATCCTGGCCCCAGAAGCACCAGAACAGATTCCCCAGAGAACTGTCTTCTCGGTGAGGCACTGAAGGGGATATAAAGAAGGTGCTTGAAGCCAGCGGGGGCCAGGCCCCAGCTGCTAGCTCAGCTGGGCCAATGAATAATTAAAAGTCTCCTATAGCTCCTCTTTCTGGAGAGGGTTTTTGAAGGCAGGGGCTGCCTCTGTTGTTTGGCTTGTTGCGGGGAGAGGGTTGGAGGGGAGGAGCTGCGGGCTGAAGCCCCTAGGAAGCATGAAGAATAATTTGAGCCACCCTCCTCCTCCTTGGACCAAAGCTTCCTTTTCAGATTTCATGGACCAGTAAAATTTTCTCCAAAATCTTACTTGCCAAATTTAAATTCTGCCCTCATTTAAAAAAATCAAACAGAACAACAACAAAACATAAGCCTCCTATCTACTATCACCTTTATTTTACAAAAATAAAATATTTTAACCCCCAAAGAATAGGACAGACATAATTTCAGAAGGAAGGAGCGCATTCTAAACATGGGTCTAGATGATCTCATACATTCCCCTTGCTGCGGGTGGTCTGCAAGCCGCCCCCAGGCCACTCCGCCCTCTCCCCCACCCCCCACAGCCGCAGCCGCCTCCCCCTGCCTTGAGAGGCAGGAGAAGCGTCAGGGGAGCCACAGCAGCTGGCCTGGCAGGAAGGGAGGCCGCGTGCTGTGTGCGGTGCCTTCTGCCGCCACTGCCAGCCGCAGGCAGAAGCCGGGAGACCTCTGGAGACCACACGGGCCACCCCTGTCCTCTGAGTGAGAATGAACCCAGCTCAGGAGCCCCAAGTGCAACAACATCAGTGTTACTAGAAATTAAAACTGAAAACCAGCTAACGATAACAATAGCTAATAATGACAATGCCATCTAGTATGTGCCAGGCTCTGTGCTAAAAAAAAGAAACCTACACACGGGATCTCCCCAGGGGCCATGAGGAGGTCTGCGGCTCTTCCCATGAGGAGACGGAGCGTCAGAGGCGACAAGGCCACGCAGCTCAGAAGTGAGAGGTTATCAAAACCTGATCAGCCAGACTGCAGAACCCAAGCACTTAACCAGGTGCAATCCTGCCAAAAGAATGGCTCCTGAGCTGAGACACCGCCTGGGTGGTATGGACATCAAAGCCTCAGGGGTAACGAAGGGACCTGAGAGGGCTTTGGCAGCTCAGGATCTGCTGCGGTAATTACAACACTGCCCTTTAATTAGGGTAATTACAACACTGCCCTTTAATTAGGCTTCCCCCACATTCCCCAGCCCACTGAGCACAGCTCAGCCTTATCACAGGCTCAAGGAGAGGCCCTCTCGCCCCCCACCCCACCGCCCGCCGTCTGCGCCCACAGCCAAAGCCCCAGAGCACTGAGCAGGCCCAAGAGGAACCCAAGAAGTCACTGGTGGGCCAGCTCCCAAGAGACGGCTGTCAATCCCCAGCACAGGCCTGGCTCCCCGCAGTGACAGAACAGGACCTCGGCCTCCCAGCAGCCAGCTAGGGTCCAGGGGCATGAGGGCTATGCCAGCCTTGCCAAAGGTGGACGGACTGGGCCAGGGCAGGGCCAGGCCTTACCCGACAGACCGAAGCTACGGCTAGAGAGCTGGGTGGACAAGGCACTGAGAGGCTGCTCGGGCCTGGGGTCTGAGATAAGATAAAGCTCAAGGGGGCTCTGGGCTGCCTGGGACAGGAACACAGGAGGCCGCTGGAGGCCTGGCACCGGGGCTGGGATGGCATCCAGCAAGGGCCGAGAGCTTGCCCGTGCCTATCAGCCTCCCCACAGCTCTCACCCTCCCTCTACAAACAAGCCGGTCTTTGAAACACAGCCAAAGAGCACCAAGCAGTGTACGCCCTGCAACTCAGCATTTCCACCTCTCGGAATGAATCCTTAGGAAAGAACGCCCACAGGTCTATGTGCGAGGGTGTTCAGAGCAGCAATGTTTAGGGAAATAACCTCAAAGTCTAAGCGGGGGACTGTTTAAACCAGCGAGGGCATGGCTCAGGGGGCAGAGGAGCCCCCGGGGCAGGTCTGGGCGACAGTCCCCTCGCTGTGAGCAGCAGGCTGCCCTTGGGAGCCCGTCACGGGGAGGAATACAGGGCGCGGCCAGCGTTTTTGTTCGTGTTATACACGTTTCTAGCAGTAATCTCTTTTTTTTTTTTAAGATTTTTTTGATGTGGACCTTTTTTTTTTTTAAAGTCTTTATTGTATTTGTCACAATATTGTTTCGTTTTATGTTTTGGATTTTTGGCCGCGAGGCATGTGGGATCTGAGCTCCCCGACCAGGGACTGAACCCACACTCCCTGCACTAGCAGGTGAAGTCCCAACCACTGGACCGCCAGGGAAGTCCCCTCTAACAGTAATCCCTTCAGTGAGCATATTTACCTCTTTTGTGATCATTTTTAATTTAAAAAGTTACATACAGACACCAGTTGACAAAAATGCAGGCTAGGGAATTCCCTGGCGGTCCAGTGGTTAGGACTCCACGCTTCCAATACTGGGGCCCGGGTTCAGTCCCTGGTCGGGGAACTAAGATCCCACAAGCCACACGGTGTGGCCCCAAACAAAAGAACAACAAAACGAAACAAAACAAAAATGCAGGCTATGAAACAGCTTATATACCTTGATCTCAATTTTATAAATACACATCTATTCACAGATTTTTTTTTAATTAGCAATGCAGACACTAAAGTGTCAGCGGCACGCGTGTCTGGGCGGCCTTAGTTTCTGCAGACACTAAAGTGTCAGCGGCACGCGTGTCTGGGCGACCTTAGTTTCTGCAGACACTAAAGTGTCAGCGGCACGCGTGTCTGGGCGGCCTTAGTTTCTGCACTGGGCCCACTGTGGGCTCCTGACAGCTGTTTTTGGAAAGACCCGGCCCGGCAGGCTCCTGCCTTTGCCTACCTCGGAGACTCTGTACTCGAAGCTCAGCTTCTTCCCCTTCACACCTTCATTGAGGGTGAGGATGAATCCGATGTAGTCAGCGTACGCCTGCCAAACAGAGTGGGGGCGGGACGTGGAGAAGGGTGTCAGAGCCCCACCCTCTACACCCTTGCCAGCCCCCAGCTCCACCCAGTTACCAAAGAGCTCCAAGCTGCCCCCAGCTCCCACTCCAACAGCAGGAGCAGCAGAAAGATAACGCCAAGCACCCAACCCTGACCCTCCATCCAAAACCACTGGCAGGCCAATGACCACAGTGACACCTGGACCTCCAACCAGAGTCTACTGTGCACTCACCATGGCTGCCAGCAGTTTCTTTATACAACAACCCCACAAGGTAGACACTATCATTGTCCCCATTTTACAGATGAGGAAACCAAGGCTTCAGGGGAAGTGACTCCTAAGACCAAGGTGTCATTAGACGTGCAGCTAGGACCCAGCCAGCCAAACTCCAAAGTAGAGCGGCGAGTACGCCACCGTTATACTATACCACCAAGGGTCCATCCCCTGGTAACTTTCCAGATGTTTCCCCCACCAGGCAGGCCAGGCTGCGTACCTGCGTTGCAGATGCCCTGCTCCCAGGAGATGAAGTTGCTTTCTGCCCATGGCCAGGTCTCCCAGCACACCCATCCCCAGCTTCCAACTGGGCAACCTCTTCCCCACGGGGCTGCAGGTTACAGCCAGCACAGGGCCTAAGAAAGCACTGAGGTGCAGGCCCCTGTAGAGGCAGCTCCTGGCAGCAAAGCAACTTCTGTGTGGCCTTGTTTCTTCTGCATCCCTTTTGCCTCTCACTTTCTTGCCTCCTCTTTATCCAACACTTAAGGATGTCGGGGGGCGGGGGTGGGGGTGGGGAGACTTCCCTGGCGGTCCAGTGGTTAAGAATCTGCCTTGCAATGCAGGGGACGCGAGTTCGATCACTGGTCTTCGTTGAGGGTGAACTAGATCCCTCATGCATGCCGCAACTAAGACCCAGTGCAGCCAAAATAAAAAGAAATTAAAAAAAAAACCAGGCAGAGGGCCAGATTAGGCTGCCCACCTACAGCCTAGAGCACAGCAGCTCAACCCATGGGGCTCCAGAGCCAGGCAAGCTGGAGACATAACTCTTTGGACTCTCATCTCGACCACTAACCGTGCCTTGCTAGATGTCTAAATGTCTTCACCTCCTGGCCTCAGTTTTCTCAATTTCAAAATGGAGATGACCTCAGAGTCCCAGGGTTTTTGTGAGGGTTAAATCAGCTACAGTAACTGGAGCATCATAAACACCCAATGTTCTTTGGAAAACATCTAGGGGAAAGCAAGGAACTAAAGCCACGTTTGGATTCAGACAATCCTACAGGTTCGGGGAAGAGAAAAGTGGTGGCTCTCAACCTGGGTGAGACGGCTCCCAGGAGACTTCCAACATGTCTGGAGACATTCTTGGTTGTGATAACTGGGAGGAAGGCTGCTACTGACACTGAGTGGGTAGCGGCCAGGGCTGTTACTAAACATGCTACAGTGCACAGGACAGCCCCCTACAGCAAATGATTATCTGCCCCAAGTGTCAACAGTGCTGAGCTTGAGAAGCCCTGAGGCAGAGCAACCAAGACGATGAAAGGACTCGAACCACATCCTTTGAGCAGCTGAAGAACTAAGGCGTTTATCCCGGTGAAGACTTGGGGGAGAAAACAACTCAGAAAAGACACGATATCCATCTCCAGATATGTAAAGGGCAGGCTTGTGAAAGAGGAGCCAGACAGGCTA
Source organism: Orcinus orca (assembly GCF_937001465.1). Classification (NCBI taxonomy): domain Eukaryota; kingdom Metazoa; phylum Chordata; class Mammalia; order Artiodactyla; family Delphinidae; genus Orcinus; species Orcinus orca. The sequence continues at coordinate 113,840,707 of NC_064564.1, read as the reverse complement.
GCACGACCCCGGCCCCAACAAGGCGGCGAGGGCTCGGGCTCAGCGTAAGCACAGCAGACTCCTCACAGAGAACCTGCCGAGCTTGCCAGGACCCTGGGCCACCCTTCTACACAGGGGACACTCCCCACTCCAGCTGCCCAGGCCAGGTGTAGGCAACTGGATGGAGCTGGACGCAAGGCCTTCCCTGAGAACTTGAAATTGGCTTTCTTTTTTAGTCCCAGTCTTTCCACAGCCTGTACCAGAAGCCGGGAAGGTACAAGCTGTTGTCTTCTGCCTACCATGAAGACTGAGAAGCACAGAAAACTGGGATCCCAGCTCCCTGGCGTTTTAGACTCAGCCACCCCCCTGCCCTAGGTTTCCATGTGGTAACCTCCTCTCCCTGTGATACACTGGCTCCCAGACTTGCTATTACTTGCAACCAAGCATCAGGGTGACCCACTCCGTCATGTAGGATGTTCAGCCAATACAGTAACCCCCAAGGGGCGATGGCTTACAAGAATCTGCAGCAGAACTCTCCATGGTCAGCCTCACCCCAGCCCCCAGAGACCTTCCCACTAAAGCATCCTGAGTACTGCCCCTGAGGGGGAAGAGACAGCCAGCTCCCCTGTCACCTCTTTCCATAGCTTCTAAACAGCTCTGGCTCCAAAAGCAAGAAGGGTCAGGAGCTCACAGCCCCACTCAGGCCTAGAAAACCACTGTCTTTGAAGAAGCCCAAGTTTCTCATCCAGTTCTGACCCTACAGTGCAGACACCATTGGTACCTGAGAACGCTTCCATTTGCCCATGTCTGGAACAGTGTGGATCTCTTTTTTTGGAATGATGAAGTTCTGAGTGGCTGGAGGGATATCCTCCGAAGAATCTTGACAAAGAAAATGAAAAAGCAATCAGATAAATAGAATCCTTCCCTCCCAACACACACACACACACACACACACACACACACCACACACCCCCCACACACACACCCCACACACACCCCACACACACACCCCACACCACACACACCACACACACACCACACACACACACCACACCACACCCCCCACACACACACACCCCCCACACACACACCCCACACACACACCCCACACACACACCCCCCACACACACACCCCCCACACACCACACACACACCACACACACACACCACACCACACCCCCCCACACACACACCCCCCCCACACACACACCCCCCACACACACACCCACACACACCACACACACACCACACACACACACACCACACCACACACACACACACACACACACTTTTAAACCAAGACTCCACCGCGCAAGCCCTAGCATAAAGCAGACACGTACTCCCAGGATAAAGTACTGGCTTGTTAAGCCAAACCCACTGGCTTCCTGCCTTTCCGCACTCTGCCAGGAGCTGGGCAATCCTGGCAACCCCCTCAACAACTGATACGTCCAGTGGATCTGCCATGCCCTCTCCTCCTGCTTCCCAAGCAGGCAGAAAGGTTAGAAGAATAAAAGCCAAGTTGACCTTTTAGACATAAACGGGCAACTCAAAGAAGAAGAAGGGGAAAAAAAAAAAAAAGGCCAAGAAACATTTGAAAAAAATTACCAACATCCCGAATAAGCAAAGAGATGTAAATTAGATGAGACTGCTTTTCTAAATCAGGTTGGCAGATTAAAAACATCTGGCACTGATTGGGGAAGGGGAAACGGGAACTCTCCTGCACTGTTGGTGGGAGTCTTAGATGGTAGAATCTGCTGAGGGGGCAACTCAGCACTGTCTTTTGAAGTAAAAACTGCACACTACACCCACTGAGCCGACAGGAGGAATCAACCCTACAGATGTGTCCGCAGAAATAGACAAAGATGTACATAAAAGTGCTTACTGCATCGAAAAAAATTAGAAACAACCCAAATACCAATCAAGAAGGGGATGGATTAATAATGATGCGCCCGTATGACGGAAATCTTCCTAGCTTTTGAAAAGAACAAAATCTAAATTACTGACATGAGAAAAACAGCCTAAATACTAATAAATGAATAAACAAAACTGCAGTATATTATATACAATATAATCTTACTTTTGTAAACGAAAAATTTACATACTAATATAAATAACACATATACCTATTAGCTTATGCATTGGAAAAATCTAAAGGATTAAACACCAAAGTTAATAGCTGTCATCTCTAGGAGGTAGGATTTATAAACGACTTCCACTTTCTAAGCTACATATTACTTTTTTTTTTGCTGTACGCGGGCCCCTCACTACTGCCGCCTCTCCCATTGCGGAGCACAGGCTCGAGACGCGCAGGCTCAGCAGCCATGGCTCACGGGCCCAGCCGCTCCGCGGCATGTGGGATCTTCCCGGACCGGGGCTCAAACCCGTGTCCCCTGCATCGGCAGGTGGACTCTCAACCACTGCACCACCAGGGAAGCCCTACATATTACTATTAAAAACTGACATTGTAGTACTTCTGTGGTCAGAAATAAACTATTTTAAATAGAGTTTCTGTATTTTCACAAGCTGAGGGGAAAGGAAAACACAGGGTAGTTTGTGTATCCCATTTAGCTGAAATTTATGTTTTGCTGCATAAATCTTTTTGTTTGATTATGGGACACTGCTTTCTGAAATCTGAAAAACTCTGAGTTCCAAAATACACCTAGTCCCACAGGTTACAGGTTGGGAGGTGTGGCCCTGAATCTACTATTGGGGATTTGTCAGATTAGTAAGCCCCTTCCTTTAAAAATGAAAACTCTCAAAAAATAAAAATAATTTTTAAAAAAATAAATAGGGCTTCCCTGGTAGCGCAGGGGTTAAGGATCTGCCTGCCAGTGCGGGGGACACGGGTTCAAGCCCTGGTCCGGGAAGATCCCACATGCCACGGAGCAACTAAGCCCATGTGCCACAACTACTGAGCCTGCGCTCTAGCGCCCGTGAGCCACAACTACTGAGCCCACGTGCCTAGAGTCCGTGCTCCACAACAAAGAGAAGCCACCGCAACGAGAAGCCCATGCACCACAACAAAGAGTAGCCCCCGCTCGCCGCAACTAGAGAAAGCCCGTGCGCAGCAACGAAGACCCAACATAGCCAAAAATAAATAAAAATTTTAAAAAATAAATTTATTAAAAAAAAGTAAATAAATGAAAATGAAAACTCCCCAAGAAGTGTAAAGGACTATCAGTCACTCACAATGTAGTATAAATCTGTTCCATTGCTGTCCTCCTAAAACCTAGCTCACATCAGCTGCATGGAGAAAAGGGAACAAAGACCTAAGTAGGTTCTAGAACATATGACCTTTGGGGGACTAGAGCCTGCCTCGAGAGACCCTGAGGAAAGGAAAAGTGCCAGGAGACGTGGAGACCTAAGGAGACAGAGAATCTGGGATAAGACCAAGGCAAACCTCTGCCTAATTCAAATTCAACCCAGGGCCCCAAAAACCAGACCGGAAACTCTCTTCCTCCTCCCACCTGTTCTGCAAGTCCTGTTCCCAGAACCTTCAACTGACGACCATATTATTAATAAATTGCTACTTCAAGTAAGATGCTAAACTAATAGCTTTGTAGGTCAGGCTGGTAACCTAACCGCATTGTTTTTATGGGAAAATGTGTTCTACATTCCAAATTATCCATTTGCAAATGATCTTTGGGAACAGAGCCCTTTTCTAACTTTGCAAGAACTGTTCCCTGAAAGGGACTAGCCTTGCCCACGTTACTTCACAGGGCTGGGCCCTGTTCCCAGAGGAAAGGCTACTTGGAAGTTTTGGGACCAATCACTGATGAACACACACACACACACACACACACACACACACACACACACACACACACACACACACACACACACACACACACACACTTCGCCAGAACATGCAATCCCAAATCAAAAAGACAAGACTTCAAACTCGAGACTGTGATCAGTGAGGTCAGACCCACAGCCTCTCTAGCCTCAGATTATTCCGCCTCTGACAAAGGTGCCACGGGACAGCTGGATCCCCTACAACCCCTCAGTATAAGATGGAAACCTCCAGAGTTTTAGAGGTGTTCCTAAAAAATCCCACAGGGTATAATATGTTATCACCTACGACTTGGGAACCTGTCTACATGTTTAACCTGTACCATCTTTGAAAAGGATAACAGCAATCCAGATTTACTGATTACCCCCACGCCCCATGATTTGCCCACACCATCGACGGAACACACGCTACCAGCTCGGTGAGGAAACTACAGTAGCCCCATTTTGAAAGATAAGAAAACAGGCTCACAGAGGCCGCAGCGTGCCAGGTAGAGCCAGGTCTATGTAACTCCAGAATCCAAGGTTTTCATCACTACACTGTCTGAGTTAAGCAGTTCTTTCCACTGCTCCTAAACATCCCTTGTTTCAAACTTCAAAGAAGGAACACCTCCTGGGAACCCGAATCTTCTCAGCCATAGATAACCTCCCTGAGCCTTCCTCGGTCTCAGTGCACAGGTTCTCCCCCCACACCTCCCACCGCCCATCTTCACAGACACATTCATCTCACTGATAATTCTGGTTGTCTTATATAGCCTGATGTCATTACCAGAACTCCTAAGGGCACATGCACAGAAGTTTTGTACCAAACAAAATAAATGTCAGGTTTCAAATGCCTTAACAGACCATACCCAGCTCTTTGGGTTTTTTTTTTTTTTTTTTTTTTTTTGCTGTTGTTGTTTTTTTGTGGCGGGGTAGGGAGTGGAGGGGATGCCTCTTTTGATCTTCAAAGTTTCTCCCTCCTGAGACCTTCCCAGAGGTCATAAAAGGGGAGACAAGGTAGAAGGAACAGTGAATGGTTTCAAAACATTAGCTGTTTTGAAATAGCTGTTTAGCCAACCTATTTGCACCTTTGACAGAATTTTAAAAGTCCTTCTTGGCTCAAGGGAGGGGACGGGGAGGGGTCAGCAAACACCCTTCCATTTCCCCACGTTACCGGTCTAAGAGGATCCTTTCCCTCGCACCTCCATCCCAGTTATTTGAGATGCACAGTGTAAATAAAAGTTACAGATGGTGATGCCACAAAGAAAGTCGTCTCTTTGCACAACCAGCGTTTTTAAATCAGTGGTTTAGAGGACCAAGGGTAGTTTCCGTCGATAACTTCTTAGCCACTGAAACTCCGGAGCCCGGTCTCCAAGGGGAAAAGAGAGCAGGTGATGAGGGGGAGTCAGGGCCGAGGGGTCGAGGCAGGCCCCACGGAGCACCAGCCCCCAGCCCCAGTGCAGGGTCTAATGAAGACAGCAGCCGCCATCCCTGCCTGCTTCCCCGCCAGGTCAAGAGCTGACTTTAGCAGGAGCAGCCCAGGTGTGGAAAAGGCCTCCCCTTCGGGCCACGGGGCTGCCCGCCCGACCCTCGGGCAACTCAGGCTCCCCAAGTCCTGGCGTTACGCCCCACCCATCGCCCTTTTGTAGTCCCGGGATCCTACCCTCCCTCCAGATTCCCCAGCACTTCTCCCTCGGGGCCCAAGAGCGTTTGCCCCTCGAGTTCCTCCACCTCCCGACCCTCCTCCCCTCGCTGAGCGACCCACACACCGCACCCCACACACCCCACCCCGTCCCCGCCCCCACGCCTGGCACCGCCCCCGACCCCCACTCCACCGCGGCCCCTCCGCCCTACCTGGCTGCGACCGCTGCTGGCCCTCAGCCATCTTCCTGCCGCCAGGCGCCGGCCTGGATGCCTGCAGTCCCCTCTCACCTTTCACCCCCGCACCCACCCTGCCTCTCCCCGGCCCCACCACGCGCTCAGAGCTTTCCGAAGAGAAATGAGCACCGGCCGGCTAGAGCCGAAAACCGAGAATTAGAGTCACCCCAGCGAGGACGCCTGCCATATTGGTGCGGGGCACTCAGGGAGCACGCCCAGCAACGGCCGACTCGCGGCGGCCGCGCTCACCCGGAGGCGCTGGACATGTTGGTGCGGGGCGCCGGAGAGCATGCGCACCAACGGCCGGTTCGCCGCGCGACTCGCCAACCGCCTGCTGGGAGGGCCCTGGGAGCGCGGCAGCCATGCTTTTGCTGGGCGGTCCCCACCTGTCATCTAGTAGCGTGACTCTGACGCTATCCCTAGGACTAGTAGAAGACATTCCCTTGTCAACATGGTTGTGTTTTCCCACCACTCTGAGAGCAGCGGTCGAGGGCACCAAAAGGACTGAGAGGGATGCACACCACTGCCTCCAACAGTTTGGACGGCTTATGGAGGTGGGAGAGGGCGAGCTGGACGGCAGCCTCCGCCTTGCTCCCCTTCCAGGGTTCCACCACCTCGCGGGGTCCCCAACCGCTAACTGCGCCCTGGTCCCGCCCCAGGCCCCGCCCCACGCTCTCGGCTGGCCGCCGGGGCCAGCAACTGGCCCGAGGCCGCGCCCCAGGAGTCCGCCTACCCCGGGCCGCCTGCCCGGCCCGGTGGGTGGGCGCGGGGCCGCCTCTACCGGCTGGCGGCAGTGACTCGACGACCTTGGCCCGGAGGCTCTAGCGGGAACCCACCCACGGCGGCGGCGCGGACTTTGCCCAGCGCGGGGGACGGAGCGGACCGTGTGTCCGCGGGCGGGCCGCAGAGATGTTGGCCTTCGCTGCCAGGACCGTGGTGAGTGCGGCCGGGAAGCCGGCCTAGCGGGCCCTGGACCGGGCGGGCGGGCCGCAGACCGGGCCAGCAGCGCAGCTACGCCCGAGTGGGAAAACCGGCCGTCAAGGCGCCGCGGCCCGGTGCCTGCAGTCCAGCGTCACCAGCAGCTGCTCGGCCGGGCTCGGCAGGTGGGTTAACTCCGCTTGTCAGAGGGGGAGACTGAGGCTTAAGGTCAGAGGCTAGATCGAAGCCACACTCTGTGGCGCCAAATTCCAAAGACCTGGCAGACACAGTAAGGACCCTGGCTTCGGGCAGCACCTCCACGTTAGGCCCGGAGCCAAGGAGCGGAGAGACCAGGAGTGTCTCCTCACGGTTATTCTCTGCCTCACACACCTGTCGCACGCTCAGCCTGAGCCATTTCTTCCCTGGCCAGAGCCACGTCTCCAACCCCATCCAGTTGGTCACCTTCCCCGGGTTTATCAAATGGCCCCTGGGGTATTGTGTGTGGCCAGAGACACTTCAGTGAGGGCATCAAGCTGGGCTGCTCAGAAAGTCCTCAGAATTGGCAGAAGGCAGCAGGTGGTAGCCCCATGCCCTCCCTCTCCACCAGTCACTCGCCCAACTTGATTAACAACCGCACACCCCCATGCCTCCACCCCTACCCCCAATCTTCCCCCGGAGCAGCTTGGAGCAGGTAGTGCTGCTATCCTGACTTGGATTCCTTTCCTCTCTACTCCAAGTATATCTCTGTTTGTATCTCCCTCTGTCTGGGCCAAGAAGGGTATTCAGACACTGCCAGGCCCAGAGGGCTGAGGTATCCATGCACCTGCCCAGAGGCTTTTCCAGATTTTCCAGGACCTCAGAGCTCCATCTCATCCTTGCCACTGCCACCTGAGCTCTGTTCCCATCCCACAGATGGCCTCTGGGTCATATTCTAGGACCTGCTAAATGGCCTGATCACTTTACTGCCAAGAAAACTGAGGCAAGGGGAGACTTGGCCAGCATCCCCGGACTCAAATCTAGTCCAGTCTCAAAGCCAGCGTTCTCTGTTCTGGGTTATTTATTGATTTATTTGTCTGCACTGGGTCTTAGTCGCGGCACTCGGACTCTTTAGTTGCAGCATGCACGTGGGATCCAGTTCCCGGACCAGGAATCAAACTCGGGTCCCCTGCATTGGGAACTCCGAGTCCTTTCCACTGCACCACCAGGGAAGTCCCTGGTTTATTTTATTTTATTTTTTTGCGGTACGCGGGCCTCTCACTGTTGTGGCCTCTCCTGTTGTGGAGCGCAGGCTCAGCGGCCATGGCTCACGGGCCCAGCCGCTCCATGGCATGTGGGATCTTCCCAGACCGGGACACGAACCTGTGTCCCCTGCATCGGCAGGCGGACTCTCAACCACTGTGCCACCAGGGAAGCCCTCTGGTTTATTTTTAATGCCCAAAGGTCTCGTAACCCCCAGCTGAATGAGCCACAACTCAAGAGAGCCAGGCTTTGGTGGCAGGGTGGCCCAGAAGGGCCCCAAGAGTCTTGGAGGGAAATGTCCATTTACACTCCCTTCCCAGTGTCTGCTCCTTTGCACCAACCCCTGTTTTCAGGACTATATTCAGGGTTGTAGTTTAACCTCAGCGGCCAAGCAGTTTCTGTCCTCCAGCCAAGTTGTCCCTCATCAAAAACACCTATGCAGATTCTGACAGGTGCATTTTTAAAACCTCTTGGCCTGCCTCCTTGGCATTGGGCCCACCCAGGGAAGAAAGGGAAAAGTTTTCCAGGTTTCCTTCTACTCCAGTGCACACCACCAGCCCTCTCACCTCCTCCCCATTTCTCCACTTCTGGAAGCTCAAGAGGGTGGAACAGCTGCTCCTGGGACAGCCATAACCCCAGATGCCACCACAGCTGCTGTAGCCAGCGCCGCTGCCCCCTCTGCCTCCTCCTGAATCTTGGCTCTTGTCTTTTCTTTCCAGCCCGGGCAAGTGGCTGCCTCTTGCTAGGTTCTGCTCACCCACTTGGTAGCACAGTTAGGCTTAGAGATCCAGCCCAAGGCAGACAGACAGGGCTCAGAACCTCAGTCCTGCCATGGAGGACGGGCAGCAGAAAGAGAAGGTATGAAACGGAGCCTCTGCCGCTTGCCTGCCCACTGCTGCCAGCAGCCTCGGACCCTCCTGTCTCTCTTTCTGTCCGCCTCCAGAGTCTCCAGACTCTCTCTCTCTGTCAGCTCTCACCCTCCTTGCCAGGCCACTCAGCTCTCTCTTGGCACAGCGCTGCCCCCATGCCACCCCTGTCCCCACCCCACAGACAGGAAAAAGCCCAAGACCTCGCCCTCACCCAGAGGTACTGTCGTCGTCTGGCCCTATCTGATTTTTTCTTCTTTCCTCCCATGTCTCCACCTGGTAAGGATGGGAGGAAAGGAGGTGGGGACCTCCGGGAGGGAGTGGTCACCTCACTGCTGGCTGGCTCATCGTCCCAGGGTGAGAAAGGTGGGGCCCTGTGCATCCAATAGGTGAGAGGTCCCTCTGAGCTCTGCCACCCCCAGTAGGTGCCGTTCATCCTGACTCGGTTCCTCTGAGTGCTGCCAAGATCAGTGGCCACTCCCCACCCTCCTCCATCCCTACTTACATCTCCTGGCTCCTAAGAGGTGGAGACACCTACAGCTGGAGAGCTGGGAAACCAGGGCAGTCACCACCCAAGAGGCCGTCTCTGTCCCCAGGAGTGGGCACAGAAGTGCCCAGGACTTCGGCTTTGGGATTGCCAGGGCCTCCCAGAGCCGGTGCGAGAATGAGTGGGATGTTCTGCCGCCTGCAGGTGAAGCCCCTGGGCTTCCTCAAGCCCTCCTTCATGATGACGGTTTCCAGTCGCTTTAAGACACACCAGGACTCGCTACCCCGGCTGCCCGTGCCCCCGCTCCAGCAGACCCTGGACCATTATCTCAAGGCGCTGCAGCCCATCGTGAGCGAGGAGGAGTGGGCCCAAACCAAGCAGCTGGTGGAAGAGTTTCAGACCGCGGGGGGCGTAGGGGAGCGCCTGCAGAAGGGGCTGGAGCGCAGGGCCAGGAAGATGGAGAACTGGGTGAGTGAGAAGGCAGGGGCACACCAGTCCCCTTGACTCGCGTGCAGGGTTAGGGGAACAGGGCACCCCCACCCAGAGACCCTGGGTCGTTGTGAGCGTCCCTCCTGTGGCCTGTTGCTGGCTGCACACCCCAGATTTTCCAATACGGGCTGCTCTGGTGCAGCCATTTGCACCACAGAGTTTCTTGAGCACTTACTCTGTGCCCGGCACCAGGCAGGGTGCTGGGAGAGCAAGAGGGGCGCCGTCAGGAGCCTGCGGGAGCTGACATTCAAGTAGGGCAGGAGGAGGACACGCGCAAGTGGACGAGGTCTTCTCAGCCAGTGACGTTCTATAGAAATGAAAAGGACGATGCGAGAGTGAGAGTGGAGAACAGTAGCATCTTCATTCTGAAGGGGCAGAGAGGGCAGGGAGGAGGCGGTGTTGGGTCTGAGACAGACAGAGGGAACAGCACGGGCAAAGGTGGCAACAGCTCGCGCGTTCGGGGACAGAGGCTAGAGTGGAGTGCAAGGGCAGGGCGGGGCCCCCAGGAGAATTCGGCACTTGGACTTGAGCTCAGTGGGAGGGGGCTGCAGGGTGATTATATTGACAGTGACTCATTGTCCTGGTTCTGTGTCTCAGTCAGTCACAAAGTTGTGTTCAGCGTGTGCAGATGCCCCGGGCCCTTGTCTGTGCGCATCTTACACCTCAACGTGCAGTTAGAGAGGACTGCCCTGCTGCTGGGAGGGAAGCAGGGTGGGACAGGGAGCCCGGTGGGGAGAGGGTGGGAAGTCATTTGGTCCAGGGTATATTTCGGGGGTGGACAGCCCTGTCCTAAAGCAACTGTGTGGGTGAAGCGAAGGGGAATGTGTTGAGAGAGGGGTGAATGAGGGAGAAGCGGGTGTGCAGGAGAGGACCAGAGCCAGGTCTGGCCCTACAACGTGAGGGGCGCTGTGAGGGAGCGGGTGGAAGGGTGGGGGCTGCACAGAGGAGGTGGGAGTCATCAGCTGGCAGAGGGCACAGATGAGCCTTGGCGGGTCAGGGCCTTGGACCCTGGAATCAGGGTCTCAGCAAGTCTGAGACCTGGCAGTTTTCCAGCTTTCTTTAGCCCAGAACGACTGCTTCAGACAGAATCTGCTGGCTAAAGGGCTGGGGTCACCACCCCCTCGCCACTCACAGGGCTCTTAAGGGGCTCTCCCACTGCCCAGCAGATTCTCACGGAGGGAATGCCCACATCGATAGGATCTCCCCTTGACTCCCGAGCTCGGGTCAGAGGCTCTGAGGTCCTTGGTGACCTGAGGGCTCCTGGCTAAAGGCCAGCCCAGCCCGGCTGTCCTCAAGGGGAGGGAGTTCCTGTCTGCCCCTCCCTGATCTACAGATGAGGAAACTGAGGCCCAGAGAGATAGATTGAAATCCCAGAGGCACACAGCAGCTCTCCAGGAGGCTCCGAGTTAGACAGGAGGGTCTGGCTGATCAGGGGCCGTGTCTCCAGGCCACAAATCAGCAGACAGCAGTCGCCCACTGGCCTGCTGTGCCACCCGGGCACGTTGTCCTCCTTCATCCCTTGCCAGGGGCCCAAGGCCAGCAGTTTCCCAAGGGGAGTCTGTGTGGTGAAGAGGCACGTCCCAGTGCTGTTTAAGATGGGATGCGGAAGCACGGTGGGGCCTGGGTCTCCAGGGACTGAGGGACCTGCCACAAAGAGGCACATTGGGCCTGTGCTTGGGGGAGTGTGTAGTGGGGGCGATGTTGCCATCAGCACCTGAGGTACAAGGGTGACAGTCACCTGGTTGTCCCAAGACAGGAGCCTTTAGCGCATGTCCGTGGCTAGTCCCCAGAGATACCCTGCCCTGGGCGGAGGACGGCCAGCCCAGTAGAGACGCAACGTGTCACCTACATCTTGTCACTAGTGCAATGATTTGTCTTTACAGTGAGCTCCCCAGATTACCCTGACCTTGAGATCCAAGTGGGTGTCCATTCCCTAGTATGACAGCAACAAAACTGAGGCCACAGAGGACCAGGATTCCTGAGGGCTCTTCTGAACCCCGGGCTCCTGCCTACCTGGACAGTGCCTACCTGAGATGGGCAAAAACTCATTCATCAGATATTCTTTTTATATAGCTTTCTCTGTTTTCCTTTCTGTCTATCAGACAGACGTTTTTATTTCTAAAAGTATTAAAATCATTGACCTGAAACATGTAAGATAAGGAAAAATGGTTGATATTTCCGCCTCTGTTCTTGCCCCCACCCCAGGTTTCCTGCCAGTCTTTGCTTCTTGGCAGTGTTGCCTGATTTCCCTCGCTAATGCTGATTGGCTCCATCTAAAGGGAGGATGATGGGATGCTGCTGGGTTTAAGGGATTGGGCGGGGTCTGGATCTGAGCATTCACTTTGAGAATCTGTGCTCCCTAGAGGGGACAGAGGGTGCCCAGCCAGGTCCACTGGCCCTGGTGGGGAAGGGGCAACCTGGTCCCCGTGCACCCCTCCTCACAGGCTCTGGCCTTCCCCCAGCTGTCCGACTGGTGGCTTAAAACAGCCTATCTCCAGTACCGCCAGCCCGTAGTCATCTATTCCAGCCCTGGTTTGGTGCTGCCCAGGCAAGACTTTGTGGATCGGCAGGGCCAGCTCAGGTGAGTGGCCAAGGTGGGCGTGGGGCTCTGGGCTTTCTGCTGGGAGATCGGAAGGGCCCCGGCCCTGTTACCTTTCATCCCCACAAACAGCCTTAGGAAGTAGGGAGCGTCATCCCTGTTTTACAGGTACGGAAACAGGATCGGAGCAGTGAAGGCACCTGCTCAAGATCACCTTTCGGGATTGGCTGACCCAGACAGGAAGCAGGATCTTCCTGGCTCCAAAGCTTCATAACTGTTAACCACCAAACTGCAGACTGGGGCCCCTCCCTCCTGCTAAGCCTGAGGCCACCCCTCAGCCCAGTTCTGGCACCTCACCACTCCTTCCTGCTCGCCTCCGCTGGCCACAGGGGTGACCTTTGTACACAGTCCTCTTTCCACATTTGGCCATGTCACTTTGCCTTGGCCTCTGTTCCAGTCCTACCAGGGGTAAAAATACCAGTGACGGGGATCTCCTGCCCAAGGACTAGACACTCACGGCTATCACTGCTTCTCTTAAAGGGATCAGGGCACCCCAGGAAGGGCCAGGGGTTCAGGCCCAGGAACTCTAGCCAGTGGGCCCCATGTTGGAGGCCAGGAGCACCCCCAGGCTTCGGGCATGGTTGCCATGGCCCAGACAGTCCAGGGATGAAGGGCAGGATGAGCAAGGTGGCCTGGGGGCCACAGAGGCCCAGAAACAGGAAGGGATCTAGGAGAGGGGAACACGTCACGCCACTGCCCTCCCATTCACCCTTCCCCTACCCCCGCAGTCCTAGGTCCCTCCATGACTGATGCCTCAGAGCAGGGTGACGGCCTTCCAGACTCCAGGCTGTGGATCAGGGCCTCAGGCCCGCTGCGGTGGAGTCAGAGGGCACTGGCTCATAACCCAGCCATAATCATGCTGCTGTCCCTGCCAGGCGCTTGGCCGCACATCTCCCTAATCCCTTTCCCTAGAGATTACGTGGGCTGGGACTGGAACTCCTTCAGGCTCTCTGTAAGCAGGAGAGAGGAGGAAGGTAGTAGGTCGCTTCCCTGGACTAGGCTGCGCCCATCACCCTGGCGTCTCTGACCCAGGGACCTCCTTCTGGGTGTCCACACAGCCTTCTGATCTCTAACTGGTCCCTCCAGGTTCGCTGCCAAATTAATCGAGGGTGTGTTGGATTTCAAGGCCAGGATTGACCAGTGAGTGGCCCCGCCCCCACCCTGTCTCCTCCCACCTTGACTGCCTACCTGCCACAGCCCCTCCAGCCGGCCCCGCCCTACCCTAAACCGGAGCCCCCTCCCCGCACCCCGCACCCCCTGCCGGGGTGCTGAGCAGGCCCAGAGCTCAGTCGCTTTCACTTCCTGTTGACCCAGCCTCTTTGGGGGCTGGGGAGACAGACCTGGGTCCTCCGCTCCAGCCGCCGTGACCTCCTCCGGGTGGTCCTATTCCAAGAGAGCCCTGGAATTGGCGTCCCAGCCAAAGAGGACCCCGCCCCCCCGCCGCCCCCCACCCCGGGGTTGACTTGCTGCTTCATCTTCCCTGTGGCAAACTGAAGCCCAGAGAGGAGAAGGGAGTTTCCAGGGTGACTCACGAGCAGGGTGGATTTCGGGCCTCCTGACCCAGTCGGGCTCCAACAGGCCCCCCTGCAACCGACCTCACGCTGAGGGGGCGGGGGGACACGAAGGGGCCCAACACTGCTTGCGTGAGCCCCACTGCCTGACCAAGCCCGCAGCCATAGCCAGCAGCTCCCTGTGGGTCCCGCCTTCCTCCCTGTCCCTCTGCCCCTGCAGCGAGACCCTGCCCGTGGAGTACCTGGGGGGAAAGCCGCTGTGCATGAACCAGTACTATCAGATCCTGTCCTCCTGCCGCGTGCCGGGCCCCAAGCAGGATTCAGTCACCAACTTCAGCAAGACCAAGAAGCCACCCATGCACATCACCGTGGTGCACAACTACCAAGTGGGTGGGCCCCCGCAGCCTTAGCCCCCGTGGTGCACAACTACCAAGTGGGTGCCCCCCCCCCGCCCCGCAGCCTTAGCCCCGCGCTCGGTTGCCCGGAGGAGAGGGGCGGGGCCGAGAGTCAGCTTCCCCAACACACCTGCCCATGTGCCCCCGGAACAGGCAGGCCCTGGGCCTCTCTCTGCCCTGGGTCTCCAGCCAGGCCCCGGCCTGGGGGAGGCCAGGAAGGGCTATGGGCCTGGGCAGCCTGGGGAGAGCAGTGCAGGGACCTCCTCCCATCTCCTCGCCCTCAGCCTGACGCCATCCTCTCAGCTGGGCTGCCCAGGCCAGGAGGAGGCTATGCTGGGAGGTGACTGCTGCCCATCTGAGGCTCCCACGAACCGCCTTCTCTCCACCTGCCTGTGCCCGGACAGTTTTTCGAGTTGGATGTGTACCACAGCGATGGGACGCCCCTGACCTCGGATCAGATCTTCACGCAGCTGGAGAAGATCTGGAACTCATCACTGCAAACCAACAAAGAGCCTGTGGGCATCCTCACCTCCAACCACCGTAACTCCTGGGCCAAGGCATACAGCACCCTCATCAAAGGTACCCCTGGGATGGGAGGGGAGGCCCACACCAGGCCCTGGGCAGCCACGTGTCTCACTGAATCCTCTCAACTTGGAGCGGGTGCTGTTGGCCCCATTCCACAGAAGAGGAAACTGCAGTGCGGTTGGGTCCAGTTAGTTTATTCTTTCTATTAAGTAGCAAGTTGCCGTGAGAATGCAAGTCCTCTGGCTGAGGAGCCCACCTCCACCTTCCCTCCAAGTCCCGTGTTGGTCAGGAGCATTGTCCCCAGAGTCAGCCCCCGGGTCGGATCCCTGACTGCCTCAACGGCTCTCTGCGTGACCTGGGCTTCTGTTTCCTCCTTTCTGAAGTGGGTCAGGTGTTAGCCCTGCCTCACGGGGTGCCGTGGGGCCGCAGGCCCCTGCCAAGTGAAGCTCCGGAGGCCTCCCCAGGCCTGGCCCCCATGCCACCACACACACACGCACACACACATCCCCACAGACAAGGTGAACCGGGAGTCAGTGCACTCCATTCAGAAGAGCATCTTCACCGTCTGCCTGGACGCACCCATGCCTTGGGTCTCGGAAGACGTGCGCCGCAGCCAGGTGGCTGGCCAGATGCTGCACGGGGGTGGCAGCAAGCTCAACAGTGGCAACCGCTGGTTCGACAAAACGCTGCAGGTGAGGACCTGGCAGGGCCAGGGCTCCCGCCCAGGCATGCACCCAGCCTTGGCCCACTGCTGCCCCGGGACTTCCTGCCCCTCCCCTGGAGCCCGGAGTCCCTGGCTTCCCAGCTTGTAAAGCAGCGGGGAAGCCAGAAGGTGGGCGGGGCTATACCTAGCAGCAGTCAGCCTGTCATTACTGGGCCTGGCCTGGTAACCCGCGTCACTCCTCCGACATATCCATCAGCAGATCAGAGAGAGCCTGGGATGTGGGGCCAGGCAGAGTGGCCCAACCTTGGTCGTGACTTTCCCTCTGTACCTGTAAAATGGGGTGGTAGGACTCGCAAGGTCGTTGCGAGGACTCGGAAAGGTCTGTTTAGCACGGGATGTGCTTAGCGTGACCTGGGACAGGTGTTCCAAGGCCCCCAGTGAGTGTTAGCTGTTAGGAATAGCAGTAATAAGTCAGCAGAACCCCTTGAGATGGTTCAGGGACGCCCTACCCATGGGACCCAACCGGAGAGTGGCTCCAGGGACCTGGGGCTGTCGGGGTCCCCATTCTCCTCTGCAGTTCATCGTGGCAGAAGATGGCTCCTGTGGGCTCGTTTATGAGCATGCGGCAGCAGAGGGACCCCCCATCATCACCCTTGTGGACCACGTCATTGAGTTCACGTGAGTGTGGTTCGCCCATCCTCCAGCCAGTTCTCCAGCTCCTGATGACAGGTGACACAGAGGCGACAGAGTAGCCCTCAAAGGAGCAACGGCATTCTCCCTTATACCTGGGAATCTGTTTCTTCAGAGGAAGCCAGAAGAGGGCATGGGTTTTAGAGTCGATCAAACCGGGGTTTGAATTCTGGCTCTGCCACTTCTCGGTCTTGTGACCTTGGACAAGTCCCTTCCCCTCCTCCGTTTCGCCATTTAAAAGCTGAAATGAAGGCAGTTCTCAGAAGAACAAACCCAAGAGTCTCCCTGGGCTGGTCCCCGCCAGCTTCGGGGACCCATCCTAATCCCGGGGATGGACCCAGGCTCCTGAGACGCCCGGCAGGAGGCTGAGACCCCCACGTCCTATGCAGGAAGAAGCCCAAGCTCGTGCGGTCTCCCATGGTGCCCCTGCCCATGCCCAAGAAGCTGCGGTTCAACATCACCCCCGAGATCAAGAGCGACATCGAGAAGGCCAAGCAGAATCTCAGCATGTGAGTGCTGGGTGGCAGGCGGGCGGGCCCGGCCCTCTAGCCAGCACAAGAGTCAGCTCTGCCATCGTGCCTGGCTGGTTCTGAGACTGCCCTCGGCCCCTCCCTGGGGCTGGCAGAGGCTGCCCGGTGTCTGCTCCTCACCCACCTCCCCCGACCCCCAGCATGATCCACGACCTGGACATCACGATGTTGATGTTCCACCACTTTGGAAAGGACTTCCCCAAGTCTGAGAAGCTGAGCCCAGACTCCTTCATCCAGATGGCACTACAGCTGGCCTACTACAGGTGCGCCCCGCCCCCCACGAAGGAGGGATGAAGCCTGGGGGCGGAGGCGGGGGGACCTGCCGGGTGTGCTCAGCCCACCTCCCACCCAGGATCTACGGGCAGGCGTGCGCCACCTATGAAAGCGCCTCTCTGCGCATGTTTCACCTGGGCCGTACCGACACCATCCGCTCGGCCTCCATGGACTCACTGACCTTCGTCAAGGCCATGGATAACCCTGATGTGACGGTGAGAGGTCCGGGGCAAGGGTGGGAGAGCTGGGTTCGAGCCTTCTCCCTTCCTGCTCATTCTGTGAACACGCAGTGAGCACCTATTGTATTCCAGTCCTGTGGTGGATACGGGGCATCTAGGGGGAGATGGAGCCATGAATTTATCAGCGTGGAGCTTTCTTTCAGCCAAAGAGAAAAGGAAACTGCAGTGGACCCTTGAACAACGTAGGGGATAGGGGCACCGCACGGTCAGAAATCCACATGTAACTTTGTAGTCAGCTCTGTGTCCATGGTTCTGCATCTGCAGGTTCAGCCCACCACGGGTCATGTCATACTGTCGAATTTATTGAAAACAATCCATGTGTAAGTGGACCCGCACAGTTCAAACCCGAGTTGTTCAAGGGTCAGTCATCAGCAGTGAGCACTTGCCCTGTGTCAGGCCTTGGCTGGGGGCTGGCCAGAGAGATGGCAGCTCCAGTTCCTGGTCTCAGGGAGCTCAGAATCTAGAGTGGGGAGTGGGCCACTGAGGAAGGTGGCAAGAACAGGAAGCTGCAGCTCCCTGTCCCCTCCCCCTGCCCAGGAGCACCAGAAGGTGGGGCTGCTGCGGAAGGCCGTGCAGGCCCACCGAGCCTACACCGAGCAGGTGAGCCGGCCCTTCCTGTCCCTGCTTGCGTGACCCGGGCATTTCCCACTGGCCTGTCCACCTGCCTGTCCATCCCTGCAGCCAATGGCTGCTCCCCTTAGCATCAGACACCCCTCCCCTAAGGCTTGGGGCACTTGGAGCAAAGCTGAATGAACATCCCCATTTTACAGTGGGAGAAACCAAGGCGAGGCCCAGTGGCTGCCCGGGTCGGCCTCTGGATCTTGCGTCATCAGGGCTCCCCCGATGCCCCTGGAGCCCAGGATGCTGAGGGTGTGCACGGGCTGGCAGACAGCAGGGTTCCTGCCCTCTGACAGCTTGGGCTGCAGTCAAGGGGTGGAGGTCTGGTTCCCATCCTGGCCCTGAGCGCTTGTACGTGCCAGGCTTTGCCTATGTCACATGCAGAGGTCTATCTAGATCTCACTGCCGCCCCGCAAAGGGAGTTTAGTGACTGTCCCCATTTCACAGATGAAGACACTGAGGCTCCAAGATGTAAGTGACCTGCCAAGGTCCCTGCCAGGATGAGGCCACCCAGCTGCAGTCCTGTGCTCTTAGGCTGCACCTTCCTGCCTCCCTGGGTGGGTCCCTGGGCCTCAGTTTCCCCATCTGTGAAGTGAGGGCTCTTCTGCTTGGCTGCCCTGGTCTCACGGGTCTGAGGGGCCAGTGAATGGAAGAGGCATTGCCGCCATGGGCTCCTGAGGAGGGCAGCGGTGCCTCGTGGGCCTGAAGCCCCTGTTCCTGACAGCTCCCCTTCCTGCAGGCCATCCGTGGGGAGGCCTTCGACCGGCACCTCCTGGGCCTGAAGCTGCAGGCCATCGAAGACCTGGTGAGCATGCCCGACATCTTCATGGACACCTCCTACGCCATCGCCATGCACTTCAACCTCTCCACCAGCCAGGTGGGCCACTGCCCTAGGTGCCCTGGGGTGGCAGGGAACAGAAGCCACTAGAAACTGGAGCCGGACAAAGGCTGCACTGAGTGGAGCCGAGGTCCAGAACACGGTCACTTGGTGGTGATGTGACGCACACAGGCGCACTCCCGAAGCAGCTGAGCTTTGGAGGAGGAGCTGGGGTCGGGGGGCTTCGCTGCAGCTCGGGCAGGCCGGGAAGGAGTCAGGATCCCCCCCGCCCGCTTTCATTCATTCACTGATCAGATGTGAAGGAACGTCTGATCCATGCCAGCCTGTGCTGGGCACTGGGGTAGAGCAGGGACAGACCACTGCCCCTGCCCCCAGGGGCTCACAGTCCAGACAGGAAGCACAGGGAATGAGACAGTCCCCCCTCAGGGACGTCAGGGAAGTCTCTGTAGGGAGGTGACACAAGAACTGCACCCCAAAGAATGAAAGGGAGTAAGCTGTCGGCTGGAGACGAGGAGAGGGCGTCTTAGGCAGAGCACGGTGGGAGCCGACGTGGAAAGGCGGGCTGGTGCCGCGACGGGGCTGGGATGAGAGCCTTGGTCCTGTGCCATTCTCAGGTCCCTGCCAAGACAGACTGTGTCATGTTCTTTGGGCCTGTGGTCCCAGATGGCTACGGTGTCTGCTATAACCCCATGGAGGCGCACATCAACTTCTCCGTGTCGGCCTACAACAGCTGCGCAGAGACCAATGCGGTCCGCCTGGCGCACTACCTGGAGAAGGCGCTCCTGGACATGCGCGCTCTGCTGCAGAGCCACCCCCAGGCCAAGCTCTGAGCCCCGCTGCTCAGGCCTGCCGGTGCCACGGCCAAGCCGCCTTGGGCTGGCCCACCCACCGGGCCCTACTCCTTCGCTCCCTCTCCCCCTGGGCCCCCGCAGATCCGACCGAGTCTGGGATGGCATCCCCCAGCGGGGCCCGCGGGGCCGAGCTGAGTACCTTCCGTGGGTCCTCGCCAGCACCCGGGCTGAGTCCAGAAGCTGAGCAGGAGGTCGGGCCCGGCGCCCAGCATCTCACCCGCCGTGGCCTCCTCCTGGGAGAGGAACCAGCCGAGCTCATCCCTCGTCAGGGTGGGGACTGGGGAGTCCCTTTCTTACTAGCTCAGCTCTGCCC
The DNA here is from genome assembly GCF_937001465.1 of Orcinus orca. NCBI lineage: Eukaryota > Metazoa > Chordata > Mammalia > Artiodactyla > Delphinidae > Orcinus > Orcinus orca. The sequence goes on along the minus strand of NC_064564.1, from coordinate 113,821,034 downwards.
AGGTCCTCCCGTGTACGCGGCCAGGCTTGGGTCTGTACCCTGATCCCTAAGCTCCCAAGGACCTAGAGACAGGGTTACCTGGAGCTGGGGGCCTCCAGGCTTCCCCAGGGCTGAGGGGCCAGGGCGCAAGGTGTGCTGGTGGAGGGGAAGCCCACGCTGTGTCACAGCACCGTCCCCCGCGGCTCCGTGCTCTCCTGGGTGACGTGGCTCACAGGCCCCAGCTCGCTTGCTTCCACACAGCTTGATTCCTGAACCATGTCCTGGTTGTATAACAGTATCACGCGAGGCAGTTAATAAAGGGGAAATTTGTTGGGAAAGAGTTGCTTCAGCCGAGGAGGCAGGCAGGGTGCGGCAGATGCCTGGCTTTGCCTTCCTGCAGCTTCCCCCGCATCTGGGAGCTGGTGTCCAAGCAGCCAGTGGGCCCAAGGGGAGGGCTCCCAGAGGAGCGGAGCTCTCAGGCTTGGGTCAGGAAGCCAAGGGCCAGCTCGGACCTCAGGGCTCTGGGCCAGGATGGCACCAGACCCAGGCCTGCGTTCTTCATGGATACCTCCCACCTACCCATGACTTGGGCCTCTCCAGTGCCATGGGCTGTGCGCCGGGACAGCCCTCCCAGGGGACTGTGGGGCCCGATACCCTCGAGTCTGGTTGTCTGGGCAGTGTGGCTGACACCCAGGGCCCAAGGCCTCATCTGCTGCCTTGCACTGAGCCCAGCAGGAGTGGTGGCTGGGCAGCCATGCTGACCCCAGCCCCAGCCACTGCCTGGGACCACCAGGCACCAGATCATGTGGCCACCCAGTCCGAACATTGTATCTGTCCCCAACCCCACGCACCTGGTACGGGCAGGGTGTCCTGCCAAAGTCAGCTGGGCTGCCTGTGGAGAGCGGAGGGACTCTGGCCCTGAGGAAGACACATGTGAAGCCCCAATTGGAGGATGCCAAGGGTGGGAGAGGCTACCCAGCCTGTGGGCGCGGTGCTTCATGGCCTGGCTGACCTGCGGTGGTCACTGCAGGAGGCGGGTCCTGAGGTGGTGTCCGTTTTGCAGATGACGGAACAGGCTCGGGGAGCACGTGCCACACCATGGGGCGAAGCCTCGGGGAGCAAGGAGTAGAGCCCAGCCCATGGGGGAGTGGGTGTCACCCGAGGCCTGGCTGCTCCTTGGGACCCCGGCAAGGCCGGCAGGGTGGGGTATTGCCAGGGCAGGGGTGCACGAGTGTCCCTTCAGGGACCTCAAGCAGGAGGACCAGAAGAGAGTCCCACCTCAACAGCACAGAGGCCTTGCTCTGCAGCTGGGGAGCGGGGCGGGCCCCTGGTGTCCGCAGGCTGGGTCTCAGGAAGCGGGGCCCGCAGCAGGAGCTGAGCGTGCCCTGTGTGAGCAGCGCTAGGGCGGAGCTGCACCGACCCAGCCGGGGGCAGGCAGGGAGGGGAGACAGTGATGCAGGCCAAGGACACTGCAGTGACACACACCCAGGACTCCTGAAACTCAAGTTCTAAGAACTGTATGGGTCTGACCGTAAGGCAGGATTTTTTCCCAAAACGTTATCCTTCAGAAGTGAGGTCATTCCGTTGCATTTGAGTTGCTATAGGTCTCATAACACAGAGGCTCACTCGGTTCTTGAGGACAGCAAAGTACCGCTTGGGGAAGACACATGTAGCACCTAAACAACCCCAGTCAGTGTCAGATGGAATGCTTAGAGGTCCCCGGGTGGAGCTTCTGGGGGAAAAAAGTCAAAAGAACGATGAAGATGTAGTAATTATTCCTGAGGGTGTGATCGGTGGCCTCACACTTTGCAAGTGTTGAATGCAGGACAAGCAAGTGTCTTACGGGTCTCTGGACATGAGGGGAGGTAAGTTTGGGGCAGGTCACATACTCCTACAGGAGCGATTTTTAAAATCCAGCTGTCTGAATGTTACACCAGTATGTTTGGAATAAAATTTCAAGTACACTGTCATGCATGAAATCCAGAAGGTGCTGCTGTATCCCAAACTGCCTGTCTAGTGGACCCAGGAGAACTAGGTCAGCAGACCCAGAGGTTGCCCAGGGACAACCAGACCCTGATGCCAATGATGCGGAACTTTTTTTTTTTTTGCAAAATGAGTGAAAAAGAACTGTCCTCAATTTATGTATTTTGTGTAATACAGCATTTGAAATTTGAGAATAATAAAATTAATAATAAAGATTACTTGGCTTTTACCTAGGTCCTCTAAAAGTTTGTCCGGGTTGGCATGAACTTGATTTTGCTCTCTCCATTGGGAAAGTGCAGTGGCTGGAATCAAGGGCAGGCCTGGAGCAGAGCCCCAAGGTTGAGTGAGGGCTGGACGCCATGGGCCAAGTTAAAGGCTTGGGTTTTATCCCAAGACACTGAGGACGATGCTTTAGGAAGATGCTGAGGAATGGACTGAATGAAGGGCCCTGATGGGTGGGGATGAGGGCAACCTGCCAGGAGGCTTTGCTGCTGCTGAGCAGGGGGTAGTGGGCTGGGACCCAGACTGGCCTGGAAGGCAGAGAAAGTGGCTATTTCAAAAGACACTGACAAGGTGGAGTGAGCAGGGCTTGGTGACCAACTGAATGGGAAAAGGAGTTGGGCAACCCGCAGGTGGGGTGCTGGGCAGCTCTCTGAGAGCCCAACCAGGGTGAACGTGTGGGTGAGTGCCAACTGGGGTAAAAAGCAGCGTTTACCCGGGATTCAGGGAAACCTCAGGGCTCATGAGACGGCCCCGTCCTCTCTCTTGCTGCATCCTGGATTTCCTCTGACCTTCAGTTTTTCTCTTTAACTATGTCTAGTCTGCTGTTAAATCTACCTACTGAGTTCTTGTTTTTTGTTTTGTTTTGTTTTTGTTTTTTTTTGTTTTTGTTTTGTTTTGCGGTACGCGGGCCTCTTACTGTTGTGGCCTCTCCCGTCGCGGAGCACAGGCTCCGGACGTGCAGGCTCAGCGGCCCCGGCTCATGGGCCCAGCCGCTCCGCCGCATGTGGGATCCTCCCGCACCGGGGCACGAACCCGTGTCCCCTGCATCGGCAGGCGGACTCTCAACCACTGCGCCACCAGGGAAGCCCCTGAGTTCTTGTTTTTTAGCTATCGTATTTTCCAGTATTCATTGAAAAATCTGCCAGCATTCACGTTATAGTTTCCTGTTCTCTGCAGATACACATATATATACACACATACATACATACATACATACATATATATATATTTATTTCTGGCTGCCTTGGGTCTTCGTTGCTGCGTGCGGGCTTTCTCCATTTGTGGTGAGCGGGGGCTATACTTCGTTGTGGTGCGTGGGCTTCTCATTGAAGTGGCTTCTCGTGGAGCACGGGCTCTAGGCGTGTGGGCTTCAGTAGTTGCAGCACAAGGGCTCAGCAGTTGCAGCACGCAGGCCCTAGAGTTCATGGGCTTCAGTAGTTGTGGTGCGTGGGCTCAGTAGTTGTGGCTCGCAGGCTCTAGAGCGCAAGCTCAGTGGTTGTAGCACACGGGCTTAGCTGCTCCATGACATGTGAGATCTTCCCGGACCAGGGATCAAATCTGTGTCCCCTGCACTGGCAGGTGGATTCTCAACCAGTGCACGCCCAGTGAAGTCCTGCAGATATTTTCAAGTTTGTCCCTTACTTCTTTAAAAAAGTAAAACAACTTAAAATCTGTGCTCGATCATTCCAGCACCTGAAGTGTGTGCGGGTTTGTTTCTAATACTTGTTTCCAGCTAGTTCTCAAGGATGGTGGTGATTCCTTTCCTACCCGGTCATCTTCGTCTATATTTTGTTCATGGTAGTTTCTTAAAACTGTATAAATAATTGAAGTCTGGCATGAAGGTTCCTTCTTCCAGAGATCTGTTTGCTTCTGCCACACGTCTGGGATGAGGTCACCTTAACTAAATGTCCAGGTTGTGTGGACCGTGGTGGGGAACCCAAACCCAGCCTTCGAGCTCATGTGAGGATGGGATTACTTCTGATTCGCCTGAGGGTGAAGCTGTTATGAATCTCAGGTTAATGAATTAAAGAAGGGTTAGAACCCCCGCATTGGACCCCTGAAATGGCTTGTGTTCTTTTCACTCCTACAAGGCATCCGAAACCCAGGTCAGTTTGCAGTTATTTCTTCCAAAGCACGATACTCACCTGTCCGCACGCTAAAGCAGCACTGAACTCAGCAAGGAGCGGAGGTCTGTATCCTGGCAGAGGCTTAGGAAGGACATGCTGGTTCTCCCCAGTCTTCAAGGGCTGTCACATGAAGGAGAAGCTAGGCTTACTGAGAGCAGAGCCAGCCAGTGCCACAGGGGGAGGTAGACTGGGACGAAAAAAACTCAGTGGAAGGGAGCTGTCCTCAGACCCCAGTGGGGTATGTCACAGAGGCCATTCCAACCCTGGCTTTGGGGGCTGGAGGGGACTAGGTGTCTTGGAGACGCGCACAATCTTCTGGTCTTAACCATGCCCTTGCCCCTCGGGTTGTGTGTCCGCACAGCCACGTCCCCGGCTCCTCCCATCAGCTCAGTCAACATGTTCAAGCTGCCAGAGTTGAAGATTTTATTTTAAAACAATAGTAAACAATTTTCATTGATTTTTCTTAAGTCAAACCACCTCACACTTGGCTTATCTCAGGCAAAATGTAAAAAATAAAAATGAGAAGGGAAGGAAAGGAAAATGTGGGGACTGACCAACCTTCCCCAGAAACAGGCCCCTGGTCCTGGCATCTGGAATGGCTTTGGACACTGTCTTTAACAAATGAGAAAAGAAAGCACCAAAATATTGTGCTTCAGCAGCAGATTAGGAACCTCCACAAAGAAAAGGCGGCCGGGGGAGGGAGGGGGGTCTGGCCCTGAACACAGGTCCCGAGCAGCCTGGTTCAGTTCTAGAAGCTTCCAAGTCTGGACGCATCTCCTCTCCACAGCTCCATTTCAAAGCGGCTTCAAGATTGGGAGGAGTCGTCCTCCGAGCTGGGCAGTGGGGATCTGTGAGCCACACCCCGGACACAGGTTTGGGGTGACCCAAGCAGGTTCCCAGCCTCTCGGAGGGGGGTCGGGAAGGACAAGGAATGCTCAGAGCACACAGAGGGGAGGGAAGGGTGGGGACAGTAGGCACCGCTGCCCCACTCCTCTCACCAGCTCCTGCTTCCTCTGCATTTTGTTCGGGTGGAGATGAAGACGACCCACTAGCGGACGCAGGACAGGAAAGAGCTGTAAACAGCTTGGGTTTGCTCACCCACAGGCGCAGCCTCTTTCATCAGAAAGGGACCGCTGTCTTGGGGACAGGGAACCAGAGAAAGCCCTTGCGGCGCAGGGTCGATGCGGGTAGGACACAGCGATGGCAGCGCAGACGCCTGCTCTCTCTGGGCCTGGCTCCCACACGGGAAACACTGACCGAGGTTCTGGAATGGCGTTGGCGGCAGGGGGGGCATGGGGGTGCTCCCTCCTCCTGGGCCCCCAGGCCATCTCTCGGGCCCAGGGCAAAGGGCCTGGGAAGCTGACCTGGGCTCCTCGGTACGCAGGGCAGCCCCCGCAGAGCTGGGTCTTCCAGTCCCTCTCCAAAATCCCATCTGCCTTTGACAAAACCAAAAAATAAATAGTGTGCATTTTTCACGCCACCTACATTTCCTGGCCCTGCGGCCAGAGATTCAAGCCCTCCTTCTCTACCCCATGCCCCAGTGCCCACGTCAGGGGCACTTTCCGCCCAACTGGGGGCTGGCAGCAGCACTGTGAGGGTCTCTGGCTGTGAGGCCCCCCGGCAACAGGCCCTCCAGGGTCCTGGCTGAGGGGCTGGCTCAGCCCTTTGGTCCACCTTGTTCGTTAAAATTAAAATAAGAAAAAAAAGGCTCCACTCGGTGACTTGGGTCTGTAGAGGTCTCTGCTTCATCCCTCTGTCTGTCATTCCATCCACCCTGCAAGGCATCGTGCAGGCCAGATCTGGAGGCTGGAGACAGCCACACTCACCCGTCACTGCAGTTTCGTCCCCAGCTTGCGCTGTCTGTTCCTGCAAAGTGGGGGTGGGGGTCAGATGAGGGGACTCCTGGCGTCCAGTGACTCGCCCCTCAGCTGTCTCCTTCCTCCCCACAATCCCATCAGAATGAGTGAGGGTCCACTCCCAGTAGCCCCAGTGGTTGGCTCAAGCTGGGCCAATCAGAGCTCCTGCCCTGGGACCTGGGACTTGGGGCCTAGAGAGGGTCAATGTCTCTGCTGGGCCTGTATCACAGGTGCTCAGCTCTGGAATCCAAGTGCAGCCAGGAGGCCAGGGCAGGGGCGGGGGCCAGGACGGGAGAACAGAGGCAAGAGGGACCTGGCTGGATTCCAGTAATCATGGGCAGTTCCCACTTATAGATAAGCCAGCATAAGTGGGGTTCTGTTACCATCAACCTAAACAGACAAGAAGGTAGTGAGTTCTCCATTTGGGATATACATAAGCAAAGGTAGGAGCACTCCTGATACAAGTTATCGAGTGGATCTGAGTACCTGACTTGGGGGTGTGGCGATACCTACGACGGGCTCAGGAGCCTGAAGGAAGCAGGGGCAGCCCCGTTCCCTGGAGGGCCTGGCTCCTCGAGACTCCACTGAAATTCAGAAACCTAACTGTCCCCACAGGTCCTGCGTGATGCAGCCCCAGCCTCGTGCCATGGCCAGCCCCCTTCTTCCCTGGGCTCCAGCCACACCTGCCTCTGTCTGTTTGGTGGACTCCCCAAGCTTGCTGTTCTCAGAAGCATTGCACAAGCTGTTCCCCATGCTGAGAGCACTCTCCCTGCTAAACCCCAACTTGGACAGTCCCGCTTTCTCTCTGCTCAGACCTGTCACAGCGGCCAGCCAGTCCAACCACACACCCTCACAGCACGCTGCTGTCACGAGCTCTCAAGCCCGAGGCACTTGTCGCACAGGTAGGTGCCTCATTCCTCGTGTCCCCCCTGCCGGCCACTGCCGCCCACAGCCTGGCACAGAGCAGGTGCACATGGAAGTTTGGGTACATCAAGGTGGGTGGCGGCCAGCCGGGAGGGGCGGGGCCGCTCTGGGAGCCAGGTGGAGAGCCTGGGCCAGCTGGGGCCTTCCGCCAATAACAGGATTGCCTGCCCTAACCCCTCAAATCCCCTTTCCTCAGGATCCAGGGCTTTACCCTTAAGTTCGTTAGGATAATTGGGACCACGATGCCCTAGACACACTTCCCGGCTGCTGTGACCCCGCCCTGTGGTTCCTCTCACCAGGAACCCAGGGCTCCTCAGGAAACCTCCCAGGCTTGTGCTGGAGCCCAACCTCGCCTCGGCTCCCCTCTGAACCTGGGAAGGAGCCAGGCCTTCCCGACCCCACCTGGCACCCCACCCAGGATGTGGGGTGCGTGGAGAGCTGAGTCAGAAGAAGCCTCCAAAGCCAGCTTTGCCCTGACTGGCTGTGCAAACACGGGTGCCCCTAACTCACCACACCTCAGTTTACCCCTCCAGAGGAAAGTGTCTGGACTAAACAGTCCCGAGGGGGGTCGACACACAGGCCCCCAGAGAATCCTGGCTGCCCAGCTCTCTGGTTCCGGGCCACAGAGGTTAAAAGCATGGCCCTGGGGCTTCCCTGGTGGCGCAGTGGTTGAGAGTCCGCCTGCCGATGCAGGGGACACGGGTTCATGCCCTGGTCCGGGAAGATCCCACATGTCGTGGAGCAGTTAGGCCGGTGAGCCATGGCCGCTGAGCCTACGCATCCGGAGCCTGTGCTCCGCAACGGGAGAGGCCACAACAGTGAGAGGCCCGCGTACCGCAAAAAAAGGAAAAAAAAAAAAAAGAGAGAAAAAAAGCATGGCCCTGGGCTCAACAGCCTAGGTTCCCAGCCCAGCTCCCACACCCACGATCTGCAAACCCTTGGTCAAGTGATTCCTCTCCTCCCCTCTCTGAGCCTCAGTTTTCTCATCTGTAAAATGGGGTCCAGGGGAGGATTCAATGAGGCAGTGCAAGAAAAGTGCTTAGGCAAGTGCCCGGCTCTCAGGCAGCCTTCCAAAACTGGGGGCGGCACTGACTGAGGGATGTGCCCCACTGAGCCAGGACCCAGTGATTGCTATCCCCTTGACTCACCTGGCTTCTGCCCGGGTTACCGTGTACTCAAACCAGAGTACGTTGGGAATGAGGCTCGTGTCTCGGATTAGGAAGAACTCAGAGATAGGCCTGGAGAGACAGACACCCGGAAATCCAGGACCATATCAGAACATGAGCCTGTCACCAAGCCAGACTCTCCCACCAGTGCTTGGGGCCGGCGATGCACCCTCTCCCCACCACTTTGCCTGGCCTGTGCAAGACCCAGATGTGTCGCCTGTGTGACACTCAGGCAGGTCCAATGCCCCAAGGCACACACAGCCCAGAAGGACACATGCTGCTTTCCAAGTCCCTGAGAGGCCAGGCAAGGAGAGAGGCTGGCATCTTGGCTTCTGGGCTGAGAAAAACGCCTGGGGGAGATGGAAGCCAGACGAGCGGGGCTTGCAGCCCTATGCCCACCAGAGGCCTGGGCACTAGGGCCCTCCCAGGGAGACTGAGGCTGGTGTCAGGACGCCTGGGCCCTCCCACTGATGGCCCCTTCGCAGGAAGGGGCACGGGCCATAGTGCCTGGGAAGGTGGGGGGAGCGGGGGACAGCAGCAGGGGCAGGAGGCAGTTACCAGGCTGCTATCCTAGGGAACAGGGGGGTGAGGACCTCCTGCGTGAAGACGAACCAGGCGATGGCCATGAGGCCTCCAGCGATGCCCCCATAGAGCACCTGGCTCCAGGTGTGGTACAGCAGGTAGACCCTGGGCCAAGGACAGAGGGAAGTTCATGAGAGCCAGCCAGAGACAGTCCTGCACAGCCTCCCTGCACGCCTGAGTGCCAGCTTCCCTGGACCTCTGCACATACACGGGAGACATACACAGACGGGGCAGGCCCCTGTGACCACACGGACTCAGAGCTACTTCTAGAAGGAGGCAAGGGGTTGGACCCCAACAGCTGCTCCCCTGACTCTAGAAGTGAAGAGATGGCTCAGCTAGGATTTGCCTCCCTTCTGTCCAGCCCTTGAACTTGGAGTTTGTCTGCAAGGGGCTGCTCCAGGACCTTGGGAACAGATGGCTAACCCTAGAACCTTGGGCCCAACCAAGAGGAGAGAGCAAGGATTGGGTTGGAAGGGGCAGCTGGAGCCCTGGCCCTTGAAAATGAGAGGCCTAGAGCTTCCCTGGTGGTGCAGTGGTTAAGAATCCGCCAATGCAGGGGACACGGGTTCGAGCCCTGGTCCGGGAAGATCTCACATGCCACGGAGCAACTAAGCCTGTAAGCCACAACTACCAAGCCTGCGCTCTAGAGCCCATGAGCCACAACTACTGAGCCCGCGCGCCTAGAGCCCGTGCTCCGCAGCAAGAGAAGCCACCGCAAGGAGAAGCCCGCGCACCGCAACGAAGAGCAGCCCCCGCTCGCTGCAACTTGAGAAAGCCCGCATGCAGCAATGAAGACCCAACGCAGCCAAAAATAAAAAAATAAAAATAAATAAATAAAATAAAATGAGAGGCCTGGGACCCCCTTCGCAGCCCTGCCCTACAGGCTCTGGGACTCGGGTCCACAGCGAGGTCCAATAGGGACCAAGTATCCAGTGGGCAGGGCGTGGGGCAGGGGCTCTCCCTCCCTCTGTACCTGCTATAGGAGACTAGAAACGCCACGGTGAGGAGACCCAGGGAGAGTACATGCCTCCACAGCAAGTCCAGGAACCTGGCGTTGTTCGTTTGGTGCATTCTGGGAAAACAAGCCTGTTAGGTGGCCTCGGCCCACAGCCTGGGGCCCAGGCCTCCCACACAGCCCCGGCCCCAGCCACATGCTCCCTGGGCACCTTCTGCCTTGGCTGCAGCTCCTCCCACCCCCAGTAGAGGCCAAGCCCTAAATGGCATCCAAAGGGCTTGCAGCAAGTCCCTGGCAGAGGCCAGCCTGGGCCAGTTCAGGGCCACCCCAGCCAGGGCAGAAGCTCACCTTAAATACAGAAAAAGGAAGGAATAGACGGAGAAGAACCACATAAACTGGGAATGGCTGGAGGGCATCCCGTACTTGGTGCCCACTGCCGTGTGGGGACCTGGTGGAGACAGAGAGCAGGGCATGATGGGAGGATGCAGGCCTCCCAGTAATGCCCTAACCTGGGGGACCCGCAGACCCCCAAGGCCTGGGCCCTACCTCCACAGGGCCGTGGCTCCTGGATGACGTGTTTGATCAGCCAGTTGACCCCCTCGTTCAGTGCCAAGCCCCCAAGGAACGAGATCTGCTGGGAAGATGCATGGTCAGCAGGGCCTCTGTGTGCTTGCTGGCCGCCGCCCAGCCCAAAGGCCGTGGCCGCCCACTGAACCTCCAGCCCAGTGGACAACCTGCAACCAGCCAGGAGGCTCCACACACCTCAAGAAAGGTGGAAGCAGGGGAGGGAAGGCAAAGCCCCTGGGAAGGAATGGTGAGGCCCCTCCTCCCTGGGGTGGGAGTGACTCACTCACCGTGTGCAGCTCCCGCTTGAATATGATGAGGGTCACAAAACCAACGATGACAAATATGGGGCTGAGGCTCAGGTAGGCAAGGAGATGGCCAGAGAGATCACCTGGGCAAGGCAGGGAGAACAGGATGAGGACAGAGCGCAGCCATGGGAGAGGGCCTGGCCCCCGGCAAGCCAAGTAGAGCCTCAGTCAGAGGTGGTCCCAGCCGGGCCTGGAGCGCAAGGCCAGGCGGCTGGGGGTGCCTCAGCCTTCCAAGCTCACCGCTCGTCCTCAGTCACGGGCACAGCGTGTTTACTAAGCACTCAGGTTCACAGATCGTGAGTTTAAAGCAGGTGCCTTCACTCTCCCTGTTCTACAGATGACGACACTGAGTCCCCCAGGGGCTGCATGATTTGTCCAAAGTCACACAGCCAGAAAGAGGTAGGATCTGACTAAAATCCGAGTCTCTAGCCTGGTCCAGGTGCTACACCCACTATCCCACCAAAGCGGATATTTGAACCTGGCTTGGTCTGACCCCAGAGGCTGGGCCCTGTCCCAGGAGGCAGCCTGGCGGGCACATGGATGACTCTGGAACGCAGTGCTGTGCGGAGACCGACCCAGCCAAGCCCTGGGCCTCCAGGGCAACCTGGTGTTCTCCGAACACCGCACAGACTTGGGTCTACACTGTGGACTCTGACAGGGACCAAGGCTGGGGGTGGGGGTGAAGCTCCGTTGCCCACTATGGCCACCCGCTGCAGTAACAGCTTCTCACTGCCTCTCTACTGGCAAAAAAATTGGCTACCTATTGACTACCTGCTTTTTACCCCCTAATAGGTCTCGGCAGGAGGATCCTGGAGCCAACAGACAGGAGCCACTTTCCTGCTAGTCCAAAGGCCACCCTCACCATTTGAGACAGGGCAGCTATGTAGCAGCTCTGGGGTCAGAGAGTGTGGTTTAGTTCCCGTGCCAGCACTTGCTGGCTACACGACCTCAGGCAAGGACTTCACCTCCCTGAGCCTCAGCTCTCCCACCCGTGAAATGGGGATATCAGTAGCCACCTCCTACAGCCATGGGAGCTCTGATGTGACCAGGCCTGTGAGACGCCCAGCTCGGTCCCTGGCACCCAGGACACTTCCATGTTTGGAGAACTCAGTGTGGGAAATCGCCCCACCACCAGCCTGGCCTCACACAGGCAGCAGGAAGGTACCCACCCAAGGCCGAGCCCAGATTCCAGGTTGAAGGGATGGGCACATACCTGGCCTCCCCCACACCTACCCAGGGTAGGGCTGGCTTTGAACTGGCCTGGGAGAACAGGCCAGCAACATAGGTCCAAATGCTAGTACTGCCATAGGCCCCCTGGATGACACTGGGTGAGGCCCTTCCTTTTTCTGGGGTTCTGTCTCCTCATCCACACAGTGACCTGGCCCCCTCCAGCCCTGAGATTCTGGGTCTCTCAGCTGTCCAGCCGATGCCCAGGACACTGGGTCATCAGGAGGACAGGAAATGGCTGGTGCCCCCAAAGCCTTGGCCATCTCCATGACCTGTCTCACAGCAAGCACCACCTTTGGGCCTTCCTGCAGATGCTGTCAGCAACTCTGCCTTGACCATCCTCTTGTCTAAGCCCCCCGGTGGCTCTCTCGGCCCTTAGGATTAAGTCCCACCTCAATCCAGCTCATCAAGCCCTGCAGTCCTGGCCCTGCTTCCCTCCCACCTTCTGCTCCAGTTCCAGGAACCAAATTCTAGTTCCCTGAACGCACCATGCTCTGTCCTACTTCTGGACCTTTGCACACACTGTTTCCCCCACCTGGGATGCTGTCTGGGTTAACTCAACATAAATTAAGTACCCACCACAGTGGGGAAAAAAAAAAAAAAATCACACTCCTGCCATTGCAAAGCTCTCAGAATCTGTAACCAGGGCATCGTTCAGGACACCACTCATTAGTGGAGCTATCCGGCCTGCATCTGTCTCTCCCTCTAGAAAGTAGGCGCCATGAGTGCAGGGATGGGGTCTCTACACCCCACTCAATTCCCCCAAGCCCAGCACAGCGCCTGGCACTAACTGGGCTCTAAAATGATGTCAAATGAAAGGAGAATGGATGAAGGAAGCAGGGTCCGTGTGATGAGGGGCACGAAGGAGAAGTGCAGGGGGTCACAGAAGAGTTAGCAGGGGCACTAGACCTTGAGAGAGGCCCCCAGGTTCAGCCAGGTCTCTCCTCCAGGCACCCACAGTCCCTGCAAAGGGTCCCTCATCACAGCCTGCGTCATGCCGCTCACATCTGCCAGCCTCCTCCTTCCAGGCCAGGGAGGGGAAATCATGAAGGTGCCGAGGACTTAAGCAGGTCCCTTCCCCACTCCAGGCCTTGGTTTCCGTCCTGTAAAGTGGGCTTTTTTTTTTCACAGTCTGGGAGTCCAGGGACATATTGGTTTGTTCACCGTTCAAAATGCAGAGCGAGCCCAGGGCCTGGCATTCAGGAGGTGCTCAGTGGATACCAGCTGAATGAAGGATGAGTGAATGGCAGGGAGGCAGGCAGACAGTAGGGCCCAACAGCTGCAGGGCCGCCCCATCCCCAGTATAACCCAGAACACCTAGGGTCAAAGTTTCCTGGCATCCAGTCCTCAGCAGGGCCAGGTTCTCATGTCTCTGCATGAGTAGGCCCTTCCTGGGGCAACCAGGGCTCAATGAGGGGGCCCCCAGCCTCACCCAACATCCAACCATCCTACACATAGATGGCAGTGTGGGCTTGAGAGGGTCCTGGGAAGGTGGGATCATGTTAACTGCAGTTATTTCTTCAATGTTTAGTATGCGAGGCACTGCACTCAGCATTTCTCACATCTCCTATTTCTGATTCTCACGTCACCACTAGAAGGGAGGCACTGTGATTAGTTCCACTTCAGAGAGGCAGAGAGGTGAAGTCACTTGCACAAGGCCTCGGCCTGAACTCTGACCCCAAGGCCCAAGCTCTGCACCACTCTACTAAACGGCCTCCAGAACGCTCACTACAGGACCTCACGGATGGAAAACGCTGAGCTTCTGGAGCTGTGTCTGATGGGGAGCTCCAGAAGTTAACATCCCAGAGGCTGCCTGACCCCTCACCGGGTTCCCTGAGTTGTAGAGCAGTGCCCCCTACCCAGGGCGTGGCATCAGAAGTACTCAAACAACGAAGAGCTGCCCGGCCTCGATTTGCACAATCCCAGCAATGGGGAGCTCTTTCTTCCAGGCAGCCCCAAAGCACTGTTTGAAGGAAAAAGGCACTCCCTACACGCCGAGGAGAGAGTTCAGCCTCTCCGGCTCCGGGAAGGGCAGGGAAGAAGGGCCCAGGTCCAGGCCAGTGATCCGTTCCCGCCTCAAGCACACGACCGCCCCATTACAGCCCACCGGCGCCCCGGGACCCAGTGGAGCACCCCGGCCGCGCAGCCGCAGAGTGCGCGAGCGAGCGGCTCACAATTTCGCCCAGCTCATCGCCACACCACTGCGCCTGCGCGGCGCGCGCGCCGGCCGAACCCTCCGTGGCTCACTATTTGACAGTTCCCACCCCGGTCCCCCGGCGCCCCCTCTACGGGCTTGCGCCGGCCGGAGCGCCCGGCACTGACCGGCCGGCCCCAGGAAGGCGTCCTCGAAGCCGGGGTTGTCTTTTACCTGCAGGATATTCGACGTGGGTGAGGGTCACCGGCCGCCATGAAGCGGGGAGCGAGCACTGTCCGTCCGCTGCCATCTTACCCGGAGACCGGGCTTCGCCGAGCAGCCAATAGGGAGCCAGGGGGGCGGTGGTCCTGACCTATCACGCCGGGGGAGGTGCCGCGCACCCAATCGGAGGCCGATACAGGTAGCGGCGCAGCCATTCACCGTGCAGGCCGTGGGGCAGGCCCGAGCGGCGAATCAGGAAGCAGGGCCCCTAGGAGCCTGCGAGCCGGCCAAGACGGCGCCCAATCCGGGACGAGCGCAGGTAGGTGGCTAACCAATCAGAGAAAAGGAGGGTTTCAGCACACAACAGAGAGCAGAACAGCCAATCAGAAGGTGAGGCCGGCTCGCGGTGTGGGCAGGGCGGGCCAATCACCCGCTAGCTTGGGGGGCGTGTTGAACTTTGGTGGGAGCTTTGGTTTGGTGGGGATGTGTACCGAGTGAAGGCTTCCTCGATACCGGGAGCCAGCCCGGGGTCGACAGGACTTGAGCGCCTGTCAGAGCGCATGCTCGAAGCGGGGAGGCAACCTCGGCACTATGGAGTCTGAACTCACCTACTTTTAGTTATGAGTTAACTGAGGCCAGAGACCCAGAGGGGACTTATTTTCCTTTGCCCTTTACTGACTGGCAACGGAGCAAGTCACACAAAACTGACAACCTTTCCATTAAAGGTTGGGGGTGGGATGGGGGAAGGAACTCCCGGGTCGGGGCTCACAGTCGGCCCCCTGAATGCTTTATGGAAGCTTAACTGATGTCGAGTGGAAGCGTAATTGAAATTAAAAGACTCCGTTCCTCATTTCATTCAATTAACACAGATTTATTGATTCAATCCCATTTATGCTGCTTAATGAGGCATCTTGGGAGCATTTTAAACAAGAGGCGGGTTTTCCACCTATACCTCAGTTTTCCCAAAACATTCCTCTCATTGTCCTACAGGCTTTGCATAAATAGCCACACCTTACCACCCACCTCTCCCTCTCCCACCCTCACTCTCTCTTGGGCTAGATTGCAGTGCTTACAGTCAGGTAAAGTGCCCGGCTCCTCCTGTCGTTGAGCCTTTTCACATGCTGTTCCAGTCTGTCTCAGGTGTCTGTCCTCACTTAGAGGTTTCCATGGCCAGGAGAGGGGCCTCCACTGGGCTCCCACAGTTGCATCCCAGTTGCATCCCCTCTCCTACCCCAGCACTGACCACACTGGACTGTAATTGGCTCCTTGTCTGTCTCTCAACAGTAAACAATGGTTCTCCGAATTCATGCAGCGCCGAGATCAGCTTGTAGAAAATGGGCCCTGGATTGATCCAGTAGATCTTGGGTTGCAGCCTTGGAGTCTACATTCTTATGTCCCCTGGGGCTCTGATATAAGCGGTTGCAGCCACAACTGGAGAAGACCTGGGCAGCATGAAGACAGGGCCTGTTATGTATTGGAGACTGGCCCAGGCCGATGCTAGAACAAGTGCCGGATAAATAACCTAAGTGTTTATGAGAAGTGAGAACACAGCAGAGGATTCCGCTGACTCTGTGAGCCAGCCAGGCAGCAGGAGTGAGTACCATGGGTGGGGCTGAAAGGACTGGGGGGATGATGGTGACTCAGAACCCACCAGCGAGCCAGGAGGGCCCCCAGGACCCCTCAACTGTACTCAGCTTCCCACCCGGCCCAGCCTGGGCTCGTGTGGGTCAGCTGGCCCCATTTCACTGTCACCTGCCCTCAGCTACCTCAGGCACAGCCATTATTAGCCGCTGAGAGGCAGGAGGTGTGAGGAGTGGGCTGTGAGTTTCCCAGAATAGTTCCCTAGGACAGGGACGCCGTCCCGTCTGGCTGCATGGCCCCTCCCTGGTTAGATGGCATTTCATGGATGAGCAGTTAGGCTTGAGAAGCCAAGTCCCTGAAACCCAGGCCTATCCTCTCACCTCGGGGAGAGTGTTCTGGAGGAAGTGTCAGGGTGAGGAACTATAAAATGTGAGGGAGTTAGCTGGGGTGGGCTTTTCCTGGCAGAGGGAACAGCACAGGATGAAATAGGCAAGAGAGAGGGAGAGGTGAGGTGCTGGGGGAGAGGGGCCTGGCCTCCCAAAACTTGGAGGGCCACTCTTGGTGACTACAGAGGGGATCTTGAAAGGTGACTTTGTCGTTTGGTTCGGTTTTGCCTTTGAAAAAAATTAAAATATAACACTCATACAGGAAGATCCAGAAATCGAATGTGTATAGCTTGATGAAGTTTCACAAACTAAGCACACCTGTGTTAGCAGCCCCCAGATCGAGAACCAGAGCCCCAGGAGCTCCTGACACCCCTTCTCATCACCCCAGCGTGACCACCATCCCATCTGCTAGCACCATACATTAGGTTAGTCTGATCTCTGTACTTTCTATAAGCCGAATGCTACAGTACGTGCTTTGGGGGCGTGGCTCCTTTCCCGGCATTGTGTTTGTGAGATCCATGCTGCGGCCTCTAGTTGTAATTCGTCTACTCTCCCTGTGTAGTGTTCCACGGTGTGAACACACCATGTTTATTGGTTTCTTTTCCATTCGACTAGACTTTTTTTTTTTGGCTGCACCACACGGCCTGTGGGATCTTCCCCGACCAGGGGTCAAACCCGTGCCCCCTGCATCGGGAGTGCGGAGTCTTAACCACTGCGCCACCAGGGAAGTCCTTCCATTCAACTCTGCTGGACTTCGGGGTGTTTCCAGGTCTGGGGTGTTAGGAATGGTGCTGCTAGGAACAGCCTTGTGCAGATCTTTGGTGTACAAATGGATGCTTTTCCGATGGCGATGTGCCTAGGAGCCAGTGCGGGGTCCCATGAGATGGGAGAGATGACAGCACAGACCTGCCATGTGGATGAGGAGCTGGGCTGTGCAGGCATGAAAGCTGTGAGGGGAACCATGGGAAGCTGAAGGAGCTACCTGCCTCCTCCCTGAGCTGAGGGGTGGACCAGTGATGCCCCTGGTATCTCTCTGAGCATCCTGGGAGGTGCTCCATCCTTAGTCACTCGTCTTAGCTCCACTACAGCCTGGGAGGCAGTTCTTAATGCACCCAGTTTATAGCTGAGGACAGTAAGGCTCTGAGCGTCCCACCATTTGCCAAGTCAACTGGCTAGTGTGTGACAGAGCCACGATTTGAATCCAGGTCTGCCTGATGGGCAGGCCCAGGTTCTGAACCACCCTGCATCCCATTAACCAAACTGCAGGCTGCCTCCTCCCACTGCCCAGAGGAGTCCTCAGACAAGCCGCAGCTGTCCCGGGCAGGGCAGGCCTTTCACTTTGGCCTCTCCTCTGGAAGGGAATTCACAGACAGTGCGGCCCCCGGATTAGAGGCACAATGTCTTACTCTGTGCACCACACCCCAGCCACCCTGGCATGCGCTCAAAGTCCCTAGGAAAGAACTCTTCCCCTCTCTGGGCCTGTTTCCCCGAAATGTGTCAGCTGCCGCCCTCTAGATTAGAGGTTTGTTCATGCACTTCCGGGACTATTTGAGCTCCTAGGCGGTGCCAGACCACATCCGTCTGGGCATCAAGGATGAAGGGAGAAAGATGGAGAGAAGCAAGGGTGCTGCCATTGAGAAACTGTCCTTCCCACAGAGGATGTGGGACTCCTGGATCCTAAAGATGCCAGTAAGAAAGACAAATGGTCTCAAAGTAGAAGTGACAGTTTTGGCTTCAAAACCTCTAAGAGGAGCCATTCACTGTCTGTGTCTTAGCATAGAGGCTTCTAGAAGTCAGGGCCTAGCGTTCCAAACACCATGGAGCCAAGTCCTCGAGACACATTGTCTGGCTCAGTCTCCCAAGCCACAAGCTCCCCTGGTTTGTGGCATGTGCTGATTTCCATGGTGTAAATACTCTCTCCTGTGGCCACTTGCCAGCCACCATCGTGATGGTACTGAACAAGGAGTTAGGAAGAGATGCACAGTCCGCTCTCGCTAGCAGATGGGGTGCAAGCCGGCTCCGGAGCCTCCACCGCTGCCTGTGCAGCACCTGGCGCAGTGCTTGGCACACAGTAGGCGCACAGGAAATACTTGGTGGACAGATGATCCTTCTTCACCTGTCCTGTCCCATTTGCGTACACGCCCTGGGAGCCATTTATATTGTAATCGAAACCACTGTTTACTGAGCACTTGATGTGAACCACAGATTGGGCCAAAGACGACACTACGACACTACGAGATCTTACCCTCCACACCCCCCTCAGGCTGCACGATAATCAGTCTCACAGGCGATGCAGCAGAAGCCCTACGGGTTCAGGAGATACGAGTGTCCACGCTGGGGCTGCTGTGTATTCGCTGTATGCACTGGGGTGGTCATCCTCCACTCTCAGTTTCCCCTTTCATCAACAAGGGGGCTGGCATCAGTTACCTACTGCTGTGTAACAAGCCAGTCCCAAACCTAGTGCCTTCAGACCATCACCATTTTATTCAAGATCTGCAACTTGGCTGGCTCAATTCTGCTGGGTCACTCATGCAGCTGGTGGCTCGACTGGGCCTGTGTGGTCCAAGGGGCTTCCCTCAAATCTGACCCTTAGCTGGGGCTGCTGGCCCGGGTGCCACATTCTCCTTCACGTGGCCTCCGGCAGAAGTGCCAAGGTTTTCATGGCCGCAAATACTCTCCAAGAGGGCGACCCCAGTGCACCAGAGCTCGCCAAGCCTCTGCTTGCATCACGTCACTCTTGTTCCACTGGCCAAAGCAGGTCACGTGGCCGAGGTCAGAGCTGCCATGGGAGAGGCCTATACAAGGACATGGATTCCAAGAGGCACGATTCGTGGGGGCCGTGACTGTAACAGTCCACTGGCCGCCACAGAAATAAGTGGGCCAGGATTCCCCTGAGGGCCTTCCCAGACCTGGTGTCTGGTATTCTGAGCTTCCTGGGACTTGTTATGCTAGAAAGGAAGTTCTCCAAGACTGATTCAGGGTGTGTGTGGGGGGGATGGCAAAAGGACCCAGGAGCCAGCTCAAAGGGGCTCCCACTGGGAAAATTTGTGACCATCTGAACATCAGAAAACTGATTGTAACTGATTGTAAATATCAAATAAATAATAACCCACGAGTCCACAGTGGTATTCAAAACGGAAGAGGTAAAACTCTTTGCGGAATGCTATTCGGCGACAGAGAAATAAAATACTGATACACGCCATAGACGGGATGAATCTCAAAACAGCATTCTATGTGTAGAAGCCAAGCACAAAAGATCACGTGTGTGTGACCCCACTCACAGGAAATGTCTGGAAAAGGCAAGTCATGAGAGAGAGTAAATCGGTGGCGGCCTGGGGGCTGGGGGACTCCCTGCAGTTGAGCATAAGGGGTCTTTTGGGGTGATGGAAATACTCTAAAACAGGGGTCCCCAACCCTTGGGCGATGGACCGGTAGCGGTCCGTGGCCTGTTAGGAACCGGGCTGCACAGCGGGGTGTGAGCGGCGGGCGAGTGAGTGACGCTTCATCTGTCTTTACAGCTGCTCCCCGTCGCTCGCAGTACCGCCTGAGCTCCATCGCCTGTCAGATCAGTGGTGGAATTAGATTCTCATAGGAGCACGAACCCTACCGTGAACTGCGCATGCGAGGGATCTATGTTGCGCACTCCTTACGAGAATCTAATGCCTGATGATCTGAGGTGGAGCTGAGGCGGTGATGGCAGCACTGGGGAGCGGCTGCAAATACAGATGAGCAGAGAGGTTTCACTGCACAGAGACTGTAATAAATCAGTTGCTTGCAGACTCATATCAAAACCCTATCAGTGGGCTTCCCTGGTGGCACAGTGGTTGAGAATCCGCCTGCCAATGCAGGGGACACGGGTTCGAGCCCTGGTCCGGGAAGATCCCACAAGCCGCGAAGCAACTAAGCCCGTGCGCCACAACTACTGAGCCTGTGCTCTAGAGCCCACGAGCCACAACTACTGAAGCCCACGCGCCTAGATCCCGTGCTCCGCAACAAGCGAAGCCACCGCAATGAGAAGCCCACGCACCGCAACGAAGAGTAGCCCCTGCTCGCTACTACTAGAGAAACTTTTCTATACATTTAAAAATTTCAAAAGCACAGAAAATTTTTAAAACGTACAGTGGTCCCTGCTTATCCAGTTTTGCTTTCTGAGACTGCACTTACCCTCAGTCAACCATGGTACGAAAATATTACATGGAAAATTCCAGAAATAAACAGTTCATAAATTTTAAATTGCACACCGTTCTGAGTAGCATGATGAAATCTCGTGCCATCTCGAGCCATCCTGCTCTGTCCCCTGGGATGTGAATCATCCCTCTGTCCGGCGTACCCATGCTGTATACACTACCCGCCCTTTAATAGCCATCTGGGTTATCAGAATGACTATCACAGCATCACAGTGCTTGTGTGTGAGCAATCCTTACTTTACTAAATGGTCACCCAGCACAAGAGGAGCGATGCTGGCAATCCAGATATGACAGAGAGAAGCTGTCAGGTGCTTCCTTTAAGTGAAAGTTTTCAACTTAGGAAAGGAAAAAAATCATGTACTGAGGTTGCTGAGATCTACAGTAAGAACAAATCTTTTATCCATGAAATTATGAAGAAGGAAAAAGAAATTTGTGCTAGTTTTGCTGTTGCACCTCAAGCTGCAAGTTACAGCCAGTGTGTGATGTGATTAGTTGAGATGGAAAAGGCATTAAATTTGTACAATATTTTGAGACAGACCATATTCACGTAACTATTATTACAGCATATTGTTATAATTGTTCAATTATTCTTGTCATTGATCTCTCACTGTGCCTGATTTATAGAAATTAAACTTTAGGAATTCCCTGGCGGTCCAGTGGTTAGGACTCCATGCTTTCACTGCCGAGGGTGTGGGTTCAGTCCCTGGTTGGGGGAACTAAGATCCCGCAAGCCACGCAGTGTGGCCAAAAAATAAATAAATAAATAAACTTTATCATAGGTATGTGTATATAGGAAAAAACGTAGAATATATAGGGTTCAGTACTATCCGTGGTTTCAGGCCTCCACTGGGGGTTTTGGAATGTATCCCCCGCCCATAGAGGGGATTACTGCACTTTTCAAATAAACTTTGTGATGTCTGACCGCCCATGAAAACTTCTGAACACCTGGTAAGCTCAGATCTGCTGCATTCCTGCTCCAGCCCTCCCCTCTGGCTCTTACCCACTCAGCCATTTACAGTGACTGAGAGGCTGAGTCTGCACCCCTGCCGGGTCCCCTGCCTGTATCTTAAGAGTTGTGGACATAGAGGCCCCTGAGCTAAGCGACCTTACCTAGATGCTGCCGGGGCAGGATCCACTCCCAGGCTGCCCCACCCACATCTATGCCCTTAAGCGCTGCAGTGGCACCCACCCCACCTTCACCCGAGGGACACGTGGCCCTGGTGGCCCTGGCAGGCTGCCGAGCGGCTCATAGCTCCCACCAGGCTGCCTTCCACCTTTGCCCTCCTGGAGCCTCCCCCAAACTGCACCCCAAAGAGCAGGCCCCCAGGAAGCAACAGCCACACGTGCACAGCAGTGTGGAAGGAAATCATTAAATCATTTATTTGACTCTGAGTCAACGTGCACACGCCCTACCGTACAAAAGTGGGGAGCTGCAACAAATCAAGTGCGGGAGGCAGTGCGTGGACGTGTAAACAAAGACAGAATGAAAATGCCGCTTCTGTGTGCATTTCTGGGAGCGAATCAGAGCAGCGGGGGGGGGGGGGGGGGGGGGGCCCAGGCCCAAGATTACATTCACAGCGCGGGGAAGTGCAAATGAACGGAATGTCAGGAGGGAGGGGCTGCCCAGGTCCTTCCCACCCAGGAGGCTGCTCCGTCCAGGGCAGCGACTCCAGAGAAGTGGGTTTGCAGCCAGAAGCACAGTTAGTGTACAGCGGTCCTACAGTCTGGGGGGCAGGAGGGACCACGTGGGGGAGGGACTGGGCTCAGAGATAGTGGGCCCTCTCCCATCCCCCCTCCTTCCCGCCCCCAAGGGCCAGACCACCTCCCGCCCCGGACCCCTCTGCCATTCAGGGGAGGGTGCCCACCCCCGCCGTCTGAGCCAGTCCCAACTCCAGAGTGTGGAGAACCAGGAGTCTGTTTCTCTTGTAGGCCTCTCCACCTGGAAAGGGGCCGACCTCAAAATAAAGTGTTAAGGCAATAAATAAAAGAGCCCATCCCACCTCAGGTGAAAACACTGTAAGAGAAGTGAGTCTACAAATGCCGCCGGCCTTCCTCTGCAGGACCAGCGGGGAGGCGGGCTCTACACGGCTTGAGAGCATTTGTCATCGAGTTGAAGGCAAAGTGCCAGGCAAGTTTCTTGTCCTGATGCTGGTCCAGCCGCCTACATCCTCTAACCTCCCCTGATGTGGCCCCTGGGCCCCCTCACTCCAGGGGCCCTGCTCCTGGTGACCCGTGGTCAGAGCCTCCAGCTCAGTGCCTAGCACCAGCCGGGGAGTTCCGGGCTCACAGAGGGCGGGGCAGGGGCGAGGGGACCAGCCCCACCTCCTCCGTCTTTGGTGGTGGCAGAGGTAGGTGGGAGGAGAAGTGACGGCCTTTGGCAGGGCCAGGGTATGTCAGAGGACGCTGTCCCGGTTCAGTGCTTGGGTTTGTTCAAGGGCCTGGTCCCCGCCCTGACGTGAACGCAAGGAAAGCGGGCCCGCCTCTGGATGGCCCGGGCCCGCCGCCCACCAAGGTGCCCCCCGGCCACACTCTGTGGCTCCCACCCTCCCATCTCTGGAGCAGCACATTCTCTTGGGTGGCAGCAGGCCGTCAGGACTGGCCGGGCAGATGCCTGGATCTGAGACTGTCCAGCCCAGGTTCCTCCACTGCAGCGCCCGGCCACCCCCTCTTTCACCTCCACCCTCCCAGCCCCACTCAGCAGCCCTGGGGTGGCAGGGGGTTTTGGGCACCCACCCCCGGGGCATCCCATCTCTGCCTGTCCTGATTCTCCTCACAATCCCTCAGGCCCCACTGGCCACTGGTCCAGCCTCTGCTTTCCCACGAACAGCTGAGGCAGGGCCCTCGGGGCTCCACGCCGCTCAGAGGAAGTTTATCCCCTGGGCCTCGGGGATTCCAGGTGATGGAGGTTGGGGTGGGGGCGAGGTCAGGGGCGAGCACCCTTGGCCACCATGGCCTGGGCTCTGCCACTGCTGACGGCCAGACACCCAGGCCTCCAATGCCAACCCCAAGGCCTTCTCTCTGCCATCAGCCACGTGAATGAGGACCAGCCAGCCACTCCTGCCGGTCCACACCCACCGCTACTGCAGCTCCTCTGGGGGCCCGTTATCTCGGGGCAGCACACCGTTCAGGCCAATGCTGCTGGCCACCGGCGCCCCCAGGTAGCCGAGCAGGATCTCGCTGCGGCGCCGGGACAGCTGGAGGATGTCGTCCGCCAGCGCCGGCACCGATGTGTAGCGCACGTTGTCCAGGTCGAACATGTCCCTCAGGTACTGCACGATCTGGTGCTGGGGGAGAGGGCGGGTGTTGGGCCTGGGCCGGGGCCCCTGCACCCCCCGCGCTGAGGTCGTCCGGGCCACCCAAAGCCTCTTCCTTCACCACTGGAGCCCTGACCCAGCCCCTTCTGTCCTCAGCTCCTGCCCTCCCGGGGCTTCCTCTGGACCCACCCAGGTCAGGCTCCCAGTGGAAGGAGCACAAGCTCTCAGACATGGAGCTCCCTGTTTACCTTAAAGAAAGCACAGACTTCAGAGAGCTGAGGCTTGGGTCCGAGGAAACCGAAGGCTAGGACGGGGCTAACATGCTCCGATACGGAGTAGAAATGGGAGATGAAGCCATCAGGCACCTGTGGAGGGTGGCAAGGCTGAGGGCTGGGACCCAGGCAGGGTGAGGCAGCCAGGCCCTGGGGTCGTATTAAGAGCCGGGGCTTCTTTACTGTCCTTGCTAGGTGATGCCGGGCAGGTGACTGGGGCTTTTTGGTTTTTTTGGCCACACCACGCGGCTCACAGGATCTTAGTTCCCCGACTAGGGATTGAACCCAGGCCCTGGCAGTGAAAGCGCCGAGTCCTAACCACTGGACTGCCAGGGAACTCCCATGACTGGGGCTTTCGAAGCCCTGGTTTTCACCTCTGCAGAATAGGGGCAACCTTGGGGCTGTGGTGAGGGCTGCGCGAGTGGCCCGGGGTGCGCTCAGCACAGGAAGTGCCCAGAGCATGTGGCAGTGGCAGATGGTATCAGCTGGGCAGCAGAGCCAGGCTGGCAGAGGGGAACAGTGGATCGCAGCAGCCCGGAGAGTGCAGCCGGTCGCCGCCTGGGAGAGCAGGTAATGCAGCCCGATGGGCGGGAGGGAGGCTCTGCCTGCCCCGCCGAGACGCCTCCGCCAAGCCAACCACCACTGCTCTGCACGTGCCCTTCCTCCCTCTGAAGACACCCTTTCCCCGCTTTTGATTCCTTTGACGTTTCACAGTGGCCTGCTCTGTGATGCGCCCTGGGTGGGAAGATGAAACAGATCTACGTGTGCCTTTGAGGCCCTCCTGGTCAAGGGAGCAGTAATGGCAGGACAGGGGGCCGGTGCTGTGACAAAGGCCAAAAGGTGCAGCAGGGCCTGGGGGCTCAGTAAGACCTCCCTGCACGAGCCCCATTCCTCTGCCCAGCCCACACGTCCTGCCCCTAGACCGGGGTCCAGCACACACCAAAGGCAGGGTCAACTGAGCTAGGCACCACACCCAAGGCCCCCATGTGGCGCTCCCCAGGGGCCCTGTCAGCTCACTCACCATCAGCAGCCTCCTCTTGGCTTTCAGGACAGACCAGCAAGCAGTGGCCAGGGCCTAAATCAAAGATGGGAACCCCCGGGGGGTCAGACTAACAGGCCGGGCCGGCAGCCGCTAGCCACCCCCAGTCCAGGACCAGGCCCTTACCCCCAGCTCATCCCACCCCAAGCAGGGAGATAGGGACGGCTGTCTGAGCTCTGTCGTCTCCCTGCCCTCAATTAGGAGTCAGGCGCACCTGAATCTGAATCCTACTCTAACCCTTACTGGGCAGCTCCCTGGACTAGCCACCAGTCTTCTCTGGGCCTCAGATTCCTCCTCTGTGAAATGGCCGTGACTCAGCAGCCCCACCTCACTCAGTGACTGTGGGGATCCATGGTTACTGCCTGTAAAAGACCCGCCCCACCCCTCTCCAGACCATCCCCATGGCACACAGCACGGCCACCCTGCAGGCACCCTGTGCTCAATGCTCTCCTGCTGTACCCCTTTTTTCTTTCCCCTGTATTTTAACTTATTTAATGCATTCAAATGGAACAGAATGAATGGCAGCCCAGAAATGAGTAGACTGCCTAAGTGAAACCACAGTGCAGAAGGGAAGTGCACGTCCCTCCGTGCTACACTGGTCAGAGGAGAGCAAGGGGATCCTGTGGGAAGTTCTCCAGGGCAGGGGACTGGTGTGCCCAGCAGCCCTGGATCACAGCGGCGGGCAGCATCCCAGTGGCGTGACTGCTCCCTGATGGGTGGGGAGCCAGCCTTGGTGCCCAGGCGCACGCGTGGGGTCACGTGAGCGTGTGTGTGCCTGGGAGTGGGGCGGCCACGCACCGTCTCCTTGAAGCTGTCTGACAGCCAGCGGTTCCTCAGGACGGCGAGCACCGAGGACGGGGGGTTTTCCAGGTCCTCGAAGGCGTCCATGAGGATGAAGTCCAGCACGATGTCGAAGAAGCTCATGCACACCACCTGCGGGGGGCAGCAGTGCTCTGAGGGCAGAGCGGGTGGGGACACCGGGCTGAGCAGGCACACCAGGCGGTGTGAGGAGGGGCCTGGGGCAGGCAGGGCAGGAATGGGGGCTTCTCGCAGCCACGGAGCCATCTCAGAGCCTCGGAATCAAGGCAGGGCTCCTACAGGCACCTCCACCCGGTTCGAGGAGCTCAGGTGCAGGGAACCCCAGGACACCGAGGCTCAGCACAAACAACTCACCCCTCGGCCCTCCAGCTCCAGCCGCGTGGTGGCCCAGGTCTCCGGCCGCAGGGCGTAGCTCAGCATCTCCTCGTAGCTCTCCAGGAAGCCTTTGGGGCTCTGGGGGGAGAAGCAGAGCTTGTTTTGGCCGTGGGAGAGGCCCCAAGATGCAACTGGACTGGACCCACAGGGGCAAGCTGGCCTGTGCAAGAGGGACACACCAAGGCTGGGCCGAGGCCAATCCCTGAGTAGCAGTCATGGAGAGAATGGGGCAGGAAGTGTCCTGTGCCCGCCTCCACACACCTCTGCGGCGCCCAGGGCACGTCCCGGAGGGATGCAGCACCAGGGGCACCAAGCAATGTCTCACACCAGCTCGTTACTGAGCAACGGACCGCCTTCCAAAAGATGTGCACATGCCACAGAAGGCACTCGCTTTGGAAGGATGCGCAAGGGTGTGAGGTCGAGCCAGCCGCCAAAGTTTCAGATCTCCGCAATCATCGGCCTCACTGGTGAAACGGGAGAAGCTACAGCCCCACACTTGGGGCTACTCTGGGGGAGTCAATAAGCTCGTTTGTGTAACACAATCAGGCAATAAATAGTGTATAGGACTAATGCTGCCAGGAACGGAGATGGTCAGCACACAGGAGGAATTCTTCACTCTCTGGGACTGGGAGGCTTAGCTGGGGCTTACGACAAAGTTTGCAGACACAGATGTAATTCACAGACGTGGAAAGCTAGTACGCGCCAGGGTTGATCTAACGTGGATCAACTCATTTAATTCATACAGTCCTATGAGGGATGGTCCAATATTGTGCCCATTTTACAGATATGAATCCTGAGGCTTCAGATCATTGATGTGCCCAAGAGCCTGGCAGAGTGGAACTGACACAGAGCAGCAAGGGCAGGTTGATGCCATTTATAAGAACCACAGGCAGAGGGGGCACTGGATGGATGTTCACCAAAATGTGAACAGGGTGGCGTTGGGGACAATTTTTTTGCATCATCTTAGTTTTTTTTACAATTAGCATGAGTCTTTTTTTTTTTTTTTGATGCTCTGAGATTTTGACATTTTGACTTTCCTGTTACTTTTTTTTTTTTTTGCGGTACGCGGGCCTCTCACTGCTGTGGCCTCTCCCGTTGCGGAGCACAGGCTCCGGACGCGCAGGCTCAGCAGCCATGGCTCATGGGCCTAGCCGCTCCGCGGCATGTGGGATCTTCCCGGACCGGGGCACGAACCCGTGTCCCCTGCATCAGCAGGCAGACTCTCAACCACTGTGCCACCAGGGAAGCCCAGCATGAGTCATTTTTATAATCTTTTCTTTCTTTTTTTTTTTGGCCATGCCACACGGCTTGTAGGATCTTAGTTCCCCGACTGGGCGTTGAACCCGGGCCATGGCAGTGAAAGCCTGGAATCCTAACCACTAGGCCGCCAGGGAACTCCCATTTTTATACTCTTTTAAAACTATTTTCATTAAGTTTTAAAGAGAATTTGCTAGGATGACCCTGGGCTGTGCCTTAACCTCCCCGAGCTTCAGTTTCCTCATATGTAAAAGTTGACAACGAAGCTGAAGATGTGGGCTGGCCCTTGCTGACACTTTTGATGGCCGCTGGCATCAGCTCGTGACATCCCCAGGACACGCCCATCTACACAGTAGGGGACTGAGGCTTGGGGAGGCTTCACGTCTGGCCCCAGGCATAGCAAGGAGGCGGCCTGATTCCACAATTCCAGAGCCTGGTGTGTGCAGGGGCTGGCGTCTTCTCAGACAGAGGCCACCGCAGCTCTGCTGCCTAGAAAAACCTGACAGGGCTGTCAGTTACCACTCAGTCCAGGGCTGGGAGTGGGGTCTGGCGCTCAAGAGCTGCTAGATAGCCAGCCGAGCCTCTTCTTGATTTCTTAATCAAAATCAAGCCAAGGACTTCCCTGGTGGCGCAGTGGTTAAGAATCCACCTGCCAATGCAGGGGACAGGGGTTCAATCCCTGGTCCGGGAAGATCCCACATGACATGTCACAGAGCTACTGAGCCTGTGCTCTAGAGCCCCTGAGCCACAACTACTGAGCCTTCGAGCCACAATGACTGAGCCCACACGCCACAACTACTGAAGCCTGCGCACCTAAAGCCCGTGCTCCGCAACAAGAGAAACCACTACAACGAGAAGCCCGTATGCAGCAATGAAGACCCAACGCAGCCGATAAACAAACAAATAAATAAATAATAAATAAATAAATAAAATCAAGCCAAGTCCTGTAGTGGTGCAGAGGCCAGAGAGAAAAAAGCCGAGCCTCTGGGCCCTTCTGGGAGCACCCGCAGAAATCGGCCATCCACTAAAGCCCCTGACACCTGCTGTAGCCTCACTTGCCCTTCTTCACTTGTTCGTCCTTTCACCCTCCTGGGGAGGCCACAAAGAACAGGCTAAGGGCATGGCTGGGCTCAGGCTGACTGGGGTTCAAATCCCGGCTCCACCCTAACCTTGCTTAGTGACCGGGCAAGCCCCTCTACCTCCCCAGGCTCACTTTCCTTTTCGGCCGAGCAGATGGAGACATCAGGATCAAATGAGCTACCGGAGGTGACGAAATGTGAGTGAAGCACCAGGCTCGCTGTGCTGCTCGGCAAACGGCAGCTGCTGGGAGGATAATGAGTCCCTCAGAATCTGCAAAAGATTAGGTCCAGGACCTTTGCAGGTACCAAATCTAGATGCTCAAATCCCTTTTATAAAAGGGCACAGTATTTGCATATAACCTAAGCACGTCCTCCCCTGCACCTTAAATCATCTCTAGATTACTTATAACACCTAGTACAACGTAAAGGCTAAATAAATAATTTGCTGGTGCATGGCAAATCCAAGTTTTTGCCTTTTGGAATTTTCTGGATTTTTTTTTTTTTTAGTATTTTTCAGTCTGAGGTTGGTTGGACCCACAGATGCAGAACCTGCAGACGTGGAACCCATGGATACGCAGAGCCAACAGTATTCACGTTCATGGAGCAGCTGCCCTGTGCCAGGCCCTGGGCTGGGCACACACCTGTGCCAGAAGAGCGGGGCTTCTGGCCCTCGTAGGAATGAGGATGCAGGGTGATGCGGCCATACTGGGCAGGATGAGCCCAAGGGCTCTCGGGACCCAGGGGACAAGTCAGGTGAGGTTCTCCTGGGGAAAGAGCTGGGATTCAGAAGGCAGGTGACCAAGGAAGAGAAGGAGGGAGTGGGACAGGGACTTCAGGAGACTGGTATGTGTTCCACCTTCTACCCTGGGGGCTGGTACACAGGGGTTCATCTTTCCATTCATTAAATCCTACTTTTTATTTATTTATTTATTATTTATTTATTTTTTATTTTTTATTTTTTTGGCGTTATACGGGCCTCTCACTGTTGTGGCCTCTCCCATTGCGGAGCACAGGCTCCGGACGCACAGGCTCAGCGGCCATGGCTCACGGGCCTAGCCGCTCTGCAGCATGTGGGATCCTACCGGACCGGGGCACGAACCCGTGTCCCCTGCATTGGCAGGTGGACTCCCAACCACTGCACCACCAGGGAAGCCCAAATCCTACTTTTTAAAAAAAAATTATTTATTTTTGGCTGCGTTGGGCCCTCGTTGCTGCACGCGGGCTTTCTCTAGTTGCAGCAAGTGGGAGCTGCTCTTCATTGCAGTGGCTTCTCTTGTCACGGAGCATGGGCTCTAGGCACGCAGGCTTCAGTAGTTGTGGCACGCGGCTTCGGTAGTTGTGGCTCGTGGGCTCTAGAGCACAGGCTCAGTAGTTGTGGCGCACGGGCTTAGTTGCTCCACAGCATGTGGGATCTTCCTGGGCCAGGGCTCAAACCCGTGTCCTCCGCATTGGCAGGCAGATTCTTAACCACTGCGCCACCAGGGAAGTACACATCCTACCTTTTGATACTCTTATGTGCGTATTTTACAACAAGGTAACTAACGACAACAAAAAGAGTTGAGGAACAGCGTTCCAGGTGCTGAGCGACCAGCATCTGCAGAGGCCAGATCAGGGAGGAAGTCTGTGAGCACCAGAAGCCCTGAGGCCACAGAGCAGAGCTTGGTCTTTACACCAAGGGCAGTGGGAGCGAGGGTGGGTTTTAAGCAGTTGGGTGATGTGTCAGAGGTGACATTTCAGAACGATTACCTCACATTAGGCCCAGCCCATGAGGAGGAAGGACTCAGAGGAAAGAGGCGGGTTCAAGAGCTTTGCTCAAACCCATCAAAAAAAAAAAAAAAAAAGAAACACAAGCGGCCAAATAAACATGAGAATGTATGCAACCTTGTTAATAATCCAACAAACATAAAGTAATGGATGAAACAAAGATGAAAAAGATTACAGGGACTTCTCTGGTGGTGCAGTGGTTAAGACTCCACGCTCCCAATGCAGGGGGTCCAGGTTCAATCCCCGATCAGGGAACTAGATCCCACATGCATGCCGCAACTAAGAATTCGCATGCCACAACTAAGGAGCCCTGGAGCCGCAACTAAGGAGCCCACCTGCCGCAACTAAGACCCAGCACAACCAAATAAATACATACATACATAAATAAATATTAAAAAAAAATGACAGGCAGGCCTCGTTGAGACTGCAGGTCTGGTTCCAGACCATCCCAACACAGTGAATAAAGCAAAGCTGCATGGATTTTTTTGGCTTCCCAGTGTGTATAAACGTTATGTTTATACTACACTGTAGTGTATTAAGTGTGCAATAGCATTATGTCTAATAAGACAATGTACATACCTTAATTCCAAAATGCTTTATTGCTAAAAAACACTAACCATCATCTGAGCCATTGGTGAGTCATAATCTTTGTGTTGGTGGAAGGTCCTGCCTCCATGTTGATGGCTGCTGACTGACCAGGGTGGTAGTTGCTGAAGGCTGGGATGGCTGCGGCAATTTCTTAAAAATAAGACAACAGTGGGGCTTCCCTGGTGGCGCAGTGGTTAAGGTTCCGCCTGCCAATGCAGGGGACATGGGCTCGAGCCCTGCTCCGGGAGGATCCCACATGCCATGGAGCAACTAAGCCCGTGCGCCACAACTACTGAGCCTGCGCTCTAGAGCTCGCAAGCCACAACTACTGAGCCCGCGCGCCTAGAGCCCGTGCTCCGCAACAAGAGAAGCCACCGCAGTGAGAAGCCGGCACACCGCAATGAAGAGTAGCCCCCGCTCACAACTAGAGAAAAGCCCGCGCACAGCAACAGACCCAACGCAAACAAAAAAATTAATTAATTAATTTTAAAAAAGAAAAAGACAACAATGAAGTTTGCCACATCTACTGACTCTTCCTTTCACAAACGATTTCCCTGTAGCGCGCAGTGCTGTTTGATGGCATTTTACCCACAGAACTGCTTTCAAAATTGGAGTCAATCCTCTCAAACCCTGTTGCTGCTTCGTCAACTATGTGTATGTAATATTCTAAATCCTTTGTTGTCATTTCAACAATCTTCACAGCATCTTCAACAAGAGTAGATTCCATCTTGAGAAACCACTTTCTTTGCTCATCCATAAGAAGCAATTCCTCATCCATTCAAGTTTTATCATGAGGTTGCAGCAATTCAGTCACATCTTCAGGCTCCACTTCTCATTCTAGTTCTCCTGCTATTTCCACCACACATGCCGTTACCTCCTCCACTGAAGTCTTGAACCCCTCAAAGTCATCCAGGAGGGCTGAAATCAACTTCTTCCAAACTCTCGTTAATGTCGATATTTTGACTTCTTCCCACTAATCACAAGTGTTCTTAATGGCAACCGAAATGGTGAATCCTTTCCAGAAGGTTTTCAATTTACTCTGCCCAGATCCACCAGAAGAATCACTATCTATGGCAGCTGTAACCTTACAAAAGGTATTTCTTAAATAATAAGACTTGAAAGTCAAAAATGATTCTTTGATCCACGGGCTACAGAACGGATGTTGTGTTAGCAGGCATGAAAACATCAATCTTGTACATCTCCATCCACCTTGGGTGACCAGGTGCATTGTCAATGAGCAGTAATATTTTAAAAGGAATCTTTTTTCCTGGGCAGTGGGTCTCAACAGTAAACCATGTTGTAAACGGATGTGCTGTCATCCAGGCTTTGCTGTTCCATTTATAGAGAACAGTCAGGGTAGATTTAGCATAATTCTTTTTTTTTGTTTTTTTGCGGTACACGGGCCTCTCACTGTTGTGGCCTCTCCCGTTGCGGAGCACAGGCTCCGGACGCGCAGGCTCAGCGGCCACGGCTCACGGGCCCAGCCGCTCCGCGGCATGTGGGATCCTCCTGGACTGGGGCACGAACACGTGTCCCCTGCATCGGCAGGTGGACTCTCAACCACTGCGCCACCAGGGAAGCCCCAGGCTGTCTTCTGAAGCCAGGCATTGACTTCTCCACTCGAACAATGAAAGTCCTAGATGACACCCTCTTCCAATAGAAGGCTAGTTCGTCTACACTGAAGATGTTGTTTAGTGTAGTACCTTGATTAATTCATCCACACTTAACTGTTTCACCTTGTACTTTTATGTTATGAGACGGCTTCTCTCCTTAAACCTCATGAGCCAACCTCTGTCAGCTTCAAACTTTCTTTCTGCAGCTTCCTCGCCTCTCTCAGCCTTCACAGAATTGAGGAGAGTCAGGGCCTTGCTCTGGATGAGGCTTTGGTCTAAGGGAATGTTGTGGCTGGTTTGATCTTCTATCCAGGCCACTCGAACCTTCTCTGTATCAGCAATAAGGCTGTTTTGCCTTCTTATCATTCATGTTTACTGTCATGTGTTCACTTAATCGCCTTCAAAACTTTTCCTCTGCGTTCTCAGCTTGGCTAACTGTTTGGCACAAGAGGCCTAGCTTTTGGCCTGTCTCAGCTTTCAACATGCCCTCCTCACTAAGCTTAACCATTTCTAGCTTTTGATTTAAAGTGCGAGACATGCGACTCTTCCTTTTATTTGAAAACTTAGAGGTCATTGTGGGGTTATGAATTGGCCTAATTTCAATACTGTGGTGTCTCAGGGAATAGGAGGCCAAGGAGAGGGAGAGAGACAGGGGAAAGCCAGTCGGTGGAGCAGTCAGAACACACCCAACATTTATTGATTAAGTTCGCTGTCTTGTATGGGTGTGGTTTGTGGCACCCCAAAACAATTACAATGGACGTGGATGGACCTAGAGAGTGTCATACAGAGTGAAGTTAAGTCCGAAAGAGAAAAGCAAATATCATATAATAATGCGAATATGTGGAATCTAGAAAAATGGTACAGATGATCTTATCTGCAAAGCAGAAATAGAGACACAGATGTAGAGAACAAATGTACGGATACCAAGGGGGAAAGGGGTGGGGTGGGAGGAACTGGGAGACTGGGATTGACACATATACATTATTGATACTAAGTATAAAATAGACAACTGATGGGAACGTACTGCATAGCACAGGGAACTCTACCTAAGGCACTGTGGTGACCTAAATGGGAGGGAAGTCCAAAAGGGAGGGGATATCCGTCTGTGTATGGCTGATTCTTTTTTTTTTTTTTTTTGCAGTACACGGGCCTCTCACTGTTGTGGCCTCTCCCGTTGCGGAGCACAGGCTCCGGACGCGCAGGCTCAGCGGCCACGGCTCACGGGCCCAGCCACTCCGCGGCATGTGGGATCTTCCCAGACTGGGGCATGAACTCGCGTCCCCTGCATCGGCAGGCGGACTCTCAACCACTGCGCCACCAGGGAAGCCCTGGCTGATTCATTTTGTTGTGCAGTGGAGGCTAACATAACACTGTAAAGCAACCATACTGCAATAAAAATTAATAATAAAAAAAATTACAACAGTAACATCAAAGATCACTGATCACCATAACAAATACAATAGTGATTAAAAAGTTTGAAAAATGGCGAGAATTACCAGAATGTGACAGAGACATGAAGTGAGCCAATGCTACTGGAAAAACGGCACCAACAGACCTACTCGACACAGGGTGGCCACAAACCTTCAACTTGTAAAAAAAAGCACAATGAAGCCAAAAGACACACAATGAAACGAGGTATGCCTATACTGATATCCAGTATTGGCCAAGATGTACGGAGACACAGCCTTATACTGCCGAGAGGGGCTCAAGTTGTTAAGGCATTTCGGAGGGTAAACGGGCAAGATCTGCCAGCCTTGGAAACATCTGTGCCCAAGACGCGGCCTTTGCCACACCTGGGCTTTGCCCCACAGAAAATCCCACCGGTACCGAAAGAGGACTGATTATAAACAGACTGAGTATAATAGCAGTGTCTGTGATTCTGGAAAAGTCAGACACAACCCAAATGTCCGTCCCTGGGAGGACCAGAGCCGACCCGCCCGACACAATACTACACAACTGGTCCATCTACTGACACGGAAAGATGGACGAGATGGACTCTTACAGAACAAAATAAAGCTGCAGAACAGCCCGTAGAACACAAACCAAGCTTCGGAAGTTAAACTACAATGTTCAAAGATTAGAGTCTATGGAACCGAGTAGGAGAACATATATCAGAACGTGCGCAAGTGGGGTTCCCCTGGCAAGTGCGGTTCCCGGAGACCCTGTACGGTTTGCATCTCATAATCGGCGAACTTTGTAAAACTGCGTCATGCTGTAATCAGAAATAAGAGGCAAGACAGATCCGTATTTTTCAGAATTAGCACAGGGAGCAAAAAAACCCCAACCCTTTCCCTGCTCTCCTATGGCCTGCAGGATGAAGTGAGAGCTCATCAGCTCGGTTTTAGATTGGGTTTTTTCTTTTTCTTTCTTTTTTTTTTAACAGAACTAAATAAAAGTTAGAAAGATACAAAAAACAAACAACGCAGGGGGAAGAAGAGCCGAAAAGAGAGCCCCCCACTCCCTGCTACCTTCTCAGCCTTGGTCATCAGGCCCGTCACCATCTGCCGGCCAACCTCGCCGAAGAAATACTGGTGACTCTTGTCCTCCAGGAGGCCCTAAGGGGTGAGGAGGGACGCGGTGAGCTGACAGGCTGGCGGCCCCCCCAAGCCGTGGACAGGGCAGCACCGTGGGCTGGGCAGGTGGCCATCCACGCAGAGGAGCCTGCTTGACTGCCCCCATCCCCCCAGCGTGCCCAGACCGCACCCACCTCGAAGGCTTGCCGCACACAATGCAGCTTGGCCAGAAAGTCCTGGTCACTGTAGCAGCCCAGCAGTTCTGTCCTGAGGGGAAGCGCAGAGTCACAGCACCTGGGCCCCAGCCAGCGACACCCCCGTGGGGTCAGGGTGGAGCCCTGGGTGGCCCTGCCTCCACCTGGTAGTGTGACCTCGGGCAGGTGGCTGCCCGCCTCTAGGCCTCAGTTTCCCCCAAACCCGAGGAAGGGGCTGACAGGATGCTCCCTGAGGACGGGCTGCCTCGATGGCACTGGGTGCCCCTGGCAGGTGTGGTCACTGGGGGTCGGGCTGACCTCGGCCTCCTTTAGGCCCCAACCAGCAAAGGACCCTCTCTAGCAAAGGACCAAAATGGCCAAATTGCTCCCAAGGCCAGGGCAGGGCTTTCTGGGGCAGCTAGAGGTGCCCTGATCTGGGCACTTTATCCAAATCCCCAAGGCTTCAGCTGGGGCCTTTGGCCATTTTCAGTCAGTGAACTTTAAACACACATACTTAAATCTGGGACTCATGACCATCATACAGAACAATTAATTTAAGGTGGATAAGAGCCCTCAATATACCACACAGGAGAAGACTGAGGCTAAGAGAAGTCAGGAGACTTGTCCAGGGCCACACGCCACAAAGTAGCAAGACCTGGAGAGAACCGGGGTCTGTCTGTCTCCAAAGCCTGGCTTCTGGACGGCTCCTTAAAGGAGTGTGTCAGAACACAGGGCTTAGGGACAGCGCCCACCGTGCTTCCATGATTGGACCCCTTAGAACATGTACGAATGATTGTTATTTTAATTACTTATATTAATTAGTTATTGTCATCGTCAACCCTAAACCTGCCTGTCTTGTACCGGGGCAATCCTAGGGTCTCCAAAGCTGGGGCAGGAGCCACGGCCAGACCATCCCACGCTCAGCCTGGCTCAGCTGGGTCCCCACCAAGCCCTGCTGGCTTCCCCAGCCTCCTCCAAGGGGACAGCCCCCCCCCGCACCTGCCTCCTTCCCTCCCATGCTCACCTGAGGGTCCGGCAGGGCACTCTGCCCTCCTTCACCAGCTGCAGGGCCTCCTCGTAGGCGGCGGCAGGCCTGGAGAGTGGGCTCGGGTAATCTCCAACCTGCAGGGACTCAAAGAGCTGGGGAGAGGGTGGAAGCCTGTGTCAGCAGCATTGGCAGGTGGGGGCGGAGCCTTGGGGTGGGTCAAGGGCACCTGCCCAGGGGACTTCTGGCGGAGTACGCCCTAGGGGCCAACACTTCACAGGGAACAGCAGGAATGCTGGCTGAGGGCAGAGGCCCGGGTTTGAGTTCTACTCTCAGCATCCCCATCCCGGGTGCCCTTCCCGAAAGGACCATCTACTGGACACACACCCGTGTCCTCCCATCCCAGGAAAGGACAGCCGCCTGGCACACGTGGCCACGGTAGGAAACTAACCAAGCAATGAGCACTCGGTCTGGAGAAGGGAGAGGCCGGCGTGGGCTGGAGCTGCTGGGGACGGGGACCCCTGCCCTCACTCATAGGACCTACAACCCCTGGTTTCTCAGGCTTCCCCATTCCAGCAACACTGAAGAGTCCCCCGGGGAGCAGCATTGGCGACCTCCAGATTCTGCTCGCATCAGAGGAAACGCCTTCACCTTCCCACAACCCAGTGCTCGCCCGCCAAGGAGCCGCACGGGAGCCCCGGCCTTCACCCCTCTCCCCGCAGCCATCCCCCCAACCCACGCCACCTCAGTGGCGGAGAAGAAGGAATCCTCCGAGGTCAGGCTGTCCTCATGGTCCGCCCGCAGATGCAGCGAGCCCTCGGTCAGGGGCAGCATGAGGGTCCGCTCTGGGCAGAGAGGGAAGGGAGGGGCTGAGCTGAGACTCCTGAAATCACGATCGAGCTAAATGTACACCAAGCCTCCCAACGCCCGATTCTGGACGAATGACGCCGATGGTAGCAAAGCTCCTATTTTCTGTGCTCACGTCAGGGGACCTGCCACGTCCGCACCGCCTGACCCTGAGGCCTGTGGGCCCTGAGCTCTGAGGGCAGGCTGTGCTGTGCTGTGTGGCCCTGGGCAAGTTGCTCCCCCTCTCTGACAAGCTGAAACGGCCTCTGATGCCAAAGGGCCCCTCACTCAGCACTTCCATCCCACCCGCTCAAGGGCGAGGGGGTCTGGACACTCAAGGGGACTGGGGAAAGGTTCACAGCCCTGAATGCCCCACCAGCCTTCTCTGTCACACGGGGAGGCCAGAGGAAGTGGGACTGCTCGGACGGGGGCAGAAGTGGAAGATGTGTCACCCTGGCCAGCCCTCACTGGGCCTGTGTCATCATCACTGGAAGAGCCAGGGAGCCCGACACTCAGTAGTCTGATGTTGCCCCCTGGGGGCGGACAGCCCCCAGGGAAGGGCCCTGGGGGGTCACAGTCACCACACAGGGTCTGGCACGCAGCAGGCACTAGGAGAACATGGGCTGCTTGGCTGAATAACTTCATTCCATCTCAGTGATGTCACACCCCTTGACCTCAGTGGGCAGGGCAACGGCACAGGCTAACCTCCACGTGAGCCACCCTCCGCCCACCCGGTGCCCGCAGAATAGGGCTCAAACCAAAGGCCTGGAACAGCCAGCAGGGGAGATGTTGACATACAAGCCCCAAAAGCCCGCTCCCAAGGGGATGGGGCAAGGCACACCGGCCAGGGACTCCCGGGGCCTCATTCCAATTCTGTTCCTGCCTGTGGGGCCTCAGTTTCCCCGTCTGTACAGGGAGGCACTGATCAGATGAGGTCGTGGGCCCTGGGGATCGTTCGCCCCGGCCCCGCTCACCGAGGTCCAGCAGCATGTTGTCGGCCGGAAAGGTGGACCCGAACTCCTCCTGCAGGTGGTAGGCCCGGTGCAGCAGGGACTCCAGCTTCTCCGCAAACTCCCTTCGCTGTGACTCTGGCTGTGGGTAAAACAATGACGGTCAACCCAGGCCCCCCAAGCTCCCCACGCCAACGGCCCCTTCCTTCACCATGACGGGGTCCCAGCCCCCAGGGAAACAGGGGACAGCTCTGAGGCCCAGCAGCAAGCACAGGTCTGGACTGAGCTGCCCCACACAGGAGCCACTGGCAACGCACGGCCAGTGCACACTTGAGACTCGGCCAGTCCCACCTGACATGGGCCATAAGCATAAATACACACCAATTTCAAACACTTAGTATCCCCCCGCAAAAAAACCCCCTAGACTACAAGAACGTGAAATACCTCAGTGATTTTTCATCTTGAGTACATGTTGAAATGATAATATTTTGGATATACTAGATTATAGAAAATATATTATTAAGTCATTTCAGGGCTACCCTGGTGGCGCAGTGGTTAAGAAGCCGCCTGCCAATGCAGGGGACACGTGTTCGAACCCCGGTCCAGGAAGATCCCACATGCCGCGGAGCAACGAAGCCCGTGCGCCACAACTACTGAGCCTGCGCTCTAGAGCCCGCGAGCCACAACTACTGAGCTCACGTGCCGCAACTACTGAAGCCTGCGTGCCTAGAGCCCATGCACCACAACGAAGAGTAGCCCCTGCTCGCTGCAACTAGAGAAAGCCCGCGCACAGCAATGAAGACCCAACGCAGCCAAAACTAAATAAATAAAATTTAAAAAGTCATTTCACCCATTTCCTTTTGCTTTTTAATGTGGTCTCCAGAAAATTTTAAATAAGATACATGACCTCCTACTGCACAGCGCTGCTCTAGACCCGAGCAGACCTGGTCCAGACCTTGGTGCCACCAGTTCCGAGCTGTGTGACCCTGAGTAAATAACTCCCTCATTCTGAGCCTCGGTTTTCTTATCTGTCAACTGAAGTAAGAGAACCTACTTCCTAGGATTTTAGGGAAAACGTGAATGAAATAAGGTATATAAAGTACTTCCTACAAGACTGGCCCATGGTGATGGCCAGTAAGTGCTGGCTATTACAATCAGAGGGCAGTTAGGAGCCCAGAAAGAGCTGGGTTCAACCCCACTGTGCCTATTAACCGCGTGCACTTGGGAAGGCATCGCACCCCTGGCACCACAGCCTGTGGCCTCAGTGACCTCCTCGCTGCCCTCGGCCTCCACACCAGGGTGTGGGGAGATGGGGGCACTGCTCCTCTGAACCCAGGAGCTTCTAGGCCAGGGGGCCAGGCACGGGCAGGCCTGACCCTGTTTTCCACAGAGGCTGCCAGATCCTGCAAGTACATGTAACCAGACCCTGGGGAAGAGACAAGGGCCAAGTCGGGCCTCAGGCCACTGGGAGAAAGGGGCGGAAGCAGTCAGAGGGGGACAGTAAGATTGTAATGGCTGCCTTTCACTGAGCGCTAGCCCTGGACAGGCAACTCGCTGTTCAGCCTCAGGGCTTCCTTGAGGCAGGGATTGCCATGACCCCACTTGACACAGAAAACTCAAGGAGGTTATGTGGCCCAGTGCACCCAGCTAGAGCCTGGCGGAGCCCATGGGACGCCAGACCTGCTGGCCATCTTGCTTAGTAACGCTGCTCAGTGTGGCCAGCAGAGCCTTGTAGCTTTGGCAGATCTGCCAGCTCTTTCTCTGGGAAGCCACCTTGGGTTAGAGAATGGTTTCCTACATACGACACAAGTGACAAAAGAAAAATTAGATATACTGAACTTTATCAAAATCAAAAACCTTTGTTCTTCAAAGGACACCATCAAGAAAGTGAAAAGATTGGGAATTCCATGGCCATCCAGTGGTTAGGACTCTGCGCTTCCAATGCAGGTGGCACGGGTTCGATCCCTGGTTGGGGAACGAAGATCCTGCAAGCCGTGAGGTGCAGCCAAAAAAAAAGGAAAGTGTAAAGACAACCCCCAGAATGAGAAAAAACATCGACCAAAAAAGTACAAGAAAAGCCTTCTCCTCCTTTCCCTGCAGACCCTCTCCTCATAGATCACTGTTAACAATCTCCTGTGGGGACTTCCCTGGTGGTCCAGTGGTTAAGAATCCACCTTCCAATGCAGGGGACACGGGTTCAATCCCTGGTCAGGGAACTAAGATCCCACACGCTGCGGGGCAACTAAGTCCACGACGCCACAACTACTGAGCCCTTGAGCCACAACTAGAGAGAAGCCCGAGTGCCACAACAAAAGATCCCACATGCCACAACTAAGACCTGATGCAGCCAAAGATATAAAAATAAATAAATATTTTTTAAAAAATCTCTTGTGTTATCTGTCCAGAGGGAAATAAAAGTGCACATACACACCAGCAGTTACCAACAGGCATATGTAGGCAAGGATGGATGTCTTTTTAAAAATGTACACATCAGCAGAAATTAGTACAACATTGTAAACCAACTATACTTCAATAAAAAAAGTAAATAAAACGTACACATGGGTCATGAATCACTATGTTGTACACCTGTAACTTACATAGTGCTACACATCAACTGCATCTCAATAGAAAAAAGTGTAGATATGGGCCACTATACACATTCTATATCTTGCTTTTCTCACTTCATAAAATAGAGTGGAGAAGGCAACCTAACAACCCTACAGTCTTCCTTCAGCCTTTTATTTTTCTTCTTTGCCTCACCACGCGACTTGTGGGATCTTAGTTCCCCAACCAGGGATCACACCCCCGCCCCTTGCATTGGAAGCACGGAGTCTTAACCACTGGACCGCCAGAGAAGTCCCTCCTTTTTCTCTATTTATTTATTTTTTTTGGGGGGGGGGGGCGGGGGGCTGCGTTGGGTCTTTGTTGCCGCACACGGGCTTTCTCTAGTTGCAGCGAGTGGGGGCTACTGTTCGTTGTAGTGCACGGGCTCTAGGCCTGCGGGCTTCAGTAGTTGCAGCACATGGGCTCAGTAGTTGTGGCTCGCGGGCTCTAGAGCGCAGGCTCAGTAGTTGTGGCGCTCGGGCTTAGTTGCTCCGCGGCATGTGGGA
Source organism: Orcinus orca (assembly GCF_937001465.1). Lineage (NCBI taxonomy): Eukaryota > Metazoa > Chordata > Mammalia > Artiodactyla > Delphinidae > Orcinus > Orcinus orca. The sequence goes on along the minus strand of NC_064564.1, from coordinate 113,780,193 downwards.
TCTTCCTGGACCAGGGCACAAACCCGTATCCCCTGCGTTGGCAGGCGGATTCTTAACCACTGCGCCACCAGGCAGGCAGATTCTTAACCACTGTGCCACCATAAAGGCTGCCTAGTATTCCAGACCCCTACTGATGGGCACTTACAGTCACCAGGTTTTCATCTTTTTTAACTATTACAAAACAATTCACCCTAGGACATATATTTAGTGTGTTTTGCACAAAAAAAATTTTATTTTGGCTTTTCCACTTTATCTCTCTTTTCTGATACTGAGATAAATATTCACTTATAGAAAACTTGGACTGTGCCAAAAAAAAAAAAAGTATAAAGAAAAGACAAGACAAAAGCTGTGCGACCCAATCAACTATGAACACAGGCTATTTCCCTCCAGCCCTTCAAGAATGCTTTTTTTTTTTTTTTTTTTGCCAAGGGCATGCGGGATCTTAGTTCCCCAACCAAGGATCAAACCCATGCCCCCTGCGGTGGAAGTGTGGGGTCTTACCCACTGGACCACCAGGGAAGTCCCCATTTTTTTTTTTTTGGCCGTGTTGGGTCTTTGTTGTTACGCGCGGGCTTTCTCTAGTTGCAGTGAGTGGGGGCTTCTCTTGTTGCAGAGCGCAGGCTCTAGGCACGCAGGCTTCAGCAGTGGTGGCAACATGGGCTCTAGAGCGCAGGCTCAGTAGTTGTGGCACATGGGCTCAGTAGTAGTGGTGCGCAGGCTCAGTAGTAGCGGCACACAGGCTCTAGAGCGCAGGCTCAGTAGTTGCGGCACATGGGCTTAGTTGCTCTGCAGCATGTGGGGTCTTCATAGACCAGGACTCGAACCCGTATCCCCTGCATTGGCAGGCGGATTCTTAACCACTGCATCACCAGGGAAGCCCCCCTTATTTTCTTTATGTAGTCAGGATCAGGCTGCATTGGCAGGCGGATTCTTAACCACTGCATCACCAGGGAAGCCCCTGCATTGGCAGGCGGATTCTTAACCACTGCATCACCAGGGAAGCCCCCCTTATTTTCTTTATGTAGTCAGGATCAGGCTGCAATCACCAGTGTGGTTTACTCAGTAATTACCAAGTACCAGGCATGGGCTAATGCACCTTACGTGAACTTTCTTACTTAGCTGGGTCAACATCCTGGTCAAGTGGAAGCTCCCATCCTGGAGGACGTGATGGGCTGGCAGAAGGCGGCGCTGCTAGACGCCTCCCAAGCGTGGCCCCCCCACCAGCCACACCACCAGTCTTCTCAGTGGCCGGGGGTAGGAGAGACCCGGGAGAGGACTGCCTACCTCGGACAGCGCCTCTGAAGCGGTCTCGGGGTTCCGGAGGCCGTCCCCCCTCTGCCCCACGCTCAGCGCCTGCTCCCACTTCTGCAGAGCTTCCTCAAATAGCTCCATGCCTGAGTGTGGGCGGGGGAGACGGGAGAGAAGGGTGTCAGGCCCCCAGCAGAGGGAGAGCAGCCGTGCCCCCCACCACGTCGCTCAAGAGGGAGCTCAGAAGAGCGAGGAGGCAGGAGAGCCCGGAAGGATGGGAACAGCCAGGACCGTGTGGACCAGGTCCTGACCCCTTTTTCAGGGCTGGCTAGCTTACAGGTCTTCATTCAGACCAGATCTGTTCCTGGAGACTCTGCCCAGCCCAGAAATGGCTGGAAACCATTGAGCCGGGGATCTGGGGTGGGTGGTTTTGGAACTGGTTGAAAGCAGCACCCAGAAAACCCAGCCCAGGCTCCCGGGAGGAGGCCACGCTCCCCACTACCCTGCCTCGGCCGCGGGGGTGGGGTGAGCGCTGGGCAGGGGGTGCCCAAGGCCGGCCTCCTGGCCCGTACCTTGCATGTAGAGGCTCTCAGCATTGCCGCTGCTGGTGGTCACGGACTCCTCCATCCCTCTGGTGTCCCATGGCCCCGAGCATGCAGCCACGGGGCTGGATGAGTTCACCACTACCATCTGGGTGCCAAGTAGCGCAAGAACCCGAGAATAAGGGATGAGGCCTTCCCGGACCCTTTGCAGGACCCCTGAGCCTCCCCCCACCCCCCACCCCTCACCACACGCCACGTGCCCTCTGCAATACCATCCCTGAAAACAGCCCCGGGCCGCAGTGGCGAGCCCTCTGCACAGCCTGCTTCCGTCAACTCCAAGCGCCTGAGGACGGGTCACAGAAATGGCCAAAGCAGGAGGAAACACTGAGGCCAATGCCCAACCCAGGAAGCTGCAGCCTCCTACGAAACCCACCCTGAGCTCCACTCCCGAAAGGCATGACCCCCTCCCTGCTCCGGGTCTACACTACAAGTGAGATAGGGAGGACGCAACGTGCACCCATTACATACGGGCCGGCAGGGCCTGGCTCTCACCCACGCATCTCTCCCACACGAGCAGCCACCCGCCTCCCAGGCGGGAGCAGAGCCAGCTCCTGCTCATGCCTGGGTCCCCAGGGCAGTGGCCGGCTCAGAGCTGGGGCTCAGTGCTCGCTGGATGAATGAACAACTAGACGAGTGAATGAGCCAAAGCCGTTCCCCAAGAGAAAATAAACTTCTTTGTCTTATTTCTCTCTCTATCCTCAGCGCCTAGTAGTCTCTGACATAAAGCCGGTGCTTGCTCAGTGTCTGATGAATGAATGAATGAATGAATGCACTTTCATGGGTAAGTATCTTCCCCAAGAGATCACAGCTTCTCTTCTGCATTTATCCACCTTTCCCTCACCAGTGCCCGGCACACAGTGATCACTGACAATCTCTGGAAGTCTGCACGAATGGATGAGTGAATGAACCAACGAATGAATGGGTGGAACCTCTTCTCCCATCTTCCTACCAGCCCAGAAGCCCCCGAGGGCAGAGACCGGAGCCCCAAGGCCGTGACAGGCACCCTGCTACCCTCACCGAGGCCAAGCTGTGGGAGGAGCCTGAGTGCTTGCTGGGCTCGATGGAGGAGATGCCGCTCAGAGTGTCGTTGCTCTTGCTACTGGGGCTCTGGACCCTCCGGCTGGAGTAGCCTGTGAGGAACAGGAGAGGGGTCACGCCAGCTCCCCACCCAGCCTTCGCACAGCTGCTGCCCGCTCCGGATCCCTCTCCCCGTCTTCACCTGAGAGTCTGTCCTGACCTTCTAAGTCAGGGTGACAGCAGAGCACCCCCAGGGCGTGCACCTAGCAGCAGAGGGCTGGGCCCCTGCCCCTTGTCCTGCTCACTTCCGTACCCCCGTTACGCGGCGCAGGGCCTGGCCCGGAGGGGCCTGGATCTGCTGGGTTAAGCCTGAGAATGAGGCCCAGCCACTTCTCCCTCCTGACTCAGCTTCCCCTGTGTTGTTGACTGCCTGACTGATCTGGAATTCTCCTCCTTCGAAAAAGGACTTGAGGTACCAACTTTTCAAAACACATAGTTTTGTTTTGGTTTGGTTCTTTTAAGTGAGAAAAGTAGGGAAAGCAAAATAAGGTGGAACCAGAGATGGTGCTGGTACAAAGTAGGCAAGCAAGAGGTTAGTCCAGAAACGACTCCAGGCTTCCAGTGGAGTCAATGCAGAATGGAAAGCCAGCTGTGCCAGCATGTCTCGTGGTCTTGTTCTAGACTGGTCTACAAACTTCTCTGTCCAATTGAAAAGACAAAAACTTCCCTTTTGCAATGATAATTCATAATTAAAAGTCATTGTCGGGCTTCCCTGGTGACGCAGTGGTTAAGAATCCTCCTGCCAACGCAGGGGACATGGGTTCGAGCCCTGGTCCGGGAAGATGCCACATGCTGCGGAGCGACTAAGCCGGTGCACCACAACTACTGAGCCTGTGCTCTAGAGCCCACGAGCCACAACTACGGAGCCCACGTGCCACAACTACCGAAGCCCGCGCGCCTAGAACCTGTGCTCCGCAACAAGAGAAGCCACCGCAATAAGAAGCCGGTGCACCGCAACGAAGAGTAGCCCCCGCTCGCCGCAACTAGAGAAAGCCTGAGCACAGCAACGAAGACCCAACGCCTCCAAAAATAAATTTAAATAAATAAATTTTTTTTAAAAAAGTCATTGTCACTTTGATAGCTCCATGCCTGAGTGTGGGCGGGGGAGACGGGAGAGAAGGGTGTCAGGCCCCCAGCAGAGGGAGAGCAGCCGTGCCCCCCACCACGTCGCTCAAGAGGGAGCTCAGAAGAGCGAGGAGGCAGGAGAGCCCGGAAGGAGATTCTGCCTCTTAAAACAAGTTTCTTCCAACATGAGAGCCTTTGAGGACTCCTTGCCTTAGAAAGCGATCTGTACACGGCATACACTGGGTTACTGGGTTACAAGATTAACGGGCCCATAAGAGGCTTTCAAAGCCACACCAGCAGACACAAAACAGGTCAGTGGCTGCCAGGAGCTGGGGGAAGGGGAAAGGGGCTGACTACCAAGGGCCCGGGGGGATTGAGAGCAACAGTTCTTGACTGTGGTAGTGACTGTATGACTACAAGTGTTTGTCAAAACTCAAAAAAGGGTGAATCTTACTGTATGCAAAGAGAAAAAGAGGGGGATGGTGAGAATACCAAAAGGCTCAGGAACCATCTGGCCCTTTCTGCTCCTGAGCCAGGGGACTTCCATCGCTGGACGGAGGAGCTGCACCCCACCAGCCCACTCTGGACCCAGGGCTCCCAAAGTGTCCTCAGATAATGAGAACCATCGCTTCCAATGACATGTGCATCCGGCCACATCACCCAGCAAATCCTTACAATGACTTGCTTCCCAGGTGAAAGGGACTCAGCTTGGAGACAGGATGTCACTAGCCCAAGATCTCAGCTAATAGGGGTCCACTTGAGACTCGACTCCAGGTCAGGCCCTTCCCCACCACCTCACACCTACCTTTCTTCACCGACGGGACCTTCCTGGCCATGAGGATGGGGAGGGGCGCTGTGCCCAGATGCTCGCCTCCCATCTCGGGGCCGACCTGCTTCTTCTTCCGCCGTCGCCTCTTGAGCTGGTGGGCGGCCAGGGCCAAGGCCACAGTCCCCAGGGCCGTGGCAAAGAGGACCTTCCTCAGGCCTGGTGTCAACCGCAGCTGGGAGAAGGCAGACTGCAAGAAAAGAGGGAGGCAGCCAGTTACATCTCTCTGGGAGAGCTGCCCTGAGGAACACGTGAGGGGCATCAGGCCCCCAGGGGATACCTCCTGACCAGGAATGACTGAGAGGCAGCCACCTGCAGGGGGCTGTGGGGGTGGGAGTTGGGGGCCCTGGCCTCTGAAACCTGGATCACAGAGATGTAAAAGAGGGGGACGGGGGATGGCAAAATGACAAGGCTAGGAGATCATATCTAGGGTCCAGCAGGTGTACCCAACACCATCGGTCAGGATTCTACCAGCTGCAGCGACTGAGCACCTATGCCAGCTACCGCACCAGGATTTCACCTGTGTTACCTGTCCGAATGCCCATCATTTTCCAGGTGAGGCACCTGAAGCTCACACAGGTTAGGACGCACGCTTAAGGTGACAGAGAGGCAGAAATGGAACTGAGGTCTGCCCACCCCACTTCTCCACTCTTCAAAGACAATGACGTTCACTTTACCCGATGGTCCATCTGTACACTCCCCTGCTCCACCCTCACTCTGCCTGCTGGACTGGGAGCCCCTCGAGCGAGGCTGCATCCCACAGGGCAGAGCTTCAGGAAGTGTCAAGAGGACTGGTCGGCCACAAACATTTCAAGTTGGCAGGCATTACTGACCTCTTTTATAAACTGAGAAACTGAGGTCAAGAGTCCACATAGGCCTGGGGTGGAGACCGGGCTTGGGACCCCAGACTCCTAACCCAGTCCTCCTTACTCTGCTCAAAGAGGATTGCCTGGGACAGCAATCACGAGGGCCCAACTTTCCTGGATGCTGAGGGACCCTGGGATGAGTGGCTCAGTGTTTCAGGGACCAGAGAGGTAAAGGGCAGGACCACAACCCGCCCCGATCTTTACCTGCCCAAACGTCGTGTAAAGGAACACAGGGATCTCTGCCACCGTCATGGCCAGGGCCTGGATCATGGACACACCCTCCGTCCTCCGGAACGCCATGGCAGGATCGGCACCCCAGGCGAGAGCCCTCGGGGCCGAGAGCTTCCAAGGAGAACGTCTTCAACTGGTTGCTGGCTGGGTCCCGGGCACCATCCACGCCCCGAAAGGACAGGGACACACATACCAGAAGGTCCCTCCACAGAGCTGAGAGACAGACGACCAAGTCAGACACGAGGGTGTGTGCATGTGAGCATAAAGAAACACACACAAGAGTGCTCTGGGGGATGAGGTGGGAGCAAAGCCCACGTGTGGAATGCGAGGCCTGGAACCAGGCCCCCGCCTTCTGCACCTGCCAGCAGGAAGGTAGCCAAACGCCCCACAGACTTTCTGCCCACCTTGAGCCCTGGGAGAAGGCAGTGTCTGGCACGCTGGCCCAAGTGAGGACCCAGAGCCTGGGAGATGGATAGGTCGCTCTCAAACTTGGGGCTTTATACCACACTTTCTCAATCTTTTTAAACCCATGGCCCACGTGCTAAGCAAAAACCTTAGGTCCCTAAAGGGTCAGACCCCTGAGTGAGAATCATTGCATCATTTCCACCTCCCACAAAACCAAGAATGTTGTACTTCCTGTGGACGTATTACGAAAACAGCAGGGTATTTCCTCCAATAATAACAGCTACTACACCGTATGTGGGTATTCTGTGCAGAGTTCCTTACATACATTATTTCATTGAATCATTACAGTTCTATGAAGTAGATGCGATCTACCTCCCACACCCCTGCCAATTTCCAACGAGGAAATTGAGGCTCAGAAAAGCTAAGTCAGGAGTCCAAAGCCACACAGCTGGTACCAGGCGGAGTCAGGACTTGGACCAAGATCTAACGGACTTTCGACCCTGTGCTCAACACAACCCTTTCGCCAAATCTGGCATGGAGCAGGAAGTGGGAGCCTCAGCAGAACTACAGACTACAAGGGCAACTTTCCCCTGGGGCCTTGTGAGACCCCCAGGGTACTCCACAGCCCATTCCAAGGCCAGTGAATAAGTGGCTTGAGCACATATAACCCAGTCCCCAAGATCCTGCAGAGAGCTCCCCGACCACCACCACCAAGGCCAAGGAGGCCTTCAGGGTCTCCTGGGACTTCAAACGAAATGACCACGAAGGCCAGATGGACCCTGTCTACCTGGGATGGCGGCCAAAGTCACCGGACTGGCACAAGAAACGGCTTATCCTCAGTGAGTGGGAAGGATGAATGATCCTATCAGTTAGCTCTAGGGCTGTGTGTGTGTGTGTGTGTGTGTGTGTGTGTGTGTGTGCACGTAGAGTAGGGGACATCCTGCCAGGAGGCTACAAATTGAGCGATGTGACCTCCAATGGTCACAAGCCAGCTCTCTCAGCACCACCCCCAACTTGGCCCAAGCCTCAGAACGAACGAGGGAAGACAAGAACATCAGAGGATCAGCGGCTACTATTTCCCAAGCACTTACTTTAACAGGCCAGGCTTGGAACAGGCTCTCCATGGAGGGTTTTAAGTCTAGTCACCCACAGAACCCTCAAGGCAAGCACTGTTTATCTCAATGATGGGGAAACTGGGGCTCCAAAAGGTAATCAAGCCTACCGAGGTCACTGAGTAAATGGCCAAGCTGGGATATGTCCTCAGCTCTGGGGGACCCCAAGGCTTGGCATTTACCTGCAGGAAAGTCAAAAGCAGCCTCTGCTGCCCCGACTGAGGAAGAGTGGCAGGTGCCAGGTAATGACACCCACCCCAAGACAGCTTCACTCCAGGGATGGACCCAGATCCAGCCCAACCATACCCCATCCCTCCTCCTGGCACGACCCAGGGCTGAATGCGAGAAGCCTGCACCTCTTCTCTGTGATGACAAGACCATGGCAATGTCCCCCCACCACGTGGACACTCCTAATGTCGTCCCAACCTGGGAAAGTCACCTCTCCTGCCCTGTAACCTTGGGCAGTAACCTCCTCGTTCCACCCCCACCAGGGCACTCACAACCTCTCAGCTTGGATGCCCACGCTTTCCATCCCGGACACCTTCTCCCCTGCCCTGAACCACCCCGTAAATGACTCTAGCCTGAGCACCCTTCATGCCGCCTTGACCCCAGCAATGTCCCCTCTGCCCAGTCTCGGTTCATTCCACACCGGTGGGACACCTCAGCAGTCTGACCAGGACCGGCACTGAGCACTCCCACGCTGGACCTCAGCAATACCCCCTTCTTCAGAATCTGCTCTTTCCATCCCAGACAATTCCTTGCGCATGCCCTGGTCAGGCCCCCTCCTCTCTTGCCCCGACTTCCGGAATATCCCTGAGGGTCGTCCAGGTGCCCACTGCCGCCGCCTTCCACAGCCCGCGCACCCGGTCCTTCCATCCCGGTACTTGCCCAGCGCGGGTCCAGTACCTGCGCCCCTGCTCCGATCTCTGCAATGTTCCAGGCCCGGGCATCTTCCCACTGACCGGGTACCTTCCGTTCCACCTCTCGCGCCGCCCACGGCCCGAGTACCTGCTCTTTCCAACGCTGGCCCTTCTAGTCCGGCTGAGCTGGGACACCTGCAACCCTACCCAGTTCCCCGCTCAGGGACGGCTCCCGCCCGCTGCAAGCCTCAGTCCCGGACCTTGCCGCGCCGCCCGCCTGCTCCGCGGGCTCAGCCCGGACCGCCGCCACTCACCCAGGATCCCATCGCTGCGGAAGGACAGCGTCTCCTTCTCCGGCGCCCGCGCAACCAACCTCGGGGCCACGGGGGGCGTGGCCTCACGCAGGGCCAACATTTCTTTGGCCAATGAGTGTCGCCGAACTCCTCTGCACCGCCCCGGCCTCTGTGCAATTGGGTGGGTCACGTGACCAATATTGTCTTACCCTCCCTTCTCCCTCTGTTCCGCCCCCTAAGTGCGGTTGAGGCGCGGAAGTGATTTTTTTTCTCTCCTGTGATTGGCCATCGAGATTAGATTGACCCGGGTGGCTGAGTGAGGCGGGGCCACTCTTAAAGGGATGAGGCGGAGCAAACAGTTTTCGAAGGCGCTTTGTGGAAGGAATTGCCGGTGGTCTGAGCTCTCACATTTGGTTCCTCTGCCTCCACTGGTGCCCACACGGACAAGTTCTTCCCGCCCTTCGAGCGCCCACTTTCCAACGCCACCGCCTCTAACTTCCTACAGCATTCTCCTAAGCACTTGCCACTCTCCACTTTCTGGGGTTGTTTGCAGAAGTGCCAAGCCTCCCCTACGAGACGTTGTCTCCCTAAGAGTTGGCGTCAAGTGATTCGGTTCACTGTGCCTTGCACTAAACACTGGGTTTGGAATCAGGCCTCCCTGAGTTGGAATCAAGTTCTGCCACATCAGCTTTGTGGGGTTTACTCAGTTTACCCCTCTGTAAAATGGGAATGGAATTCTTGCCTTGCCTGAGTAACGGGGCTTTGGTGCTGATCATAAGAAAACAGTGTGGCAGCCCTTTCATAACCAAAGAACTGGACACATCTAAGTTTTTTTAGTGTAATTATCAGTAAGGTCACATTCTTTCATTCATCAACAACTAATATTTCTGTGTGCCAGCCCTTTGGCTGGACTTGGGAGTGCAGTGGTGGACAAGATACATATAATTAAGATACTTAATTACAATCTTATGTGATATTGCTCTAATGGTGGAAACTCAGGAATATGGAGATTCCCAGGGACACCTGCCCTCCCATGGGGAGGTGAGAGACTCCCGAAAGAAAGTGATGTCCAAACAGAAACCTAAGGATGACTAAGAGTCAACTGGGCAGAGAGAAGAGGAAGGAGTGTTCAGGAACAGCATGGGCTGTGTGGTCCAGAGGCAAGAGCGAACTTGGCATGTTGTTTGTTTTTTTTTTTTTTGGTCATACCCCACATCATGCGGGATCTTGATTCCCTGACCAGGGATCGAACCTGTGCCCCCTGCAGTGGAAGCACAGAGTCTTAACCACTGGACCACCAGGGAAGTCCCCAAACCTGGCATCTTTGACTCAAGGTGGCAGAGAGAGAGGAGCGTGGTAGCTGATGATCCAAGGAAGTGGCAGCCAGAGCAAAGGAGAGCAGGCTCCACCATTGAACTGCCTGCGTCTGGGGCCAAATCCACTGCTTCCTCCCCTGTGTCCTTGGGCAAATCACTTAACTTCTCTAAACCTTAGCTTCCTAAAATGAGGAGAATGATGGTTTCTGAGCTTTTGCGAGGACCTTAAGTGATTATTCACTTAAAAGTGCTCAGTGCTGGGCCTGGCGTGGTCTTAGGACCTTTTGGCCATTGCTATTAGAAAAACTGCAATAGCCAAGTAGAAAGCTAGATAAATCGATGCAACATACGGACTGGGACAGCTACAAGATCGGGAGTAACTAGGACCTACTGTCTCTCTCTCTCTCTCTCTCTCTCTCTTTCTCCTTTACCCTGCTGTTTTTCTTCCCAGGATCTGACCTGTTATATATCTGTTGATCCAAGAGGGGAAGAGCCTTGTTTTGTTCACTGCTGCATCCATGGCACCTAGAACAGCCCCTGGCACATAGTTGGTGCCGATAAGGTCTTTCTTCTTGACCAAACCAGAGTCAGGCTCCTGTGAGCCAGCCCTCTGCTTGACTAGGTGCAACCTCGAGTTTCCATCTTGTAGAGTCCAGTTTTAACAAGAATTCTGCAGGGTCAGTTTAGTAAAATCCCCAACCCTGGGTATCTGATCACCCTCCATGTTTGATCAAATTCTTCACCCTCCATCCTCAATATCTTATCCCCCTAGCCTGCCCTCCGCAAGAATCTCACTAGCCTTGATGTTCCCACTTAGTCATTTTCCATCCCCTGACATCCCCACTCTGCTCATTGTCTATAAATCTCCACTTGTCCTTGTTGTATTTGGAGTTGAGACCAATCTCTCTCCCCTACTGCAACACCCGCCCCCCCCCGCACTAGGCTCTCTTGAATAAAGTCTTCCTTACAGTCCTTAACAAGTATCATGAATGTTTTTTTCTTTAACCTTGCTCAATGTGGTTATTGAATGAATGAACATGTAACTACATTGATTTATGGCTCTTGAAAGATAATATGATTGTATGCTGGCTAAATAAATGATATAGTTAGCTACAGACAGACACTGGTAAATAAGTCAGTGATCAATACAAATAGAAATACGTACTGAACACATAGAAACACACAAGGAAACACATAGAGATGATGAACTGCAGGTGTGTGAGTGACACAAAAGTTGATGATGGCTCCATGTAGATAATGCAGATCAGTAGTTCTGAACCTGTGGTGCACATTTAAGTCACCTGGAAGCTTTTCAAGACTCCACCTGCCGGGCTCCACCTGAACTGAGAGAACCAGGGCTGGGAGTGGGCCCAGGGATTTTTTCATAAACCTCCAGATGACTTGAAACTCACTCTGGACAGACAGGCTGGGGTTGAAGATGGGGAGCTGGTATAAGTGCAGGGAGATAATCGAAGCCAGGAATCCAGGGGACAGAGCCAGAGAGGAAAGGGTACCAGTTCAGGAACAGAACTCTCCACTGGGTAAGAAGATGAAGTCTAGACGTAGAGAGCGGGGAGCAGTGGAAACAGGTAATAAGCCCCTTCCAAGCCCCATGGGAGGGGGGGAAATGTATGTGCAGGCCATCCTTTTGCCTGTTTGGGGCTGTGAGAAGCTGGTTCAAGGTCAGCACATGTCCAGGCCTGGAGGGAAGCACGTTCCTCCACCTGGGCTGAACAGAAGCCCCTCTTTCTCTTCTCCTTCCTTCCCCTTAACTCCTGCACACACCCTCACCCAACTTTGGAGAACCAGAGGGTTTCCGGGGGCCAAACAGCCATTCCCCAGCGGTGGAGGACCAGTCCCCAGCTGGCCTATCCCCTGGCTCAATTGTCCTTAGTGTCACCAAGGTTGGGGCAGAAGAGGAGGGGGGGCTAGAGAGGTCAAGGTGGTGGTGATGGTCGACACAGAAAGATCCAGGTCAAAAGACGCCGAGAAATAGGGAGCCAGAGGGCCCAGCAGGCCAGGAGGATGCGAATCGACCAAGGGAAGAGGCACAAACGGGCGGGGGCCATAGGACGAGGAAGCGAGAGGCCGGCCCGGCGGCGGCCGCAGGGGGCAGCCGCGAGCAGCCTCAAGCCGGGCCCCCTCCGCCCCGCCCCGCCCCGCCCCCCGGAGGCTCCTCCCCCGCGGCCGGTGCCCCTCCCTGCGCGCTCGGGCAAGCTTGACGGAGGCAGCTGGGGCTGGGCCAGGGGGGCACGCTAAGAGCCAGAGCACCGGCAGCAGGTGGGCGCGGTGCGGGCTGGCGGCGGCGGGCCGGGGGCTGCCGGGCGGCGCACGGGCCGGACGTGGCCGGCCGTGCGGAGCGCCATGGACTTCAACATGAAGAAGCTGGCGTCGGACGCGGGCATCTTCTTCACCCGGGCCGTGCAGGTGAGGCCGTACACCCTGGGCCCCGCGCGGCCGGCGGGCACCCCTGCAGCAGAGCCCGGGGCCGCGGGAGAAGGCCCTCGCGGCCGCCGCTCCTTCCCCGCTGCGGAGTCGCCCTAGCCGCCCCCCCAGCCCCTCCTCCTTTTGCGGTGCCCAGTAGAGAGAAAGAGCCCGGGGCGGCCGGCCACACTGGCCGCACCCTCAGCGTGGCCCAGGCCTGGGGAGTGAGCCGGGCCTGCCTCGGCCCTGCTGCCGCGGGGGAGGTGTCAGCCTCCACCATTTCGACCCGCCGGCCGCGTAGTCCCGCTGTCCTGGCGCCCGCCCCGCCCCCGGTGGGGGGCTCCGCTGAGGAGGGCAGAGGGCCCCAGGCGGTTCCTGTCTCCTTGCCCTTGCCCAGCGGTGACTCTGACTCCCGGCAGGCGTTTGGAGGCCTGAGTTTCAGGCCTAAGGACTCGTGCACCCGCCCTGACCCCTTCTCTGAGCCTCAGTCTCCGCACCTGTGCAATGGACTGGTGGTACTGATTCCCTCAGGTCCCTTTTACACGCTTCGATAGTCCGGAAGCCAGGAGGGCTGGGGTTATTTACTTTCTGCTCCGTGGGAGGCCTGTTTCTCTTATTTCCCCAAGCCCCGGGGGCTGGCTGGCTGCCCTCCTTGGGAAGCTGTACAGTGGGTGATGCTGGGATTAGAACAAGTCCTATCCATTTGGGGACAAGGGAAAAAACAGAAGCAGCTGAGTGTAATGGTGAAGACCGGGAGTCAGCTGTGGGTGTGGAGGCCCCTCTAGTGACTTTGAAGACGGGGGCGTCACCTCTCTGGGCCACAGTTTTTCAGTCTGAAAAATGGCCTTAGCAGTCCCTCCCTCCCAGCCTGGATGTGAGTGTCCCAGGCGTTCCCCGTGAACATGCTCACTAAAGGCAAGTCATTCTTGGTGTAACGTGGTTAGTATTGCAGCTGTGCAGCATGTGACGTTAGGCAAGTCTCGGAGCCTCCGTGTTCCCTTCTGTCAATCAGGGGTCGCACCAGTCTGCCTCCCAGGGTGGCTGCTGCCTTGGGGCTTGGCCCGTCACAGCGCTCTGGGAACAGATTCTGTTGTTTGTCCTTGCCCTGGTTGTTGGTTCTCTGGAGGAGCCCAGCCCCAGACAGTCTCTTGGAAGCCCACATGCCCGTGTTTACTAGAAAGCACAGTGTCCCGTTGAGGATTTGCGCCCCAGAGAGGGTTTGCTGCTCTGTGTTCGAAGCCCTGCCGTGGACCCCAGCCCTAGTGGGGATGCTAGCAGCCTGGAGTTCATTGGCCAGCCCCTGTCCATTCAGCAGGTAGGGAATTCTCCCCAGTGTTGGTATGACAACCACTTTATCTCCCACATCTGGGAAGAACCTGATCTGCCAGTTTCCTGCTACTTTGGGGCCCTAGCACCTGACCTGGCCAGGCCTGCAGAGCCTGGGGTATGGGGAAGCTTGGTCCCTGTGGCCTCTTTTCTTCTGGGGGTGGGCAGGCCCACTGGTTCGCCCATACTGGAGTGGGAACCAGCGCCCAGGCCCCCGCCTCCAGAGTGGAGGAGGGAGCTGGGAGCTTTATAAATAGAGGCTTTCTCTGGCCCTGCACGCCCACCCCCTGCTGCTGCCATCTTGCAGGGAGCAGCCTCTGAAGCCGGGGCCCTGCCTCTTGGCAGGGATGGGGCAGGGTGGCAGCCAGAAGAGAGAAGGGCTTGAAATGTCACCTGGGCAGGAGAGCACACTCAGGGGACCCTCCTGAGGCCAGTCTGCCCTGGAGTAGGAGTCAGCCCGGAGGGATGGGGGTGGTTTATTATTAATGTGTGGGCAGCTCCTCTGCGTAGGTGCCACCTACCTACGCACGACATGCTGGGTAAGCGCTCAGCCCCTCCATGTGTTGAGGACACTTCTAGGAGCCTCACCTCATCCCCATCCAGTAGGGAACTGGACCTTGGCCCTGGGATGAGAATCCGGAGGCCAGATCCCTTTTGCGTGGGAGATTCTAGGATGGCTTCTCAGTCCCCGAACTGTGCCTTGAAGGTCAGGAGGGGTTTGCCGAGTTGGTCCAGGTGATGGGAACAGCCCAGCTAAGGGCACCGAGACAGGAAAACCTAAGGCATGTTTGGGTAAGATGCCAGGGGGGGTGGGAGTGGGCAGTGGAAGTGCTAGTACTAATGCTGTTGGTAGTAACTGCAGTATTACTAATAGCAGTGGTAGGAGTAATGATAATAAAAGCCAGGGAGGCTGTGGCCTCGTTCTCATCCAAGCCAGGCAGGCAGCGGTGAACGTGGGAAGGATGCCCAAGATGTTGGGAAAGCCCGGTGGGACTTTGAACCTGGGTGGGTGTGTGGTGTGAGGGACGGGTGGCCAGATGGCACGGCGGGGAGTGCTGCCATTAACCTTGGTAAGAAGGGGAGATGCTGAGGTGCACACTGAGGGTGACACAATCGCCTGAATCATACTGGCTGGTGCCAGCAGGGTAAGGATGTCCCTAGGTGGCTCCTGAGAGCCAAGGAGGGACCTGAGGGGGACCTTTTATTAACGACGATGATGACGCCAGCTAACGTTTATCAGGCCTATACTGTGTGCTGACCATGAAACTAAGCACCTTCCAAATATTCTGTGAGATAGGTCCTGTTATCCCCGTCCTCCGGGGGGAAACTGAGGACCAGAGAGGTGACTTTGCCTCTGACCCTCGATTTTCTCATCTGCAAAATGGGGTAATGCTAACCCCTGAAGGGTCTGGGTGAGGTGAGGCCTCTTCAGGGCCTGGCTCGGGGAGGCCCCAGCTTGGGGAATGTGACGAAGAAGAGGAGTCGGGAGACTGGGAGGAGGCCAGGAGTAGCTGGTTCCCAGGTGAGGAGCCGCAGGCTCTAACCCTGGCCCACCCAGCTCTGCAGAGGGAAACCCAAGCCCCCATGCATAATTGATGGCTGCCGAGCTGGAGCAGCCCGACAGGGCAGCCTGACCACCGGAGGTGCCTCCTGCCCCTTGCAGCTGGACCTGTCCTTGGCCTCTGGATGCCTCACCGCTGCCTAGTCATCTGGGAAGGGCCTCCAGACCCCCAGCCTATGTGACTCCAGCACAGCCTGCCTCTTACTCAGTCTCAGTGGCATCTTCTGTGAAATGGGAAACTTGGCCGGCCTGAGGGCAGTGTCTGTTGTTGTCAGGGCTGATCTACTCCTGCAGGTCTTCACCCCTTTGCTGTTTACCTGTGACCTCCCCTTGGCTGGACGGGGCCTTTGAGATCAGAGAGGCCAGGACTTGGGCCGGTTTCTGGTTTTTCTTAGGTGGCCCCCATGGTTTCTGCCAGCTCTGAAGGGGGACCCTTGTGACATCCTGGCCTTGGGGCGCGGCTGCCGAGCTTTCTGGGCCCTGGGTGTGCCCAGCAGTTGGCTCTGATGAGCTGGCGCTGTTCCCCATCTACCACTCCAGGCAACCGGAGGCCAGCCATGTGGCCATCCTCCCCCCCCTCCGTATTTCCCTTCCTTCCCAGCCATCTCTCTGTGCATCAGCTCTTAACAACATCAGCTCTTACACTGAGCACTGCCTGCCGGCCAGATCCTAGCCTTCATGTCTTATCCACATCTTTTTTATTTCTTTCTTACAACCTATGAGGGAGATGCTACTACTTATTATTACCATTTTCAGCTTAGGAAACTGATGCTCAGAGAGGCAAAGCCACTTGCCCAAGGTCACACAGCTCATCAGACTGAGACTTGAATCAAGTCCCTCTGATTCTGGAACCTGGGTTCCTCTGACCCCCTCCCTTGGTATCCCCTTCCCGTGGCTCCCAGCTACCCCTGGAACATCCTGATAACCCCAGACCTTGCTCTGTGCCCCTTTTGTTCCCTGAGCACTTGTAACCAAGTGCTTTCCTTCAGAGTCAGGCTGGGGGGACCCTTAGTGGTAGGCTCCCAAGGGTTCCTTACACCCTAAGCTGTATGTCTGATTTTGATGTGCTTTTTTGGGAAGAGGGAGTCTGTATCTTTCATTGGATTTCCAAAAGGAGCCATGATCCCCAAACTCTGGTCCAACCACCTCATTTCACAGAGGAACAAACTGAGGCCCAGGGCAAGGTTGCACCTTGGTCAAGGTCACAGAGCAGGTCAGGGGCAGAGCAAGTTTCTTGACCTTGGGGCCTGAGTTCCAGCCAGGTGGGAGGAGTAGATGGGCGGGGCAGGGGTGCTCCTTCCATCCCTCTTTCTGAGCCCTCCGCCCTGGGTGCTCTCCCCACAGTTCACAGAGGAGAAATTCGGCCAGGCCGAGAAGACCGAGCTTGATGCCCAGTTTGAGAACCTTCTGGCCCGGGCAGACAGCACCAAGAACTGGACGGAGAAAATCCTGAGGCAGACAGAGGTGTTGCTGCAACCCAACCCCAGTGAGTGGACACGGGCCGGCCCTGGGCTCGGGGCGGGAAGCAGTGGGCAGGAGCCCCAGCTGCTGAGACCGTGCAGGTGGGCCTGGGCGGCAGGTGGGATTTGGGTTAGACTCTTGGGGCTTAAGGTTGCTGTTTGGGGGGGGTCCCACTTAAAGAAAACAGCAGACTCAGTGTTGGGCTCCAGGATGCGCTCTCTGGGACAGTGGAAATGCTAAGTGTCGCACAGAGGAGTTGAAGAAATGCCTGGACACTAAAACACAGTTGGGAGAAGAGGCAGGAGAAACGGGAGCCAGGTCACTGGAGGGAAGGCAGCGAGGCTCAGGGATGAAAGAGGACTTGCCGAGAGTCACACACAGCGTGGTGCAGGCAGACGCAGCTGCAGGAGAACCTGTGGGAAGAGAGGGGCTGGCTGGCCTGGGGTCGTGGGACTTGTCTGCCTGTATGTCTGCGGTTAGCTGAGTGAGTGTGCTGAGAGCTTTCTGGGGCCAGGCCAGGGCATTGCCCACGTGTGTGTTATGCCCTGCAAGTCCATAGTGTAAGGAGGGAGAAGCTGTGGGGCAGGAAGGGGTGACACTTGCCTTCAGCTGTGTGACCTCGGGCAGGCATTTCACGTGTCTGAGCCGTGGCTTCTTCCTCTCTAGAGTGAGGGCTTCGCGGGGTCAAGTGCCAGTCTCACACAGTTGAGAATCAGCAAGAGAGTATTCTGGAAGTCCCCAGGCTCGACGCCCCTGTGGGCAGGCCCTGGTCTGGATCTGTTTCTGTCACCACGGCTTTCATCCTTGGGCTCCTACCGAAGAGCCCTGTGGCTTTGGCTGCCGTCTCCCCGCAGGTGCCCGAGTGGAGGAGTTCCTGTATGAGAAGCTGGACAGGAAGGTGCCCTCGAGGGTCACCAACGGGGAACTGCTGGCTCAGTACATGGCAGAGGCGGCCAGTGAGCTGGGACCCACCACGCCGTACGGTGAGCCAGTCCTCACAGCCAGGGTCGGGGGTCACGGTCTCTGGCACGAATCTTCTTCCCTCCCTTCTCTCCTTCCTTTCTCTGTTTTTTAATTTGCACACATGATACCTGGATTCATTCTGCTTGTAAACACCTCAATCAATGGAGATGAAAATAGAGTAAAATATAGAAGCCTCCCGGGACTTCCCCGGTGGTCCAGTGCTTAAGACTGCGCTCCCAGTGCTGTGGGCACGGGTTTGATCCCCGGTCGGGGAACTAAGATCCCGCATGCCGCACAGTGCAGCCAAAAAACGAACAAAAAAATTGAAGCCTCCCTTACCCAGGTTTGGTTCGTGTGTATTTTTCAATGGGATCATGTTATGTGTACTGTTCTGCAACCTGATTTTTAAACTTGGCATTGCACTACAGATAATCTGTTCACAGCATTTAGAGAGTCACCTCAAGCTTTATTTTTTAAGTTTTATCTAGGTACAATTTATACACTATAAAGTACACCTGTTTTAAGTGTGTAATTTGATGATTTTTAGTGAATTTACAGAATTGAACAAACATCCCCCAATCCAATTTGTGTTTTTGAAATTTTATTTAATTTTTTAATTGAAGTATAGTTGATTTACAATATCGTGTTAGTTTCAAGTGTACAGCACAGTGATTCAGTTATACACACACACACACAACATATATATTCCTTTTCAAATACTTCACTTTTAGGTTATTACAAAATATTGAGTGTAGTTCCCAGTGCTATACAGTGGGTCTTGTTGGTTATCTATTTTATATACAGCAGTGTGTATATGTTAATCCCAACCTCCTAATTTATCCCTCCTCCCACCCCCCCTTTCCCCTTTGGTAACCGTAAGTTTGTTTTCTGTGTCTCTGAGTCTGTTTCTGTCTTGTAAATTAGTTCATTTGTATCATTTTTTAAGATTCCACATATATGTGGTATCATATGATATTTGTGTTTCTCTGTCTGGCTTAACTTCACTTAGTATGATAATCTCTAGTTGTGTCCATGTTGCTGTAAATGGCATTATTTCATTCTTTTTTATGGCCGAGTAATACTCCATTGTATTTATATACCAGATCTTCTTTATCCATTCACCTGTTGATCGACATTTAGGTTGCCTCAATGTCTTGGCTATTGTGAATAGTGCTGCAATGAACATTGGGGTGCATATAGCTTTTCCAATTATGGTTTCCTCTGGATATATACCCAGGAGTGGGATTGCAGGATCATATGGTAGCTCTGTTTTTACTTTTTAAAGGAACCTCCATACTGTTCTCCATTGTGGCTGCACCAGTTTACATTCCCACCAACCGTGTAGGAGGGTTCCCTTTTCTGCACACTCTCTCCAGCATTTATTATATGTAGACTTTTTGATGATAGTCATTCTGAGTGGTGTGAGGAGATACCTCACTGTAGTTTTGATTTGCATTGCTGTAAAAATTAGCGATGTTGAGCATCTTTTCATGTACCTTTTGGCCACCTATATGTCTTCTTTGGAGAAGTGTCTATTTAGATCTTCTGCCCATTTTTTGATTGGGTTGCTTGCTTTTCTGATATTGAGCTGTATGAGCTGTTTGTATATTTTGGAGATTAATCCCTTGTCAGTTGCATCGTTTGCAAATATTTTCTCCCATCTTGTAGGTTGTCTTTTCGTTTTGTTTCCTTTGGTTTGGTTTCCTTTGCTAAGCAAAAGCTTTTAAGTTTAATTCCCATTTGTTTATTTTTGTTCTTGTTTCCATTACTCTAAGAGACGGATCCAAAAAGATACTGCTGCAATTTATGTCAAAGAGTGTCCTGCCTATGTTTTCCTCTAGGAGTTTTTGTTTGTTTGTTTTTTATATATATTTTTGGCTGCATTGGGTCTTCGTTGTTGTGCGCAGGCTTTCTCCAGTTGTGGTGAGCGGGGGCCACTCTTCCTTCCGGTGCACAGGCTTATCATTGCAGTGGCTTCTCTTGTTGTGGAGCATGGGCTCTAGGTGCGCAGGCTTCAGTAGTTGTGGCACACAGGCTCAGTAGTTGTAGCTTGTGGGCTCTAGAGCACAGGCTCAGTAGCTGTGGCACGTGGGCTTAGTTGCTCCGCGGCATGTGGGATCATCCCAGACCAGGGCTTGAACCCGTGTCTCCTGCAGTGGCAGGCAGATTCTTAACCACTGTGCCACCAGGGAAGTCCCCCTCTAGGAGTTTTATAGTATCTGGTCTTACATTTAGTTCTTTAATCCATTTTGAGTTTATTTTTGTGCATGGTGTTAGAGAATTTCTAATTTCATTCTTTTAATTTAGCTGTCCAGTTTGCTCAGCACCACTTATTGAAGAGATTGTCTTTTCTCCATTGTATATTCTTGCCTCCATTGTCGTAGAGTAATTGACTGTAGGTGCATGGGTTTATTTCTAGGCTTTCTGTCCTGTTCCATTGGTCTATATTTCTGTTTTTGTGCCAGTACCATACTGTTTTGATTACTGTAGCTTTGTAGTATAGTCTGAAGTCAGGGAACTTGATTCCTCCAGCTCCATTTTTCTTTCTCAAGATAGCTTTGGCTATTCAGGGTCTTTTGTGTTTCCATACAAATTTTAAAATTTTTTGTTCTAGTTCTGTGAAAAATGCCATTGGTAATTTGATAAGGATTGCACTGAATCTGTAGATTGCCTTGGATAGTATAGTCATTTTGAGAATACTGATTCTTCCAATCCAAGAACACAGTATATCTTTCCATCTGTTTGTGTCATCTTTGGGTGTTTTTTTTTTTGGCTGTGCCACGTGGCTTGTGGGATCTTAGTTCCTAACCACTGGACCACCAGGGAATTCCCTCATCTTCCATTTCTTTCATCAGCATCTTATAATTTTCAGAGTACAGTTCTTTTGCTTCCTTAGATAGCTTTTTTTAAAAAAAATAAATTTATTTATTTATCTTTTTTTTTTTGGCTGCATTGGGTCTTTGCTGTTGTGCACAGGCTTCCTCTAGTTGTGGCTGCTCTTCATTGTGATGGCTTCTCTTGTTGCGGAGCACGGGCTCCAGGCACGCGGGCGTTAGTTGTGGCACGTGAGCTCAGTAGTTGTGGCTCGTGGGCTCCAGAGCGCAGGCTCAGCAGTTATGATGCACAGGCTTAGTTGTTCCGCGGCATGTGGGATCTTCCCAGACCAGAGCTTGAACCCATGTCCCCTGCATTAGCAGGCGGATTCCTAACCACTGCGCCACCAGGAAATGTCTCCTTAGGTAGTTTTATTCCTAGGTATTTTGTTTTTGTTTTTTTTTTGTTTTGTTTTTTTGTTTTTTTTGTGGTACACGGGCCTCTCACTGCTGTGGCCCCCTCCATTAAGGAGCACAGGCTCCGGACGCTCAGGCCCAGCGGGCATGGCTCACGGGCCCAGCCGCTCCGTGGCACGTGGGATCTTCCTGGTCCAGGGCACGAACCCGCGTCCCCTGCATCGGCAGGCGGACTCTCAACCACTGCGCCACCAGGGAAGCCCCTATTCCTAGGTATTTTTATTCTTTTTAATTTCTGTCTCTGGTCTTTCATTGTTAGTGTATAGAAATGCAACAGATTTCTGTTTATTAATTTTGTATCCTGCAACTTTATCGAATTCACTGATTAGCTCTAGTAGTTTTCTGGTGGCATCTTTAGGATTTTCTATGTACAGTATCATGTCATCTGCAAACAGTGAGAGTTTTACTTCTTCTTTTCCAATTTGGATTCTTTTATTTCTTTTTCTTCTCTGATTGCTGTGGCTAGGACTTCCAAAACTATGTTAAATAAAAGTGGCATGAGTGGACATCTTTTGTCTTGTTCCTGACCTTAAAGAAAATGCTTTTAGTTTGTTACCGTTGAGTATGATGTTAGCTGTGGGTTTGTCATATATGGCCTTTATTATGTTGAGGTAGGTTCCCTCTATGCCCACTTTCTGGAGTGTTTTTATCATAAATGGATGTTGAATTTTATCAAAAGCTTTTTTTGCATCTATTGAGATGATCATATGGTTTTTATTCTTCAATTTGTTAATGTGGTATATCACACCGATTGTTTTACGGACATTGAAAAATCCTTACAGGGACTTCCCTGGTGGTCCAGTGGGTAGGACTCGACGCTCCCAATGCAGGGTGCCCAGGTTCAATCCCTGGTCAAGGAACTAGATCCTGCATGCATGCCGCAACTAAGAGTCCGCACGCTGCAACTAAGAAGTCCGCACACCACAACTAAGGAGCCCACACATTGCAACTGAGAGCCCACGTGCTGCAACTAAGACCTGGTGCAGCCAATATAAATAAATAAATATTGAAAAAAAAGGAAGAAAAATCCCACTTGGTAATGGTGTATGATCCTTTTAATGTATTATTGGATTCAATTTGCTAGTATTTTGTTGAGGATTTTTGTGTCTATGTTCTTCAGTGATATTGGCCTGTAATTTTCTTTTTGTGTGGTATCTTTGTCGGTATTTGGTATCAGGGTGATGGTGGTCTCATAGAATGAGTTTGTTTCCTGCCTCTGCAATTTTTGGAATAGTTTCAGAAGGATAGGTGTTAACTCTTCTTTAAACATTTGATAGAATTTTCCTGTGAAGCCATCTGGTCCATCTGGACTTTTGTTTGTTGGAAGTTTTAAAATCAGAAATTGTATTTCAGTACTTGTAATTGGTCTGTTCATATTTCCTCTTTCTTCCTGGTTCAGTCTTGGGAGATGGTACCTTTTTAAGAATTTGTACATTTCTTCTAGGTTGTCCATTTTAGTAGCATATAGTTGCTTGAAGTAGTTTCTTACAGTCCTTTGTACTTCTGTGGTGTTGGTTGCAGCTTCTTCCTTTTCATTTCTAATATTACTGATTTGGGTCCTCTCCCTTTTTTTCTTGATGAGCCTGGCTAAAGATTTATCAATTTTGTTTATCTTTTCAAAGAACCAGCTTTTAGTTTCATCTATCTTTTCTGTTGTTTTCTTAGTCTCTAATTTATTTATTTATGCTCTGTTCTTTATGATTTCTTTCCTACTAACTTTAGGTTTGTTTGTTCTTCATTTTCTAGTTGCTTTAGGTGTAAGGTTTGGTTGTTTATTTGAGATTTTTCTTGCTTCCTGAGGTAAGCTTGTATCACTATAAACTTGCCTCTTAGAACTGCTTTTGCTGTGTCCCATAGGTTTTGGCATAGTGTTTTCATTTCCCTCTAAGTATTTTTTAATTTCATCTTTGATTTCTTTTTTTATTAATTAATTAATTTATTTATTTGTCTGCGCTAGGTCCTAGTTGCGGCATGCGGGATCTTTTAGTTGCAACATGCGGGCTCCTTTATTTGCGGCATGCGGGATCTAGTTCCCTGACCAGGTATCGAACCTGGGCCCCCTGCATTGGGAGTGCAGAGTCTTAATCACTGGACCACCAGGGAAGTCCCTCATCTTTGATTTCTTTGGTGAGCCATTGGTTGTTTAGTAGCACATTGTTTACCCTCCATGTGCTTGTGTTTTTTGCAGTTTTTTTCTTGGACTTGATTGCTAATCTCATAGCATTGTGGTCAAAAAAGATACTTGATATGATTTCAGTTTTCTTAAATTTACCAAAACTTGCTTTGTGGTCCAGCATGTGATCTATCCTGGAGAATATTCCATGTACACTTGAAAAGAATGTGTATTCTGCTGCTTTTGGATGGAAAGCTCTACAAATAACAATTAAGTCCATCTGGTCTAATGTGTCATCTAAGGCCTGTGTTTCCTTATTGATTTTCTGTCTGGATGAACTGTTCATTGATGTAAGTGGGGTGTTTAAGTAGACCCATATTATTGTTTACTGTCGATTTCTCTTTTTACATCTGTTAACATTTGCCTTATATATCGAGGTGCTCCTGTGTTGGATGCATATATATTTATAATTGCTATACCTTCTTTTTGGATTGATCCCTTGATCATTATGTAGTGTCCTTCTTTGTCTCTTGTAGCAGTCTTTATTTTAAAGTCTGTTTTGTCTGGGACTTCCCTGGCTATCCAGTGGTTAAGACTCTGTGCTTCCAATGCAGGGGGTGCAGGTTCGATCCCTGGTCAGGGAACTAAGATCGCACATGCTGCACGGCACAACCAAAAAAAATGAAATGGGTCTCTTGTAGACAACATATATATGGGTCTTGTGTCTTGTTTTTGTATCCATTCAGCCAATTTGTGTCTTTTGGTTGGAGCATTTAATCTGTTTACGTTTAAGGTAATCATCGATGTGTATGTTCTTATTGCCATTTTTTTATACATTTATTTATTTTAATTAATTAATTAATTTATTGGCTGTGTTGGGTCTTTATTGCTGTGTGTGGGCTTTCTCTAGTTGTGGCGAGAGGCGGCTACTCTTTGTTGCGGTACACAGGCTTCTTGTTGCAGTGGCTTCTCTTGTGGAGCACGGGCTCTAGGCATCGGTCTTCAGTCGTTGTGGCTCTCAGTCTCGGTAGTTGTGGCTCGCAGGCTCTAGAGCACAGGCTCAGTAATTGTGGTGCCCGGGCTTAGTTGCTCCGTGGCATGTGGGATCTTCCCGGACCAGGGCTCAAACTTGTGTCCCCTGCATTGGCAGGCGGATTCTTAACCACTGTGCCACCAGGGAAGTCCCTTATTGCCATTTTGTTAATTGTTTTGGATTTGTTTTTGTAGGTCTTTTTTCTTCCTTTCCTCTTTTCTTTCCTCCTTTCTTGTGATTTGATGACTTTATTTTTTAAGGGTTTAGGATAGATGGATTAAACATTTTTTAAAATATTTATTTATTTATTTGGTTGCGTCGGGTCTTAGTTGCGGCACGAAGAATCTTTCAGTGTGGCACGTGGGCTCTTCGTTGCAGCATGTGGGCTTCTCTCTAGTTGTGGCACGTGGGCTCTGTAGTTGTGGTGCGTGGGCTCCAGAGTGCGTGGGCTGTGTAGTTTGCAGCACGCAGGCTCTCCCATTGAGGTGCGTGAGCTCAGTAGCTGCGGCGTGCGGGCTTAGTTGCCCCATGGCACGTGGGATCTTAGTTCCCCGACCAGGGATTGAACCTGTGTCCCCTGCATTGGAAGGTGGATTCTTTACCACTGGCCCACTGGGGAAGTCGCTGATGACTATCTTTAGTGTTGTGTTTGGAATTCTTTTTCTTTTTCATGTGTGTATCTGTTATAAATTTCTCATTTGCGGTTACCATGAGGTTTTGATATAGCAGTCTGTATAACTACACGATTGTTTTAAGTTGCTGATCTCTTAATTTCAAATGCATTTCAGATGTCCTGCACTTGTGCTCTCCTTCTCTCACAGTTACTGGTCTTGATATCCCGTTTGTGTGTGGATGATTTCCTACCTTTACTGTATGTTCACCTGTACTGGTGAGCTTTCCCATTTCATAATTTTCTTGTTTCTAGTTGTGGCCTTTTCTTTTTCGCTTAGGGAAGTTCCTTTAGCATTTATTGTAAAGCTGGCTTGGTGCTGTTGAATTATTTTAGCTTTTGCTTGTCCGTAAAGCTTTTGATTTCTTCATCAAATCTGAACGAGAGCCTTACTGGGTAGAGTATTCCTTTTTTTTTTTTTTTTTTGTGGTACGCGGGCCTCTCACTATTGTGGCCTCTCCCGTTGAGGAGCATAGGCTCCGGACGCGCAGGCTCAGCGGCCACGGCTCACGGGCCCAGCCGCTCCACGGCATATGGGATCTTCCTGGACCAGGGCACGAACCCGTGTCCCCTGCATCGGCAGGCGGACTCTCAAGCACTGCGCCACCAGGGAAGCCCTGGGTAGAGTATTCTTGTTTGTAGGTTTTTCCTTTTCATCACTTTAAATATATGGTGCCACTCCTTTCTGGCCTGCAGAGTTTCTGCTGAAAAATCAGCTGATAGTCTTACAGGGATTCCCTTGTATGTTATTTGTTGCTTTTCCCTTGTTGCTTTTAATATTTCTCTTTGTCTTTATTTTTGTCAGTTTGACTACTGTGTGTCTTGGTGTATTTCTCCTTGGGTTTATCCTGTATGAGACTTTCTGTGCTTCCTGGACTTGGGTGACTCCCCCAATCCAATTTAAAGAACATTTCCATCACCTGCAAAAAAGTAACTTGTGTCTACTTATAGCCAGTCCCACTCCCACCCCCAGACAACTAATGTGGCTTTGTTATTTTTCGTTGTTTTGTCGTTTTTTTAATAAATTTATTTATTTATTTGGCTGCATGCGGGATCTTTCATTGCGGCACACAAGCTTCTCTCTACTTGCGTGGCATGCAGGCTCCAGAGCACGTGGGCTCAGTAGTTGCGGCATGTGAGCTCTCTAGTTGTGGCACATGGGCTCTAGAGTGCGTGGGCTCAGTGGTTGCAGCACACGGGCTTAGTTGCCCCGCGGCACGTGGGATCTTAGTTCCCCGACCAGGGATCGAACCCAAGTCCCCTGCATTGGAAGGTGGATTCTTAACCACTGGACCACCAGGGAAATCCCAATGTGGTTTTGTCTCTATAAATTTGCCTTTTCTGAATATTTCATATAAATGGAATCAAGCGATATGTTGTTTTTCGCACGTGGCTTCTTTGTCTTTGAGGTTCATCCATGTTATAATGTGTTTTAGGATTTTATCCCTTCTTACTGTTGAAGAGTGTTCCACTGTATGGGCTGATCTCATTTTCCTTGTCCACTTACCATTTGAGAGACATTTGGGTTGTTTTGCTTTGAACAGTTGCGTATGAACTTTTGTGAGGATGTATGTCTTCACTTCTACTGGGTATATACCTAGGAGTGGAATTGCTGAGTCATATGGTAAATTTATGTTTAACATTTTTTTTTAATTTAATTTTATTTTTGGCTGTGCTGTGCAGCTTTCAGGATCTTAGTTCCGCAACCGGGGATTGAACCCTGGCCCTCGGCAGTGAAAGTGCAGAGTCCTAACCACTGGACCACCAACCTTTTAAGAAATTGCCAGACTGTTTTCCAAAGTGGCTGTGTGATTTTACATCCCACCAGCAGGGTGGTGGTTAATTTCCTGATATTTATGGATTTTCCAAGTTTCCTTCTGTTGTTGATTTCTAATTTAATGTTGCTGTGGTCAGAAAACATACTTTGCATAATTTTAATCCTTTTAAATGTGTTAAGACTTGTTTATGGCCTATAGTGTGTGGTATCTACTGGAGGATGTTTCATGTTCACTTAGATATTGTACTTTATGTTGTAGGGTAGTGTTGTCAGGCCATCTTGGTTGATAGTGTTGTTTATCTTCTATATCCTTGTTGATTTTGTCTTATTGCCCCATCCTTTATTGAGAGTATTAAAGTCTCCAATTATTTCTGTTGAAGTATTTCTGTCTTTATTCTGTCAGTGTTTGCTTCATGTATTTTGGAGCTGTGTTGTTAGGTCTGTATGTTTATAATTATATATCTCCCTGATGAATTGGCCCTTCTATCATTGTAAAATACTACTCTTTGTCTCTAGTTAACATTTTTTGGTCTTAAAGTCTGCTTATCTGATAGTAGTATGGCCACTCCTGTTCTCTTATGATCACTCCTATTCTCATATTGTTATATGCAAACAGGGGCACGTATCTTTTTCTGTCCTTCTATTTTCACCATACTTATGTCTTTAAATCTAAGGTATGTCTCTTGTAGAGAGCATATATTTGAATCTTTTTTAAAAAAATCCAATCTGACAGTCTTTACCTTTTGATTGGAGTGTTTAATCCATTTACATTTAATGTAATTGTTGATGTGGTCGGATTGCCATTTCGTTATTGTCTCCCTGTATCTCAGGTGTTTTTTGTTTGATCCTCTGTTACTGCCTTCTTTTGAGTTAAATAGATATTTTCTAGTGTAATATTCTAATTTCTTTGTTGCTTTTTTTTTTTACTTTAAAAATCTTTCTTAGTGGGTTTTTATAAAATATATTTATTTATATTTATTTTGGCTGTGCCAGGTCTTAGTTGCAGCATTCAGGATCTTCATTGCAGCATGTAGGATCTTTAGTTGCAGTATGTGGGTTTCTTAGTTGCGACATGCATGCAGGATCTAGATCCCTGACCAAGGATCAAACCCATATCCCCTGCATTGGGAGTGTGGAGTCTTACCCACTGGACCACCAGGGAAGTCCATCTTAGTGGTTTTACAATTTAAATTACAATATGCATTTTAACTTAACACAATCTACTTTGGAGTAATACTAACTGAATTCCAGTAAAATATCGACACTTTGCTCCAGTATAACTCCCTTCTCGCCCTCTTCCTTTGTGCTATTATTGTCATACACATTATATCTCAACAACACAGTTTTATAATTATTGTTTTATGTAGTTGTCTTTGAAATCAATTAACAAAAGAGAAAAAAGTTTATATTGTCTTTTATATGTGCTTATATAATTACCTTTACTGCTGCTCTGTATTTCCTTATGTAGATTCAGGTTACCATCTAGTGTCATTTCACTTTAACCTGAAGTATTTCTTCTATGGTAGGTCTGCCAGCAATGAATTCTTTTAGCCTTTGTTTATCTGGGAATGTCTTTATTTTGTGTTCACTTTTGGAAGACAGTTTTGCTGTATATAAAATTCTTGGATGAGAGTTTTTTCCTTTCATCACTTTGAATATATCCTCTCACTATCTGGCCTCCCTTGTTTCTGATAAGAAGCCAGTTCAAATCTGCTGTTGAACCCTTCTAGTGATTTTTTCTTATCAGTTGTTATACTTTTCAACTCTAGAATTTTCATTTCTTTTTTATAGTTTTAATCTCTTTATTGACATTCCTTATTTGAGAAGTCATTGTGATCATACTTTCCTTAAATCTTTAAACATTGCTTCTATTAGGTTTTTTATTTTTTAATTAAAGTATAGTTGATTTATAATATGTGTTTCTGGTGTACAGCATAGTGATTTAGTATTTTTGCAGATTATATTCCATTATAGGTTATTACAAGATAATGGCTATAATTCCCTGTGCTATACAGTGTATCCTTTTTTTAAAAAAATTATTTTTGGCTGTGTTGGGTCTTCATTGCTGTGCACGGGCTTTCTCTAGTTGCAGCGAGTGGGGGCTGCTCTTCGTTGTGGTGTGTGGGCTTCTCATTGCAGTGGCTTCTCTTTGTTGTGGAGCACTGGCTCTAGGTGCATGGGCTTCAGTAGTTGTGGCATGCAGGCTCAGTAGTTGTGGCTCGCAGGCTCTAGAGCACAGGCTCAGTAGTTGTAGCGCATGGGCTTAGTTGTTCTGTGGCATATGGGATCTTCCCAGACCAGGGTTCGAACCTGTGTCCTCTGCCTTGGCAGGTGGATTCTTTATTTTTTAATAAATTTATTCATTTATTTATTTTTGGCTATGTTGGGTCTTCATTGCTGCACGTGGGCTTTCCCTAGTTGTGGAGAGAGGGGCTACTCTTTGTTGCAATGCACCGGCTTCTTATCGAGGTTGCTTCTCTTGTTGCAGAGCACGGGTTCTAGGAACACGGGCTTCAGTAGTTGTGGCATGTGGGCTCAGTAGTTGTGGCTCGTGGGCTCTAGAGCGCAGGCTCAGCAGTTGTGGCACATGGGCCTAGTTGCTCCACAGCATGTGGGATCTTTCCAGACCAGGGATTGAACCTGTGTCCCCTGAATTGTCAGGAGGATTCTTAAGCACTGCGCCACCAGGGAAGTCCCTATATCCTTGTTGCTTATCTATTACATATATAGTAGTTTAATCCCATAACCCTAATTTGTCCCTCCCCACCGTCAGGGTTTTGTTTTGTTTTTGTTTTTTTACTTATTTGTAATAGTTGCTTAGAAGTCTTGGTCTGCTAGGTCTAATATCTGGGCCTCCTTGGAGATAGTGTCTGTTGATTGCTTTTCTTTCCCTGTGCACTGTCCGTACTTTCCTATTTCTTTGCATGTCTTATAATTTTTGTTGAGTTAATACTGCTGTTTGTTTGTTTCTTTAGAGACTTGCCTGAGCTAACTGTTTAGAGTCTGTGTTCTCTGCAGTATGCAGCTACTGATGTCTACTTGTTTTTCTTTTTAAATTATCCTTTTTATTTTTAAGCCTAGCTTCCTAGGGGTTTCTTCCAGGTCAGCATATGTTAGTGGTCAGCCAATGATTAATCAGAGGTTGTGCTTAAACATCTTGCACCATTAAGGCTTTACTGATGAATCTATGAGTGGGCTGGGGAACACACTCAAAGTTCAAGCAATTTACATGTCTGCCCAGCCTTTAGTTTGTGAATGTGCAAAGCATCCCACTAGCCAGGAATGAGTTGATGGCTGGGGTACTCTCCCATCTCTCCCAAGTGTGCTATACACACGCATAGCCTTCCAGACCACCAGAGATATCTGGATTTCATCAAGGCCCACTATGACTATCTCATTTCCCAGATCTCCTGTTAAATTTCCCGCAGCTCTGTTGCTTGTTCCAACCAGTATTCCAGCTTCATGTTAGCTGTGATGTTCCTGATTATTTGCCATTGAGATCACTATTGTTTGTGGTCCTGTCCCATGGGTTTTTCTGTGTTCCAGCCCAAATCAAGTCAGCCCCCTCAGGGCCTGCCCCACCCTGCTAGAGCTACAGCACCACAGAGCTTGAGGAAATGGGAGTACCCCCAGGCCAAAAAGCCACAGGCTCCATTGTTTTTACCAAGGTCCAAAAGTTCTGGAATAAATGCTTCTCAATTTGTTATTTGCCTTAGGTTAACTTCCAGAGTCCAGAAATCGTTGTTTTTGAGAACTGTGTCCAGTTGTGGTTTTTTTAAAAGGATATTCTTTTTTTTAAATTTTATTTTATTTTGGGCTGCACTGCACAGCATACAGGATCTAGTTCCCCGACCAGGGACTGAACCTGAGCCCCCTGCAGTTGAAGCGTGGAGTCTTAACCATTGGATCACCAAGGAAGTCCCTGTGTGTAGTTTTATTATTGCTTTTTGGGGAGAGGATTTGCTGAGCTCCTTCCCCTGTCATTCTGGAAGTCCCCCCCGCCCCACACACACATCTTTTTAATGGCTGTGTAGCGTTCTGCTCTCCGGGCGTCCCACTGTTCATTTGTAGATAGGTATATGGATATGTATTTTCCACATCTTCCCAGGCCAGCCATTCTGCTCTTGCCTCTCAGAACATCTCTCTCTGAGCTCTCCCCTACTTCCTGGGGGTCAGAGCGGCCTGAGCCCGACCCTCTTCCTCACCCCTCCACTTTGTTTCTCAGGAAAGACACTGATCAAGGTGGCAGAAGCAGAAAAGCGCCTGGGAGCCGCAGAGAGGGATTTTATCCACACGGCCTCCATCGGCTTCCTTACACCCCTGCGCACCTTCCTGGAAGGGGACTGGAAGACGATTTCGGTGAGGAGCCTGGGGCCACTTGCTTCCTGGTGATGGTGGCAGCCCTCCTCATAGCTGCTGAGCCCAGGCTCTCCTCCCATGCTGGGACCCAGCACTCCTGGGACCTCCCCAGACATGGCTCTTGTGGACTGAGTGGCCTGGAGTGGATGACTCCCCCCGTCCAGGCCTCAGTTTCCCCGTCTTGACCAGATGGTCCTGGGGGCTGGTCCTGCCAGGGCCAGGGGTCTCCCAGGGCTGCCCAGGTCTCACTGTTCCCTGTTCCCA